>NC_139026.1:138060851-138398953 GCF_964662115.1 Mustela nivalis
ATGTTCAGTAAACACTTTCTTGAACAAAGTAAAACCAGCCAATAGGAAAAGATCTGTGTTCCAGAAAAGAATATTAAGTCTTAAGAGATACATAACTACACATAGACCGAGATTTTTAAAATGTCAAGACTGAAGCAAAATATTCTCATCAAACGTGAGATTGGGAACATCACTAACACTTAACATTTTACTTCTGTAAAAAGAGAAAGAGATCTGAGGTATGGGTGGGGGAAAAAAACCCACTTTATTATGTTACATCTGGATGATGGGTTTCCCTTTGACTAATTTTACTAATCTTTGGATGGTGACAGAGATTTGAAATATTTTACATTTAATAAAGGCTGGTCTCCCTTGCTCAGACTTTTCTTTCTCAACTTGTAAACTCCAGTGAAAAATGAAGTCAAAATTTTTTCTGAAGGCAATCGTTGGGTTTCTCAAGAATTCTGTACACAGCCAGATGGCTTTCAGATCTTAAGGCAACAGTAAGCCTTTGCTTAGATATGCAAGGTCTCCGAAAAAATATCATCCATGTACTAGTTCTAAAAATTTATGCAAATCGATTCCAGTTACGAGCGAGATGAATCAAAGTCAAAACTTGAAGCCTGGGAATGTCAAGGTGTGAGAGGACTGTGGTAAGCAATAAAGAAGCTAAACCCGTAGGATTATATTCAAATCACAGCTGTAAATAAAGTCGCAAACCAAACACAAATGTTAAAAATAATTTCTGAAAGAAAATCTTTCTGTGACGATGCGCAATTTTGCGATAAAAAATAGGAAGCCGTAATGACCAAGGTCTGGACTTCTCTACCACAAAGGGATTAACCAGAAGGTTAATTTCTCATCGTACAAGAAGGAGGAATGAAAATAATGATTCTTTACTTGTGTCATTAGAGTGGATAATGCTTTTCTACCTTCCAGAAATGTACCTTCCTCATCATTGGAAAGTATGAAAGCAAAAAAGACAAAATTAGGCAAACTGGCACATAAATGTGAAATGTATAAAATGACAGAGGCTGGTCCGCACATTATGGCTGAGACAGAAAATCAATGTGTGAACAAGGTTTAAAATCCCCTTTAAAAATGAAGACTCGAAGAATTGGTTTAAAAAACCCAACTATAAACTTGTCGTAAAGGGAATCAAGAGAACAGATAAATGTTAAAGGAAAAAAATAGAAAAGAGCTAATACTTACCAGGCAGCCACACATAAAAAGAGTGTGGAGGAGGACATGGGGAGTTAGAGAGGAGAAGGGAGTTGGGGGAAATTGGAAGGGGAGGTGAACCATGAGAGACTATGGACTCTGAAAAACAATCTGAGGGTTTTGAAGGGGTGGGGGGTGGGAGGTTGGGGTACTAGGTGGTGGGTATTATAAAGGGCACAAATTGTATGGAGCACTGGGTGTGGTGAAAAATAATGAATACTGTTATGCTGAAAATAAAAAATAAATAAATAAAAAAAAAAAAAAATAAAAAAAAAAATAAAATCTTTCAAGAAATTATCCAACATGTAGGTGACAATTTTGGTAGCATGTCAATAAATCGTAAATTTAGGAATAAAGAAATGGCCAAAACCAAAATTCTGTGGGATTTACAACTCACTCAGTCTTTGACAGATGAAGAATTCTTTTAAAAAGGCAAGGAGATAAAAGATTGGAATTTTGTAAAATGGGGAAATTGAATAAATGCATATTTAATTTTACATGGTAGCTATCAGGAAATTGTTACAAAACCCTAGACCCAATCATAGGTTATCAAAATATTTTTTTTAATCACCAAAAAAGAAGGGATTACAAATGTCATAGATTCTGACCAACCACAATCCAGTAAGATTGGAATTTCATAATGAAAATGTAATCAAAATTACCTAGCCACTTGGAAATCTGAACAAAATAAAGCAAAACAAAAAAATAAACTTCTGCTAAATAATCCTTAAATAGAAAATTTAAAAATTTACAAACTACTAGAAAAATTTTAAAACCTTCACTAACTAATATGTACTAAGAATGTTAATACACAACATATGAAAATTTACAAATGGGTAGATCTGTTAAGCAACAATAAAAATATATTAAGCATCATATTTACGAGAGTAAGAAAAAGATGAGACAACAGGAAGATGTAAAAGATAATAGCAGAAATTATAGAAAGAGAAAACACAAATTCAGAAATTAATTAGTGAACTAATTATTTGGGGGGGGTAGAAAAATGAAATCAAATCAAGACCATGAAAACCACGAGGGCAACAAAAGCAAAAAATTAACAAGTGGGACAATGTCAAACTTACAAGTTTCTTTTTTTTTTTTTAACTGTAATATAATTTTTTATTTTTTATAAACATATATTTTTATCCCCAGGGGTACAGGTCTGTGAATCACCAGGTTTACACACTTCACAGCACTCACCAAAACACATACCCTCCCCAATGTCCAGTTTCTGCGCAGCAAAGAAAACCTTCAACAAAATGAAAAGGTAACGGACCAAATGGGAGAAAATGTTTGCAAACCACATACCCAGTGAGGGTTTAATATCCAAAATAGACAAGGAACAGGACAACTCAATAGCAAAAGACCATTCACAATTGGGCAAAGGATCTTAATTAACATTAAAAAAAAAAAAAACCCACAACCTATAAATGGCCAACAGGTGTATGCAAAGGGGCGCTCAGCATCATTAATCATTAGGGAGATGCAAATCAAACCCACCATGAGATATCAACTCAAGCCTGTCCGAATGGCGATTGTGAAAAAGACAAGACATGACAAGTACTGACAAGGTTGTGCAGAAAAGGTAATCCTTGTGCACTGTTGGCAGGAACGTACACTGTGCAGCCTCTACGGGAAACAGTATGGCGGCCTCTTAAGAGAGTTAAAAATATGTATATTTTAACTAGAACTGCCAGATATCTGGTAATCCCACTTCTGGGTAGATAGTCAAAGAAAATGAGTCTTTCTCTCAAGGAGATAGCTGCACGCCTATGTTCATAGCGGCTTTATTCACAATAGGCAAGGTATGGAAAGAAGCCGGAGTGTCCACAGATGAATGAAAGGATAAAGAAGATGCGCACAATAGTATATATCCAATGGGATAGGGTTCGTCTTTAAAATAGAAGGAAATCCTTGCATTTGCAACCACACTAATGACTCCGGAGGGGGCATTACGCTAGGTGGCATAACCAGAGAAAGACAAACCCTGCATGCTGTCACTTATACGTAGAATCTAAGACAGAAGTGGAACACATAGGAAGAGAAAGAGACAAGTGGTTGTTGGGGGCTGGTGGGGGGTTAAGCAGGGAGGCTGGTAAAAGGAATCACAATTTCAGCTACCAGGGGCACCTTGGTGGTCCAATGGGTGGTGTCTGACCCTAGATTTCTGCCCAGGTCGTGATCTCAGGGTTGTGAGACGGAGCCTGCTTATTCTCGCTCTCCCTCTGCCCCACGCCCTCCCCTTCTCATTTCTTTCCTAAAACAAACAAACAAAAAGGAACAGCAAAGTTTCAGCGACAAGATGAGTAAGGTCTGAGGGTCTAATGTAGAACATGGTGACTCTAGCTGACAGCACCATACTGTACAACTGGTATTTGCTAAGAGTAGAATTTAAATGCTCTCACCAAAAGAAAAAAAAAAAAAAGGCATTGATGTGAGGTGATGTATGAAATAATTAACGAGATGGGGGCTCCCTTCACAGTCTATATGGGTATCAAGTCATCACCTTGTACATTGTGCCTTCCAGTTTTATTTATCAATTATACCTCAGTAGGTCCGGAAAAAAAAAAAAAAAGAAAAAAAGAAAGGAAGCTGACACCAAAAAGTAATAGGAAAAATGACCTTAATAGGCTCCCATTATCAGGTTTACGGTGAGATTTTTCTTTTTTCCTTAAACCCTCCACACTTGAAAAGAAAACAACCACCACCAACAACCTTTAGGCGCTGGTCAGTCTCTAGTATATGATTTGTTTCTGAGCCTAAGGAAAAACATCAGAAGCACTGTGATTATAATTAGTTATTGTGCAAGAATCCTCTCTCTGTCCTGGACAGGGGCCAAGGATGTGCTGCTCTGTCCAGTCCGCCCCTGGCCCTCACCCTCTGGACAGCAGGTGTCCCTCAGATCCGTGTTTGGGGGTCAGAGAGAGTCAATTTCCTGCCAGTGCGATTGTGTCCTCGTCTGCTCCTGGAGACCTATTTCCACTTCTGTTGGCTTTGGCGTGGTTGCAGCTCCTCAGAAGAGGGGTCACGTCGGGGATGTGCAATATTACAGGTCTCCCTAGGCTGCCCTTCCCGCTACGGAGACTGGGCCCTCCTCTGCAATGCATAGGTCACACAGATTTTTGCAGCAGAAATACAGCCAGTGTCTCTCTAACCCAAATCTCATTGGAAGAACCCTTCAGGTTAGAAGAGTCACTGTTTTCCTAAAAGGCTTTGGCTAAGGGGATGTGCTTTTCTGGATCTTTCTTTATCAGACCATACTACGAAATGAGGCCTGAGAACTTCTAGAATACGTTCATTATCCTAACTGTCTCTCTGCTCTGAATATTCTGGCCTAACATGCGAGTACACTTGATTTTCCAGATACTTGTAAGTTAAAGATGGCAGAAACTACATTAACAGTAGGCGTGGAAGAAGGGCTAAGTCTTCCCAAACCCAAATCCCATGCTTAACCTCCCTGGTAAAGCCCAACCTCTTAGAGTCCCCCCAGAAAGCATAGGAGCCAATCGTTCCTCAGGGCCTAAGGAACAGCCTTTCCCTGTGCTGCCCCCGACTCATGCTGTGTTCTCGTATTTAGCTGTTCGCAGACTCAAGATTTGCGGCCCTTGAAGACAGGAACCTTCTCTTACCCTTCCTGACTCCCATTAGTTGGAGCACATTTTCTTCTACTTAGCGGACTGAATAAATATTTGCTAAATGGATTTAAAAATGAAAATTGAGCTGCTTGAGTTCACCCAGTGTCAGATTTCTCAGGAGGTTAGATGTCAGGTTTTCTAATTAGGAAGATGGTCAGCTCTGTGATGCCATTACCGTCGGACTAGATGAGGGAGTCCGCAAAATCTGTGTGTGTGTGTGTGTGTGTGTGTGTGTGTGTGTGGCGAGGTGATGGGCAGGCGCAGGCAGTGTGACACTCTGAAAACACCAGAATTACTGGACTGGGTAAAGAGGAGGCTTAGTAAGAGGGTTTCAGGTTAGGAAGGAGAAGAGCTACAGAGAGGCAGCATTTCTTTCTGTAGAAGGCCTAATGGACGTGAGCTAGTAGGATTATGTTCGACTGGGAAGAATTCAGATCAGGCAGAATGAGAGATTCCTGAACTCAGTGTCAAAGGATTGAGATGGTTGCCATGTAGACACTTTTCCTAGAAAGCTTTTTAAATACAATTGCCATCTATCCATTCAGAATGGTTTCAATGCAGACGCTCCTGGGAGAGCTCAACACCACATTTTATTTACAATTCTGAGAATCAAGAGTATCAATGATGTCAAGAATGAGTTCCGCAACAACCTGGCTCTAAACAATTCAATTTTCTTCTTCTTCTCTTTTCTTTTTTAGGATTTTATTTATTTATGCAAGAGAGAGAGAGAGTGTATGAGCAGGTGGGGGCGGGGAGGGCAGAGGAGGAAGCAGACTCCCCACTGAGCAGGGAGACCGATGCAGGGCTTGATTCCTGGACTCTGGGAACAGGACCTGAGCTGAAGGCAGATGCTTAATGACTGAGCCACCCACACATCCTGATTTTCTTTCTAAACACATGGTCAAAGTGATGTCCTCAATCCGGTTTCTAGTCTGGGCTCAACTAAGTTGCATTTAAAACTAGTAGCCAGGGCACCTGGGTGGGTTAAAGCCTCTGCATTCGGCTCAGGTCATGATCCCAGGGTCCTGGGATGGAGCCCTGCATTGGGCTCTCTGCTCAGCGGGGAGCCTGCTTCTTCCTCTCTCTCTGCCTGCTTCTCTGCCTACTTGTGATCTCTGTCTGTCAAATAAATAGATAAAATCTTTAATAAAAAAATAAAAAATAATAAAAAATAAATAAAACTAGTAGCCAGAGCCCGGCCCCGCTTCTCAAACAATTGAGAAGAGTTAAGGGGCAGGAGTCTGCAGAGACCCAGGAGCAGCCAGCGTGGTTTTCCATCTCTGCTACGTGCATGGTGCTGGACTCTCCAGGCCTCTTCCTTAAACGTGCAGCTGTGTCAGAAGAGTGACACTGTTTATTTTCCATTACGAGGAAGTACAGTGTTGTGAGGACTTGGAGTTGCCCATTATCATTTGATTAGCTAGAGGAAAATGACCTGCGAATACAATCATCCCAGTGATTTCCTGGACATGAAGACACCAGGAATTAACGGCCCCATGTGACCCTTACAAAACCAAAAAAGGCTGTGGAATGGCCCTAGGAGTTGGGCATGCGACAAGCACACGATCAAAACTTCATTTCTTCAGACAATGCATTCGAGGGCAGCGGGAGGGACCGAAGTGGCAAACCGGCCTGAGCTCTTCATTCTCCCTGACCCTAACCTTCCCCAGAGCATGACAGAGACAAGGAGGTGCTGGGACAAGGCCGTCGTAGGTACAGCTGGTCTCATCTGTGCATGGGTGGGAAAGAAAGTCCATGTTTCCTGTCACAAACAATTATGTGGTCTCAGTTCTAATTAGAAACAAACCCCCTTGGCCACAAGTAGATCTGTGTTGTTCCTCAGAAAAGCATCCGCTCACGCAAGATGGGGAGAGTCTGGTCAGCATACACCCCAGCTTGAGAGAACTCGGGCAGAAACTGAGGGCATCTGTGCAATGGTGGAAGGTGCTTACCAGAGCACAGCCGCTCGCTTGGCTGCCCATCTGGTCATCTGTAGGCAAGATCTTCACGTAGCATCATACCACAGAGAGGACAGGAGCCCTGAACCACAGACTCGTGAAGGTGAATGGATAGCGGTGTAGCACAGATGTGCAGGCCGAGCTTGAGGTTTTGTTAAAGGGAACGGGTGCACACACACGAGTTTGCCATGTCTTCCTCTCCTTCAGGAGGCTAACTCCTGGTGCTCAGAGCCTCACAGAAAGATCCGTGGTTTATATCCCAGAGCCTCCATGTAGCAGAGGGCAGGGGGCTCATAAGCCCATGCTGATGGACACTGACTTCGGGATCAGCCTACTCCCCTCCAGTTTAGGGTCACAGAATCCCGATTTAGTCATGCTGTGTGTGTGTGTGCGTGTGTGTGCGTGCATGTGTGTATGTGTGTAGGGGGAGCTTCTGGGCTCCCCACACTGGACGGTGTGGGGGTAGTAGTCATTCTGTGCATAGTTGGGAAGTCCCTGCTGGCAGGCCACCCATCTCCAGCTTGGGTTGCTGGGTTTCTTGTGAGGGCAGGGAGGCCCATTGACCCAGTGCTGCTCTTTCCTCTATCAGCCATTGCCCTTGGTCTATGAAGTTTCCATCTTGGAAGGGTGCATTTTTATTGGCATGCTCTGGTTCAAGCTGCTAGAAAATCAGGTCCCTTCTGGATGAATGACTAAAAGAGACACATTCTGTCAACCAAGGAAGCCAGAGGCTGTGCCTGCCTATTGAACATCACAGGCATAAAGTAAAATGGATGGATGGATGGATGGATGGATGGATGGATGGATGGATGGATGGTTGGATGGTTGGAGGGTTAGATGGATGGATGGATGGATGGATGGATGGATGGATGGATGGATAAGCTATCCAACTATCAATGGGAATGAAGGCTCCCTCCCATCGGACCCTTCCACCTCACTCATTATCTCCAGCCTCACTAGCTCTCCCTCCCCAAATCCAGGTAGCTGAGAGATTCTTCCATCTATTCAAAAACATTTTAGTCACACTTGCTTGAAGGATGGGATGAAGGAAGGCTGAATCCCTGCCCGCCTGCATCACCAAAAGAGCCCCATTTGGCCTATTCATGGTCTACACTTGTTGCCCACCAACATGGAGCCATAGCTGGGAGTTTTTAGACATACAGTGGATTGGGACTCTTCCAAAAGCAATGTAAAGCTGCTCATCATGAAAAAGAATGTAAAAATACACTTTCCAGCGGAGGGAACACAAGTTTAGGAATTTCAAGGGAGGCTCTATCTCCATACATGCAAACATACGTGTTCAGTACCAACACTCACGGAACACTGCTATGTTTAAGAAAAGCAACTCTGAATTTCTATCTGCAATTTCACCTTCAGACAAAGGAATGTTTGATGATGATTGTGTCCCAGCAAGTTTTAACAGGAGGAAGGAAGCAGAGGAAAACCTAGGAGAATCAATCCTTTAAGTGAGGGAGCATTCCACGAAGCAGGAATCCTGGCTTATGGAGGGAAGGCTGTGGCCCATGAAGAGCCATGTCCATATTCTATGAGTCTTCTTACAACTATCAGAAAATCGAAGTAGTCAAACTGCATTAAAAGTGACTGGCTTGGGGCACCTGGGTGACTCAGCTGATTAAGCATCTGCCTTTAGCTCAGGTTATGATCTCAGGGTTCTGGGATCCAGCCCCATGTTGAGCGCCCCACCCAGTGGGAAGCCTGCTTTTCCCTCTCCCTGCTGCTCCCCCTGCTTGTACTCTCTCTCTCTCTCTGACAAATAAATAACTAAAAGCAAAGCAAACAAACACAAAAACCTTAAAAACTGACTGGCTCTATAAAATGCAGCCCAATTGGCCACATCTCATTGGTAGGAGGACATACTTGCCCATGAGTGTGAGTCCCCATTCCGGGAGAGGAGAGTCAGAGAGGGGACATACTGTGACCTTCTTGTCGGTGGCAGGCCTCTTTGGGCCAAGCTGGGGACTCAGTCTCCGAGCACATTTAACTGTAGGGTTAAATGAAATCTCAGCAGACCAGCCCCTTGCGACAGCTTCCTCCAAATCATCATCCTGCTTCTTAACCACTTAGCATTTCCTCTACCATATCACAGAAGAAGGCATTTCTCCAGTCAGTATTCAAATGGAAACTGACATTTGGTTCACTTCTAAGACACTCTGATGTGTGCGAGGCTTTTTTTTTATAGGGCCCTTTCCTCCAACCCAGAGACTAAAATGAGCCTCGACATAAACCATTGGGAAGAGGCATAAAAATGATTCTAAACCTCACCTGTGCTCAGCTGACACCTGTAAAGCACAATTGTGTTTTAATGATAAAACCCTGGAATGGCCCAGGTAAATACAGTACCATGTGCAAAGCTTTCAGATCCCACAAATGCCACCAGTACTTATGATCCCGGTGGGTAAGTTTTCTCTTGCTGTGTTCAAGTCTGAATGGAATATAAATGCACCATTAAATCTGCCCTCAAAGTACAGAGAGCAGCCGTTGCATACTTAAGTGAAAAAGGCAGCATTTTATGTCTGATAGAGCAGTCATCTTGTAAAGAACAAATTGGGAGAGAGAGACAGGGGAAAGCAATGTATGGAGAGTGGCCTCACCAGGACAGGCAGATGGAAGTCTAAAGTCTTTTATAAATTCCTTTCTAAATAACACATTTTATTGAGCTATTGGAAGAAAAAAAATGCAGATTCTCTCTGAAGCTTAGAAAAAAGGTGCCTATCCCTAGCCTCCCCCTCCAACACACACACACATCAAAGCCACTAGGATTACCACCACCATTGTTAGTAAGAAGGGGGAAGTAACAGAAACAAGAGTAAAAGTCATCTTTCACTCCAGCAAACAAAGCAAGTTTAGCTTGTCACAGTGAGTGATGAATGGCTACCCATCACTTTCCCAACGACAGAGAAACCAAAGATTGTGTATCAATTTTTATAATTTTAAAGCCAAAAGATAATAACTCTGCAGAAATGGAGCAGACCACATAAAAATCCCCTCTGAAAATGTGATTACACATAAAAATCCATAAAAATGTACAAAGTGATAGATGAACCAAAACTACACAAATGCAGTTTTTTATCCTTTTGGAACTGAGCAGAAATGGCATATGTAGAGAGGATGATTTTATTTTATTTTATTTTTTTTTTAATATTTGGAGCTTAATTGAATTAAACTTCTGGTGGGAATTGAAATATTTAGCTGGAATATTGGGTTTTATTTTAAACTGAATTCGATATTGAAGAGATGAAGAAAGGAACCACCGTGAGGGACTGGCAGTAAGGTTGACCCATTTCAACACGTTAGAAAAGCCACACATAATAGAAGGTAGTACGCTTTCTTCCCACCCTCTAACCCCCAAAGGGTCTGTATTCACAGAAATCATCTTTGAGCTATTCTAATTAAATACAGGTTAAATCTGATATTTATTTCTTGAGGTTCTTAAAATTTACTTTTTTTGTGTGTGGCTACCCTGCTAAATCTGTTTAACACCCCCCCCCCAACTTTCAATTTTATATCTATGAGTCTGATACATGTCTCAAGATGCATGTCTCCCTTTGCTTATTCTGTAGAAGTTACTGAGTTAATCCCATTTTTTCTACCACACCTTACCAATACACACTACATTTTATTCATCTCAGGATATTTTGTTTGTGTTAGGCCTTCAGCGGTTTCATGATGTCGCCATAGGTAAATTTAACCAACAGTACTATGTAATAAAATGTGCTTAAGTTTTTTGCATTTAGAAATCACATCTATAATTTGCATTTTTTTAATGATTACGGTTGATGGGGGGAAAATGCACTTTTCTCTTGAAAACTTCAAAAGCTTGTGTCAGAAACCCCTAGAGCTCTCTTATAGCGTTCAACTTACGGTTCAGCGTACGGTCCATATGGTATGGGCACCATTGTATAGCACAGGTGAAGTGTCCTCTTCACATTCAATCTGGGTACAGCATATTGTGAATAGAGCAGTACAATTTTTAGGGTGTAATTTCAGTGTGTTATCTATATCAGCTAGGTTTAGGGAATATACAGAGGCTAGCTTAACACCATGCCAATCAAACCTGAATTTTAAGCAGCCGTAAGGAAAAGAGAATGCGTCCCACAGCTCAGCTTTGCTTCTAGCAAACCCTTTCCTTTCCTCCACACCCTTCAACGGTGGCTGGACAAGGAGCAAAGTTCTGCATATCAGCCACAACGACTAAGGAGAAGGAGAAGCACACATGACTACAGGGGGAAAGGATGAATTCCAGAGGGAGGTGGAGGGGAAGGGGAAGGTTAACAGCTGATGGCTTACCCCTAATTTCTTTAACATACGACGACAATTCTAAGCCTCGGTGAAAAACCCAACGCGTGTTGTATAAACTTCCAGCCCTCAGTCTCCCGGATTCTTATTAGAGGAGACCTAGCGAGACAAACAATACGCTGGGAGCACGAGAGTACCTGTTATAAACAGTCTGAACTGCAATTCATCTTACTAAACATCTTGGACACCAGCCAGCTCGAGAATCATAAAACACCTCTGAATACGAGATGCTGTCACCGGAGAAACACTGTTTGCTTACCAAAGAAAAGGCAGCCAATTAATAGTTTTATTACTAATACCATTACCCCAAGGGCTAAAATTAGGTTTATTTATTTATTTTAAGTCCAACCCACTAAATGCCATGCTAACACACAACAAGGTACAGCTCATGTTACAAATGAATAACTTAATTAAAAAACATTGATTTTGCTCATTGACTGCTGCAAATTTTATTAAATATTAATGATAACATTTTGTATTTTTTATACTAGTCATGAAAGTTTTATGTGCTCTCTCCCCTACAGCAGCCTTAGATTTTATGACAAAATCTTAGGCAGCTCAAAGTACAAACATAAATATTACATTGGCCAGCTTGGTACAATATATGTGTGTACATAAGCCAATGGGAAGATGTGTCTACATTTACCCAAATATGCACCAAGTTAGGAGCGCTGATTCAACGAAGTGAGGGAGAAACTTGAGTGGTTTAAGTTTGTGTTTTAAGTGCCAAGAAGGGTCACCCAGAAACTACTGGAAAAAGCACCCTATGAAGTGGGACTTCAGAACTCTATAACCAAGCGTGTTCTCCCCCCAAACCTTGTGTATCATACAAAGCACAAACAGGACTTCAGAAATAACGTAATTTCATGTTATAGGTCCTCCATGCGAAGAGGTTTCACCAAAAAGACAACATTCTCCTCTTTTTTTTCCTGGTGGGGCCCCACACACTAAAAGCTTACTAGCTGACAGAAGACGTTTTCCAATTTTCTGTTGCTGTTTCTGTGGGCTTACTTTACATGTTTACAGTAGAGTTGGTATGGCTTTGGACTTTTGTTAGTAGTCTAGATGGGTCAGAAGGAACCCTTATCTTGTTCCTCCGAGCTCTCTGTGAAAACCATCCATGTTTGGAGACAGCTGGCAGCTGTGTGAAGTGAATCAGATGACACGTTATTTGGGATCTTTTTCCATTCTTTGGGAACTTTTCACTCAGAATTTTGTAAAATGTTAGCAGAACGCCACTGCTTTGAACTTCTGCACTGAGTCTTCTCTCTGTGTCTCAAAGTCATTTAAACAATTGAGAATTTATGTCACTTCCTCAAATCACCTCAGAGGTCAGAGGGACAGGTCAAGTCTCCGAGTTATACAAGGCTTCCCAAAACTTAACAAACTTCCTTAGGAATACAATCATAGCAACCCAGACTTGAAAACAAAGTTTGAGCATTATTAAGTACTTGTTAAAAAAAAAAAAAAATCCAGCCATACTCTGCATAGTTTGAAAATGCCCTCACAGCAGAAGGTGAGGGAGGGAGACAGGCTGGGGGAGTGATTTCCAAAGGGAAGGACTTCACATGAAAACACTGAAGCATTTTCTAGAAATGGGGAACTAAAAGGCAGACCAGAAGAGCTTTCAAATAGATGCTTTTTTGAAATGCAAAATATGTTTTTGTAAAACATCGATGGAAGGTGACACGTGGAAAGCAATGTATTCCATTTTGTAGTTACGGGTGACCTAAGTATGCCTAAGTGTTTCGCTCTGTATCCGTTATGTTTTGGGTAGCCCCCTGTGATCTGCCCCCACCCCCAATCCCAACCATCCCTCTGGGCTCTGGGAGGCTGAGCCCCAAGACTGCATCTCCCAGCCCTTGCCAGCTGGCCTCTTGGGTTGGGCCAAGGACAGCAGCTGGAGACAGAAGGGCAGAAGGAGAGAGAGAGAGAGATGGGGGCCTTTCTGCCCTGCGGCTCCTTATGTTTGCCTCTTTGGAAAAACTATGCCCTCTCCTTGCTCCTGGGTCCTGCTTCTGGTACCACCTCTGGGCCCCTCCACCCCGCCCCCGCTGCCCCCCATCCCCGCCCCACAGGCTGTATACCCAGCAGTCCTTCACTACAAGGCTTCAGAACTCTCTGTTAAGACCGTGACTGACAAGAGCAAAGGGGCTGTAGCTCCTACTAGGTGTCCTTTCTAGGTTGTGTTACCTCAGACAACTCCAGACATCAGGTCACTGGGGTGCTTTTAAGAAAGGAGCCTTCTAAAGAAAGTAACGAGATGGAAAAAAGATGAAATAATCACCAGTCAACATGTGAATGGCTGCCTCCATTCTTCTGTGAACTTACAGACACACAGAATGCCACACGGTTACATCAGTACCATCTCCCTTTCCCAGGAGGAGTCAAGTTTCTTTCCTTGATGGCGAGCACTCCGGGGAAAAACAAAACGAAAAATCTCCAGCCATTCCTGGCGATGGTGCTCGGTGCTAGACCTGAGGGCATGCGCTCTGTAAGTCTGACACATTTTGAAAAGAACTAGTGTCCCCAACTCTGCTTGACTGTGAACCAGGTCTATAGAGCCACCTTTAGTCCTCCCAGGGAATAAATTAAGTCTGCATCATGACTGTGTTGCCTGGAAGAGATTGTTAAATTATTTATGGTGCAACAGCAAGGGAGTAGCTCTTCTGCGCAAGGTGGGGGTGGGGTAGAGTGTGCTCTGCCTGTTGTCTACTCCGGGCCACTGTGCTCTCAAGTCCAGTAATGTCTAGAGAAAAATAACAAGGCTGGAGGCAACCGAGATATATTAACAAAAAAGAGGCAGTAAATCACTTTTCACTGTTTGGAAAGGACATTCCCCCTGCGAGGGCTGCCGTTGTGCTCTGCTTCTGCCTGGGACATGGCGGATGTCTACGGATGCGTGCTTGGGGACTGTGGGGGAGGGGAGGGGCTAAGGACCACATGGATTGAAGGCGAGGTTTTAAAAACGGACAGAAGAAGAAAGTCAAGAATTTGTAGAAGGGATTTGGGCTAATTTGGAAACTCCTGCTTCCGAGTTTTGCTCTTAGCTCATAGATGTACTCAGCGTCAAAATGGCTTTACACTGAGCATCAGCAGACCTGACTGTTGACATAGGACTGGTTCAAGGATGGATATCTTAAAGCTTCTGGGTGATTTACTGGTATTTTGAAATCACTGAAGTATGGAGTGACATGGAGAGCCTCAGTGGTGTTCCTGTTAGGGGTCCTGAGGACCTTTATCCCTTGTGCCCTGATGCCCAAATTGCTTTCGCATGGAAAGAAAACCAAAACTACTGTTTAATTAGAGAGAAGATTTAAATGCCTATATGCGGTGCTAATACATTGACGCGTCCAGGTAAAAGTATCTCAATGACTAATCGTTGGATTTTTCAGAGATCCATTATGGAATGACACAGAGCGAAAGCACGCTCTGTGAAGGCGGCCACAGAAAAAGCGGCCACAGCACAGGAGGGAAGATGGGTGATGCGAACATTGCCTAGTTCATGTTTCTCCCTACATCCAGAGCTTAGGAAATGTTTTGTCCTGCTTGCTTGGACAGAGAGGAATTCTATCCTAAAATGTTTACACAGGACCATCTTTACTTCAAGTTGGAAGGGGTGTTATTTTACCTAACGTGATTGGAACTATATCAGAAATCAAGTATGTGATATTTACATGAACATACTCTCTCCATAGACCTCAAAACCTCTTCCGCACATTATTGGATCCCTCCACATCTGAGTTAGGAGGCCAGTTTATTACCTCATTTTGCTATTGAAGAATTTAAGGCATGAAAAAGTTGAAATTTTTTGCTTTCCTAGATAAATAGAAAGATAAGTAGATGATAAATGGGTGTTAGATGTATAGAGATAGAAATATTTGTAGTAGTTTTATTTATCCCGATGTTAGTGTGTGTTTTTATATCATTCTGAATTTATACTGGTGATAAACACTAATTAGTTCTCTAGTCTAAGAAGAGAGATGTTAAGCCTGAGGTAATACATAGCACTGAAGTTAGTACCAAAAATTCACGTTATGAAGGTCCACAGGTTTGTTTCTTCCCCTTTTCTACTATGTTTAAACTGTTTAAAAAATATTTATTTCTTTACTTTTCAGGAGGGAGAGTGTGCAAGACCAGGGGAAAGGGGCACAGAGAAACCCAAGCAGACTCCAAGCTGAGCATGGAGCCCAATGAGGGGCTTGATCTCATGACCCTGAGATCACTGGGCCAAAACCAAGAATTAGATTCTTAACCAACTGTGCCACCCAGGTGCCCCTAAACTTTTTATTGAAGTATAATACACAGAGAAAAGTATACAAGTAATGAATTCATTGATCTCTACACTTTTTAAAATTTTATTATTATTATTTTTTTTACTGACACAGAGATAAGAACTTGCTTCTGGGATAAGTCAGGAGTGAAGCGATTAGGAAGAAAGCAGATGAAAACAAGGGGATTTTCAGTACTGGCAGATTGTAGGTACCAAAGGTGGTTGGAATAATACCTCCCCTCCCATACGTCCTGCAGAGTGACCTTGCTACTCCTTCATCAGGAGGTAGAGTTTATTTCTCCACTCGTATCTAGGTGGGCTCTGTAACTGCTTTGACTAATGGAATGCAAGTAGACAGACCATTGTGATTTTTCTGGGCACAACCTTTAAACTTTATGCTACTTTAGTAGCTTCAACGTTCATCATTTGGAATATTTGCTCTTGGCATGCTGTCTCTCTGAACCCAGCGTTGGGCTGTTAGTAGCCAAATCACATGGAGGGGTCATGTGTAGGGGCTTTGGTCACACTCCAGCTGAACTCCCAGCCAACAGCCCACATCAATGGCCAGGCACCCACGTGTGCCATCTTGGGTAGCCTGCTCATCAAGACCTCAGATGACTGTGGCTCCAGCCAACATCTGACTTCAATCACACAAGACTACCTGGTGAGAAATGTCTAGCTGAGCCCAACCAACCCACAGACCCATGAGAGAAAACAATAAATGGTTTTAAATCCACTCATTTGGGGGGGGGGAGGGGGCCATATGTCAACCAGACACAGATCACTGGAACAGGTACCAAAACACTGATACAGAAATTTCACTTTCAGAGCAGGAGGGCAGAAAAGGGACACGAACAAGCAAGATGATGGATGTAGTCACAGATTGAATGGGTGAGAAATGAGAGGTGAGAATTTGGAAGCACTGGCATTTGGTAAGAAAGAGAAATAGAGGGCGTATCAGGCTTAGAAAAGGATAGATATTCGAAATGTCATGTGTAGGCAACGGGAGACAGTCCAGCAGAAGTTTACAGACACGTCTGAAGACCAGGCTGATGTTGCAAACCATCATCCTGAAGAACAACAGCTGCCTGGGGCTGGGATTTTCTCCATCTGTGTTTGGCTGTGCAGGGTGGGAGGAGAGAGATCATACGACTGGACTGATCTTGGGCTGCAATTTCAAAGAGCAGGTAGGGAAGGAAGGGCGAAGAGCACAGCAGTGGGTTCTGGCAGGTGTTAACTGAAGCAATGGACCGTGGCTTTTAACCTGTAGAGGGAAAGGACATGAAACGGAGAGAGAGCTGCCTGATTTCAGAAGTGAAAGAAAAGAATCTGCAGAAAGTGGAGTCGCAAAAGATGAGCTACGTGAGAGCAAGGAATGAGAAAGCTGGAGAGAGAAGTTTTGATCCAAAAATAGAATGTTATTGAATTCTTTGATGTCCTTGTATTTTTGAGGACCTCATTAGTACTTAAGAGTTTTACCCATAAAATATTTAAAGGCTAATAGATTTTAAAAATCCAAGCCAGTTACTATTTCCACCTGTCATTAGTTTGTAAATTATCCCTGGATCGGAAGGTGATGCACAAGGAAGGGTCAGACTGTGGCTTTATTTGCCAATATCCAGTGGTGAGAGCGGACCGCGCGCATCTTCCCAGATTTGTGCTGACTGACATCACGGCGGTAGCTTGAAATCGGCCGTGGTGGAACATCTGCATTACAGAAATCTGCAGACACAACAATTCAGGGCTTTGGTCTGCCAGAGGGTGGGCTGTGAAACACTTATCAGCACACCACTACTCACTCCCTCCACATACCCTGTTTACCACAAGAAAGAGATTTTAACGTCCTACATGTCTTACAAATGTGTATCTACTAACTCACGCCTCACTCTTCAAAGGACGTGAGTGGAGGATCATTTCTACACAAATATTGAGCTCAGGAGAAGTGATTTATTGCATGGGAAGACACACCTCTCCCTCTTTCCTACGCCAGAACATTCCAAGACAGAAGGAAAAAGTCAACAGGATGAGCTGAAGGGAGCGAAGTTCAGCCACGAGAAGATGTAGGTCTGATAACAGCTACGAAATGGAAAAAAAGATTAACTCGGGGCACCTGGGTGGCTCAGTGGGTTAAGCTTCTGCCTTTAGCTCAGGTCATGATCCCAGGGTCCTGGGATCCAACCCCACATCAGACGCCCTGCTGAGCAGGGAGCCTGCTTCCTCCTCTCTCTGTGCCTTCCTCTCTGCCTACTTGTGATCTCTGTCTGTCAAAAAAAAAAAAAAAAAAAAGAAAAAAAAGGATTAACTCTGAAAAGATTATTTTAAGAGAGGGAAAACTGGAGTACTTTGTTCTCTCTTCCCCATGGGCTTGTGGCAAAGAGGGACTGAAGTCAGGGTCAGCGTCCTCCTGGGTCTGTGCGAATACACCCACCCCTGCTCCTGGCAAGTCACGGGACTGGAAATCTATCCCCAAATGCCCGTGTTCCTGCCACATTTAGTTTGTGAACTCTATAATATTGGCACTGAAAAGAATAAACCAATCACTCAGACAAATTTTTAACCTTTCCAATTTGCCCCACAGTGTAGCTGGTGTATTGCAATCTACAGTGAAACAGGTTCATTCCCTCACTTCATCTTTTTGGAGAGGGTTTTTTATTTTTTTTCAGTTTGGTTTTCAAATACTGTCTGAATTTTCCTTTCTCCTTCATTTTGCTTTAGGATAGTAGCAAAAATTAATGAATTAGTACAATAAAAAGGAAAGGTTACCAGGAATATGAATGAAAACACACTCCTCCGAGGATCTCAGTCTGATAAATTTGAAGGCAGATGCAAAAATGTTATCTGCTAGGCAAAGCAAACCTGGGAATTTGGAGCTGTCCCTTAGTATACTAAACTATATTAATATTTTTTTCCATTCATGCAATAAAAACTTATTGAGAACGACTTAGATGTGAATATAAGGGTAATAAAACGCTTTGTGACTCACTCTCAGAATTGCAATAGAGACTTGAAAGGTTTCATTAAAATTAGGAGCATTTTAGCTTGTTCTGTTTCTATTAAATGGGAACACATTAATGTATTTTATTTGGGGGGAGGAGTAGAAGAGATGAATATGTAATAACTCGTGTTAAAATGCACGGTGACATTTCTGAGACCAGAGAAAAGCACTAACAACCGGCACACCACTTGAATGCTGTTTTGTGACATTCTTTATCCGGGTGGCTTCAGAAAATCCCATTAGGCATTTGCAGGTGTTACGTTAGTCACTGGAAGGCTTCCTTCCATATTTCCCCTTGAAGACAGTAGGAAACAGACCGTGTTTCCTACTGAGAACAGATGAAGAGTGAGGCACAGGGTGAATTCTGTGTAATGGTTACTCTGTTTCATGAATGAAAATTATCTAACAGGGAAAGATAATTTTCCTCATTTCTTCTTCCAAGGGCACTTATTAAAATGGATTTTTTAAATGAATATGCAATGATACAGCAAATTAAACTTGCTATATCAAAACAACAACACACTATGAGACTTTGAAAATACCCAAGGTTCTTTTATTATATAAGGAGAAATGACTATATTGTAGATATATATTTTTCATTACTGTACTTCAAGATGATGAAATTTGGAGACAAGCAGGGGTTTTAACATTTCAACAATCTTCTTCTGAGAGGAAAATGACATGTGAAATATGGGGACATGGAGATTAAAGCTGGTTTGTGGTGGACTGAACATTTGTTTCTTCTCCAAATACTTATACTGAAGTTCTAACCCCAGCATGATGGTATTTGGACATGGGACCTTGGGGAAGTGATCAGCATTGAACAAGGTCATGATGATGGGGTCCTCATGGTGGGATTAGGGCCCTTCTGGGAAGGAAAGGGAGGGCGTTGGTTGGTTCCCCTTCTGTGGACAGAGGCGGTCTGCAAGCCGAGAGGAGAGCCCTCACCAGGCTCTGAACCTTGATCCGGGACTTCCTAGCCTTCAGGATGGTGAGAAAATAAGTATCTGTAGTTTAACCCATCCAGGCTCTATTTTGTTATGGAAGCCTGAGCTAATTAATACATAGTTTCTGTCTTCAAAGAGCCCAATCTAGAGGGGGCAGGTATACATGTGATTTCTTTAAGAACCGTGGCAGACGTACGCATGAGGGGCAAACCCAAGGCATTACTGAGGATTTACCTACTTCTCTGAGATCTAATACACGATGAGGTGAAGAAACAGCCTACATGTTGAAGTGATTTGCTCGGGGTCACCAATGGTTGGTGGCAGAGCCAGAACACTACCCGAGATACTGCGCGAGCCTGTGTGTGTGTTTATATAAATCAATCTGCTTTTTACTCATTCACTCAATTGTTATTAACCCCTCACTCTGTGCTATTATCAAAAACACTGATATGGGGACGCCTGGGTGGCTCAGTTGGTTAAGCAGCTGTCTTCAGCTCAGGTCATGATCCCAGCGTCCTGGAATCGAGTCCCACATCAGGCTCCTTGCTCAGCAGGGAGCCTGCTTCTCTCTCTCTGTCTCTTCCTGCCACTCTGTCTGCATGTGCTCGCTCGCTCTCTCTCTAACAAATAAATAAATAAAATCTTAAAAAAAAAAAAACTGACATGCATATCTAACTGCATCCTCAGATGCATTTCACAGATGAGAAAACTGACGTTTGGAGAGATTTACGAACTTACCCCAAGTCACATAGCTCGTACCACTGGAGCTGGATTGGCTTTGAAACCAGATACCTGAACATCAGTGTTGTAGGAAGGTAAGAGATATAAAATGACTTGGAGGAAATTAAGTTGTAAACAAGTGCTGATCAGTAGATCCCTAGCATCTGCTAACACGCTGTGAACACATATGAGAATACATAAAGTAGATAATTTTCTCATCAGTAAAATTGGGGTAATACCTTCCTCGAAGGGCTAATATGAAGATGAATGCTACTCTAGCGAGAATGTTTCTGTGTCTTCGCCTACGTGGCTCACCTGGGTAAAGGGATGAGAGACCGCCCTGTTCATCCATATTCTTCCTAGACCATCGCAAAACCTCCGCTACTCTGAGGCTCCCACGATTTGGTTGCGCCTGCCTCTCACCACAGCCAGAGCCATCTTTCCTAAGTACCCTAAATTTCAGTTGCCATCATTTTAAGAAGCTCTAAAATCTATGCAGATGACACATCCAGCACGCTGGCTTTCAGATCTTGTTGGATCCCTTCTTTTGCTGCCCCACCCCCATCCTAGCACCATGCCCTTGACTCTGCCATCACTACTACAATCACAGCTTCATGCAACTCATTCCCCATCGCAGCCTCCTCTCCTTCGCTTAAGGGCCCCATGGACATGGCCCATCAAATGCACAGAGAGCTGTTCTCACGCTCCTCCTTTCTCGTCCACGTGGCCTGAAGAGAACGTTCCCTACTTACTAAAGTCCTTGCCTAAAAGTATCCAAAGGGAATACTGGGTTCCATCACAACTCGTTCGAGAGGCTGACACTGTTAAATTCTGAGTGACCCAGGAGACCGGACTGTACCGGCCCTACCAGAAATCTCTTTCCTGACCAAGAAGCAATGAGATTTTTCAAAAATTAACCCTGTACAGACCTATGGGTTTATTCCATTCTATGTACAGTGCTATGTTTTAATCCTTAATTTGCATGATCACTGTGAACCCTCTCACTCCCAATACTTACTGACATCTGATCTCTTTTCCAGCTAACTACTCAGAATATTCCCTCACTGGTGTAGGTTTTCTTGCCTGGACTGTTAATAAAATTGGCTTTGCATCTCTTTAAAGACTTGCTGTTATTTGTTTTGTTCTTTGACAATGGAAAATCCCAACTCTAGATGAGTCTGTCTCATTCTTTGGGTCTTGATCTGGACAGTTGAAAACTGATGAAGAAAATTAACATGAACTCACAGATTGCTATCATATAATACACACATGCCACATCAGCTGGGTGGTGTCATTGGAGGCTCTACTGGAATTGTTGACTCAAACTTTGTGGAACCTTCCAGACACTTAATTTGCAAATCAATGGCCTACACTTAACCCTTTCCAATTTAAGCACAGAGAAACTTGATATTGTTGTTACTACTACTTAGAACTTGACATTTCTTGGGACGCCTGGGTGGCTCAGTTGGTTGGACGACTGCCTTCGGCTCAGGTCATGATCCCGGAGTCCCGGGATCGAGTCCCGCATCGGTCTCCCAGCTCCACGGGGAGTCTGCTTCTCTCTCTGACCTTCTCATAGCTCATGTTCTCTCTCACTGTCTCTCTCTCTCAAATAAATAAATAAAATATTTAAAAAAAAAAAAAAGAACTTGACATTTCTTTGGCTGCCGTGTTTCTTTCCTCATTTCTTCAGAATGCTCCTTTTATTATTTATTTATTTTTCTATTCATCCCTTTGAACTAGAACTCTAAGGTCTCATCCTTATATTTTCTACCAATGACGTCCTCTTTCCATGATCTCTACTTTCATGAAAGCAGTTCTCACAACTTTCAACTCTAGATCTCCACACAAGAACATTCCTTTGATTTCTAGACCTAACTTCTCTGATAAACGAACCCTTGATGGCATTCTTGGAAGGAAGGGAAAGAGTGCGCCATGGGGCACCGAGGTGGCTCAGTCAGTTAAGCATCTGCCTTCAGCTCGGGTCATGATCCTGGTCCTGGGATCTAGGCTGGTCCGAGGCTCTCTGCTCAGTGGGGGGTGCCTGTGTCTCTTTCTCCCTCTGTTTCTGCTCCCTCTGCTCACGTTCTCAGGTGCTCTTGATGAATGCCTGATTGAGAAGGTGAGTGAACCGGATAAGGGGGCAAAGAGTGGAAGTGGATCATGTAGAGTCTCACAGGTCATTGCAAGGCCTTTGCATTTTACCTGGAAAATTATGAGACTGACTTAGTCTTTGAAAATAATTTTGCTGCTCAGGGTGAAAGCATGGAGTATAGTTAGGAGGTAACAGCGATAATCCAGGCAAAACATAAAGGGGGGCTTTTAGCTAAAATTCATATGGAGTTTTCTTTTCAAGCTTTTTCTTATGACTGATAAAATTTTTTCCTCTAAAATAAAGTACCATCTTGTCTCTATAAATTATTATGAATTTCAGGGGCGCCTGGGTGGCTCAGTGGATTAAGCCGCTGCCTTCGGCTCAGGTCATGATCTCAGTGTCCTGGGATCGAGCCCCGCAATGGGCTCTTTGCTCAGCGGGAGCCTGCTTCCTCCTCTCTCTCTGCCTGACTCTCTGCCTACTTGTGATCTTTCTCTCTGTCAAATAAATTAATAAAATCTTTAAAGAAAAAACAAAAAATTATTATGAATTTCAATATGGTTTTGTTCTAATTCTCAGTCCTAAGTTATAATGTTTCATTTTAACTCAGCCTAAATTCTGCCTTGGTGGTTAATCTGTCCTGAATCTGGTTTAGCTCTTGGACATTAGGCCAACTCCAGAGCCCTTACAGTCTCTTTCAGTTTGTAGGTGATGGACATTTTTGGCTTTGGGAACCAGGCTTATAGCTTCCCTCATTTATTGCCCACTGTTGAAGTACCTGTAATTCTGCAGAAGGAATTCTTTTTTTCTTTTTCTGAAGATTATTATTTATCTTTAAGTGATCTCTACACCCAATGTGGGACTCAAACTAGCAACCCCAAGATCAAGTCACATACTCATCTGACTGAGTCAGCCAGACTGCCCTACAGAGGGATCTCTTTTTAGTTTTCTTCTCTGTCTGTTTTTATATCCACATAGAAAATGAGGTTATATTAGTGAACACTTTGTTGAGAATATACAAAACTTCCCTTTATGTTCATGTTTTCACCAACCAGAAGAGTAAAACCATTCTTCTCTCAAGAGTTTTCTCAGACTTACCTGAAAAGTTTTTTTTTAAAGATTTTATCTATTTACTCAACAGAGAAAGATCACAAGTAGGCAGAGAGGCAGGCAGAGAGAGAGAGAGGAGGAAGCAGGGTCCCCACTGAGCAGAGAGTCCGATGTGGGGCTCGATCCCAGCACCCTGGGATCAAGATCCGAGCCAAAAGCAGAGGATTTAACCCACTGAGCCACCCAGGCACCCTCTGAAAAGTTTTTAATACTGTTAATTCTATCAATGACTTAGCAACCTGAAACTTTTAACAAATTAACTTTAAAATAAAAGAATGCCTTAAAATTTGTTTGCTGAAAAAGGTTGCTTCCTTTACACAGACTATAACACTTTAAGCAGAGTCAAAATAAGAATTCTGAACATAAACTAGTTCCATGTGATCATGAATATTTTAGAATATAATAAAGATACAATGAATTTTACTGGCATTACATTGTCTCTGCAGGAAATATTGTAAATATTAAAGCAGGCACTTTAAACCTTGCATGGAGTGTCGATTTCGAAGCATGTCTGCAGACTACTGAACATTCCTCCCATTGAAAGTAATGTCCATGTGCCCTCCTCTTGAATCTGGGCTGACCCTAACGACTTTCTTGCCACTAAAAGAATACAATGGAAATGATGCCAAGTGAGTTCTGAAGCTGGATCAGAAATGGCTGAGAACTTGCTGCTTAGTCCTCTTAAGATATTTGCTCTGGGGTCAGCTAGCCAAACATAAGAAATTTGACATCGTTACACTGGAAACTGTCACACTGGGAAGTCTACATATAAGCATTCTGATTGATGGTCCAATTAACAGCCTACATCAAAAGCCAGGCAGATGAGTGGGCAAGCTTGGATGTTTACTTCCCAGTTGCACCTTCAGATCAGGTTGCAGCCCTACCAACACGAGAGACGCTAAGTGAAAACTGCATGGCCACATCCTTTTTGAATTCCTGACCTACAAAACTGTGAGCAAAATAAAATCATTGATTTAAGCTAAGCTCAGTGATAATTTATTCACAGCTAGTAACCAGAATGCATGGATATTACAGCCATTACATGCTTAATTGTCCTCTATTCATCTGGTCTAACTTACAGTCTTGCAAACTATGTATTAATATTTCCAAAGATGTATCCCTCCATAGATTGAGGTTATATGTTAATATGAAGAACTGGCTTTATTATCATTAAAATGTCCCAAGAACCTTGACTGTAAGCATTTTGAAGAGCTGGACATAATGAGAATTTTAAAAAATAGGTTCACTCTGCCAATTCTTTTTATTAGACCTGTTGTATTCTAGAGATTATTTCTAATTATATAATGATTAGGGAGTCAAGGGCCTTTGTCTACATTTGAGCATATTAATTATCTTCTGTCTTAGTTTCACAAACTCAAGGATATAATTTTTATCTGCCTTGATCATGTCTTCCAGGAGAATTGGAATTTTTAAGATACAAACGTTGAACACTTTTTACTTTAAAAGAAAACATTTTTTTAATTATTTCTAAAGTGGGAATTTCCAATTCTTGCAAAATATTAGGGATTTACAGGTAAGGAGGGGGATTGGGAAAACACAGAGTTGCTGAATGGTTGGTAAAGTGGCCAGAGGCTATCTTTTTTATTAACTTACCTACCACACCCGTCAAAGCTGAGAAACATTCTAGGGATACTCAGCTTTTACAAGACCATGCAAATATATCTTTTTCTAAAAATGTACCAAAATCTATCAACGGAATTAAAACTGAGCTTTGCCATAGAACCAAAAGGAATAAGGGGCACCTGGGTGGCCCAGTGGGTTAAGCATCCAACTCTTTTTTTTTAATATTTTTTTAAATTAATTTATTTATTTTAAGCATAACAGTATTCATTATTTTTTCACCACACCCAGTGCTCCAAGCAATCCGTGCCCTCCAACTCTTGATATAGGCTCAGGTGATGATCTCAGGGCCCTGGGACTGAGCCCTGCATCAGTCTCCCTGCTGGTCATGGAGGATTCTCTCTCTCTCTCTGCCTCTGATGACTCTCTCTTGCTTTCTCTCTCTAAATAAATAAAATCTTAAAAAAAAAAAGAATCAAAAGGAACACAATTTACTTTTTTTCTCTTATGCTTTTGACAACTTGTCATTCCTTTTTTATAAGTCATATAATTGCCATCAGGAGACTTTAGCCAGAGAGAGAAGTCCTTTGAACTGATTGGGACGGACATTCTCAAAGTGTGGCCTGGGGACACCTGTGGGTCCCAGAAACTATTTTTAGGAGGTCTGTGAAGTCAAATTATTTTCCAAATCATGTTAAGACTCTATTTGCTGTTTTTGATCTCGTTCTTTCTGGGTACACTGTAGCATATTTCTAGAGCCTGCATGGTGTGTGGTACTACAACAGAATAAATGCAGAAATACGCAAGAGAACCCAGTTGTCTTCTTATGTAAGATGCTAAAAAGGTTCACAAAAATGTAAAATAATGCCACTTTTTTCACCAGTTAATTTTGGTAAAATATTATTATTTTATAAGATTGTGGACAAATTATGAATACATTTTCTTAAAAAACTACAAACATGCAATGGATTATTAAATGAATAAATATTTTTAAATTTTCTAAGTTTTCATTTCTAAGGTTAAATATTGATAGATGTAACACATATAAAAAATTTCTTTGAGATCCTTAAAATTTTTTTATTGTGTTATGTTAGTCACCATAAAATACAGTAGTTTTGGATGCAGTGTTCCAAGATCCATTGCTTATGTATAATGCCCAGTGCTGCCCTCCATAATACGCACCACCAGGCTCACCCAACTCCCCAACCCCTTCCCCTCTAAAACCTTCAGTTTGTTTCTCAGAATCCACAGTCTCTCGTGGTTCATCTCCCCCTCCGATGTCCCCCAATTCACTTTTCCTTTCCTTCTCCTAAAGTCCTCCATGTTATTCCTTATGTTCCACAAGGAAGTGAAACCGTATGATAAATGACTTTCTCTGCTTGACTTATTTCACTCAGCATAATCTAATTCTTTAAATAATTTTTTGTTTTTTAAATTTCTTTTCAGTGTTCCAGAATTCATTGTTTATGCACCACACCCAGTGCTCCATGCAATACATGCCCTCCATAATACCCACCATCAGGCTTACCCAAGCTCCCACCCCCTGTCCCTTCAAAACCCTCAGATTGTTTCCTAGAGTCCATAGTCTCTCATAGTTCATCTCCCTCTCCAATTTCCCTCAACTCCCTTCTCCTCTCCATCTCCCCATGTCCTCCATGTTATTTCCATGCTCCACAAATAAGTGAAACCATATGATAATCTAATTTTTTTAACATGTGAAGAAGTTCTCAAAAACTTTGAGAACTCCTCGGTTAGGAATTCATCTGAGGAAATAAACATTATTTTACTGATGATAACTAACAACACCATGCTTCTAGGTAACTCAAAACCTTAGACTTCTAAATCTGTGTTATGCTGGAATACTCAAAAATTTTAGTAAGAATGAGAGACATCACTGTGTCATATATGGGCTAACTAATAGACCTTGGTAGGCCAGTATTTGGAGTTCTGTGAACCAAAGATCCCAGCTAGTGTAAAAAGGTATGTGTGTGCCCATGTGATTATTTGATAGGATGGCAGAAAATCAAGGAAAAATGTCCTGTGTGAAATACTACTAATTGAAGGATTAGGTCATCTTCTTTCTAAATCTCTCTCCTCTTCTCTTTTCAGACTAGATAACAGAGTCAGACTGTTGTGACTATTCATCATTTCCTTGTTTGCTTAGCAAAGTAGGTAATAGAAAAAGTACGAGAAATGGTCAGATCGTCCTGTTCCAAAGTGTTAATACTCACTCCATTTAGCCTTTTGCCTCTGAACCAGTAAAATGAAAATACCAAATTGCTTTTGATTAAGAAATCCTGAAATTACATTTTAATTAGGGTAATAAAAATTAACTACACTGACCAACCTGAGCCTTTGACCAAGCTTTGATCTGACTATTAAGTTTTAAGGAAATCGCAATTTGTTGTTGATGTAGTTTTTTTAATGACTTGCTTTCAGGTCTTTAGAATCATTATTTTTATTTAAAACCAAGCAAAAAGTGACTAACTGTGGTTTTAAAAAAAAAGGTGTGTGTGGGGGGAACACAGATATCTCCATAAGACTTCTTGAAAAAGTCCAGTTTTGGGGCACCTGGGTGGCTCAGTGGGTTGAGCCTCTGCCTTTGGCTCAGGTCATGATCTGAGGGTCCTGAGATTGAGCCCCACATTGGGCTCTCTGCTCAGCAAGGAGCCTGCTTCCCCTTCTCTCTCTCTGCCTGCCTCTCTGCCTACTTGCGATCTCTGTCAAATAAATAAACAAAATCTTAAAAAAAAAGAAAAAGAAAAAGAAGAAGTCCAGTTTTTACAGTGCTTAGACATGATAGTCCGAAAGTCAGTTCTTCCAAGAAAAATAAATATTTACTTACCATTTCCTAGTTATTGAGTACCTTATGGGAATATAAAAATTATACAGAAGATAAAGAGACCACATTGTCCTAACTTAATATTAAGTTATACCTATATGCATACAGTTTTATCAAGAGTTGTGAGATAAAACTACATTCCTTCTTGGTTTATAAACTCTTACCTTTCTAAATATTTTAGTGGAGTTAATATAATATATATTATATATAATATACATGAAATATATAATATAATCTTATATATGTGCATGTGTGTATATTTATGTATATATGTAAATGTAAGTGAGTGTGTATATAGATCTATACATATGTGTGTGTGTACATATATATATATCTGAGAGCAGCAGAGAGTGAGAGGGAGGGGGGTAGAGGGAAAGGGAGACAGAATCTCTTTCTTAAGCAGGCTCCACACCCAGCACAGAGTTCAATATAGGGCTTGATCTCACAACCCTGAGATCATCACCTGAGCTGAAATGAAGAGTCAGATGCTTAACCAACTGAGCCACCAGATGCCCCAGGACAATATTATTTATATGTCCTGCTGAAAAATAAAGACTGTACATCCTATGTACTATTCAGAAAATATATCTATTTCTGCTTTTTCAAAATTCATTCAACAACCATTTATTGACCAAGTACTATGTGCCTTTGCTAAAAATAAGGCACTGGAAAAGAACAAATGTCATGCAATTTATATTCTAGTGGGGTAGACCAATTAATACTTCACATAATTTTGATTACTTATAAATGCTAGGCAGAAAAACAAAACAAGAATATAAAGTGTGATAGGATGCAAAATGGGATATATTTAGATAGGATAGTCAGAAAGGTTGCTCTGATGGAGTGACCGAGATTAAAAATGGCCACACATTCTTTCTATCTCATGTACCCATTTTTTTGAAATGTGACTTTGCTATTTCTCTCATCAAAAGATATAGTTTATTTCTCCAGCTTTCGAATCTGGCCCAGATCATGTGACTTGATGTGCCAACTGGACATCAGAAAATGGGACATAAGCTAGAGTCTTAAAAAGCATTCATATAATAGGGTCTTATCTCTCTTGCTACTCCTTCTACCTTATACAAGCCAGCACCACACTACTGAATGATGACATCCCTGCTTGGTGTCTGTGAAATTCTTGAATTTTGGTGTTTGTGGTTTTCATCGTGTTTTTAAATATTTCAGTCATTATTTTCACCAACTATTTATTCTGCTCTCACTCCCTTCTGTGATTCCGAATTAAAGTTAAGGTCACTTAAAATTCATTCATGGCTCAATGGAGCTCTGTACATTTTTTTTAGCATTAATTATGAGTTTCTGACTCTGGATAATTTCTATTGCTATGTCCTTAAGTTTAGTGACATTTTATTTTCTATTTTCTAATTTGCTCTTAAGCCCATTTAGTGACTTTTAAAATTTTTAGAAACCCTATTTTCTAATTCTAGAAATTATCTTTGCTGTGTTTTACATATTCAATTTCTTTACTCTTTACATCCATGTTTTCCTTTAAATTCTTCAGCATATTTCTAATACTTGTTTTAAAATCCTTTCCTGCTAATTTTATTATCACAGTCATTCTAGGGTCTTTTTCTATTGACTTATTTTTCTTTTGGCTATGCATTAAGTTTTCTTGCCTCTTTGTACATCTAATAGTTCTTGATGGGATATTGGGCATTTTAAATATTACACTACTGTCTTCCTTTAAAGTATGTTTTGGGGTAGGCAACTAAGTTACTTGTGGGGTAGTTTGATCCTTCTGAGACTCGTTTTTTAACTTTGTTAGGGTGCGTCTACAGTATTCTTTCCTCCAGGGCTAATTTAGTCCTACTACTAAGAAGTAATATTTTGGGGGTCTTTTCTGAATAATTTGGGAGTTTAACAATGTCTCTTCACTCTATCTGATTAGAATTCAAATATCTCCTCATTCTCTGAATACTTGATAAGTTTGTAATTTATAGTATCATTGGCACTTTTTCACCCAGCCAATCCATGAGAAGCTTAGAGGTCAGCCAAAAACTTAAGGTGATCTTGTGGATTTTTAGAGTATTTTCTCTGAAAAGCTACTTTGTTGGATCTCATCCCTGAAAAATCCCATCTGCCTAAGCCTCTCAACTCAAATCTTTGTCTGTTCAATCCATTGAGACTGTTGTTCCCTCCTTGGGTTCACCCTTCCTGTGCTGAACTCCTGAAAATGGCTCCAGGCAGAAATCTAGGGTGAGTATGGCCTCACCCCATTTGTCTCCCTTCTCTAAGGGATTAGAATCCTGTGGTGCCTGCTGACCACTATCCAAACAAATATGACTTGTATATTTTATTCAATTTTCTAATTGTTTATGATGAGAGGGCAAGCCCAATACTAATTTCCCCATCGAGTATGGAAACAGAAGTTCAGAAGATGATTCTTTGCTTGTGTGAAGAAGAAAGATACAGCAGTGTTATAAACCAGTGGAAATGATCCAATTAGGAAGAGAAATCTGGTAATGTTTGAGAAAAGTATGTATTTCAGAAGCATTTTCTTTAAGAAAGTGAAAATGGATGTAAACCAGTGCATAACTAGAAGGGTTGATTTTAATAAGGAAATTTAAGTTTTATTTATTAACCCAGAGTTAAAGTAATATGCTAAAAAATTCAGAATAATAAAGCAAAACTTCGTACATAATAGAAATACTATAACCATTATGTATTTTTTGATCAAAGGATTTGAGTGAGTAGAATAGCAAATAAAATAAAGCATTTGTTCTTCATCTTTGGCCAAAATGGAGTTATTTTTTTCCTCCCACATTACAAGCCTTTAAATATTTAGTCCTTCTGTTTCACTATGCATCTATTTTCTTTTGAGGATCTCTGTATCTAGAAGGACCAAATAAAAGATATAAAAATACTATGTGTATATGAATTATTGTAGATAAATTCTGGGTTTTGGTGCTGGTCATTTGGTTGGGTTTAAAAAAAATACCGCTCTATTGTTTTCCAGTTAGGAAAACCAATGTAATTTTGCATTGGAATTAATAACCATATAATAGGGTTAGTGCTAGGATTAAAACAAAATATAATCACTGTGCCAACCACAGTTGTCACTGAAATATCAATTTCCATCTTCTCCTTAGGTAGTGGAAGTTCTCATCTTGTTTACATAGTTCTGTCTTCCACTTAGAAATGTTAAGTTCTCCGGAAAGATTAACTAGGAAGACAATATTAGATCCCATCCACTAAAGAAATCTAATGAATTTAGTTCTTTTTTTGTCCAAAAAAGGCTCTCTCCAAGAGCTTTTTCTTTTTTTAAATTTTATTTTCTCTGAAAATACAAGTCAGAATTTAAAATGAATTTAAAATTTAAAACAGCTTATATTGATTTGTATGGGTATACATTTATATTATATACAATTATTGGTAATCATATTCTACTTCCATTGATTCCTTGACATTTCAGTTTTTCAGATAATTGTGCAAAGTAGGGTAAATTCTCAAAACTTATTCTTAGATCCAGTTTCTCCAAACTGAGATCTCCTTATTACGTTTCCTGATTTTTGTATCCTTTGCTCATTGATGGGTCTTCAGGTCCTAGAATCATGCCTAGCACACAGTAGAAAGTCAGTATATATTAAGTTGGAATTAATGCTGAATATTAGTATCCGTTACTACCTCCAAGGACGTTAGTATTCCATGGAACCAATTCTGGAAACTGCTGTCATGGAACTATTTCAGTTAGCCACCCTGATTTTGTCCCCCCTCTGTGCTGAGACCTTCTGTAGCACAATGAATGGGAAGCTTTCTTCTTTGTGTGTATGTCAGAGAGAGGCTATATCCTAAGTCGGGTAGCTAAACCTTTGAAAGTCACAATCTGTGTAGGATTTATGTGCCAGGGATATTGAAAGGATTAAATCTTTCTATGCTCTGCTAGTCTTTGGTGACAGGGCACTATATTTCCTGTTATCAGAGCCCTTGTCCTTGGCTCTCACCCTGGTGCCAATGGATTTAGATGAGCAGGCTGTGCGTTGCTGTTGTATGTACATGTGTCAGCTGCAGGAAGTCCATCCCGGGTGACAGCAGTGTCACTTTGGTATCACATCCTCTTTTACACCTGATCACACTTGCAGATGGGAATGCCAAGAGCACCTCGGAGTTACAAGGCTAGAGGAAGTGACTGGGAGAGTAGATGCCAGATGGACATCTTGACATGCAGAGGGGCCTGAAGACCCTCAGTGTGAGCGCTGTGAAAATACATCAAGCCTGTGCCTCATGCACAGATTCTCACTGTGACTGGATGCAAGGCACAAGGTGGTAACAATTCAGGAAGCAGAGAGAGGTAGGCAGACCTACATTTATGACCCAAAGATGAAGTTTCCTAGCAGGCGAAGGTGAACTTTGATGGACTTCTGTCTGCTTGGCCTAGCTGTATCTATTCCCAGGGTGTTGGTGAGGTGAACTTACTTATCTGTGCTTGACCTAAGGGCTCTGTCCCTAATTCTCCTCACCTGGAATCCACTTCTACCCACTAACATATAATTAAATCCTTGTGTAACAGAACCAAACATTATCATGAAGGAAAAGGGTCTGTATTCTTCTTGTCCCCCAAGAGCTCTTTGCCTTTCAGCGGATGGGGGCAACCAGCTAGGAGACTGAGGTAGAGAGAGGACAGGAGTGAGGATATCTGACTTGCACTCAGATGTTGTAATATTTCTATGTGAAGCGGGAAATATCAGCTGACAGAAAGATGAGCTGTAAGAATGGGTTTGGATTAAGAGCTGAAGGTTGATGGGAAGAAAGAATCCTCAGGGTTGTGGTGTAGTGAGGTAGACTGTAGAAAAAGACAGAAAGGTGTTTCGGGAAATTTGGGTTAGACATTAGACACAATTCATTTAAACATTTTTGGGGGGAAATGCAAATAAAAATGGGGTCATATTTCCTAGTAATTACTTAAGGTATCTGGACTCTGCTCCTTTGAATGAGTTACTGTGCCAGAAAGAAGCTTCATAGATCCTGGGGTTGACTTGGCTTATGTCTGCCTAGAGCCAATTTTTACCTGTGGTCTTTTCGCTGACTGCACCTGTATGCTCACATCTAGAATGAATGGCCATTTGCAGGTTTGGCACAACATCTCGTGAGTAGTCACAGCACATACATAACTTGACTCCTGATCCTGCTTTGCGTTGCAGTTTTTCATAGCCTGGGTTGACAACATCTAAAATAGGTACACTGCCCCCAGATTGTTCCTGAGGGTGGGCCGGCTGCAGCCAAAGCTAGAGCAGGTATATCCTTATTCTGAATTTCCGCATTCCAGAATCTGTTCTCATGCCGACACAGAGCCCTCCTAATGTTCCCTAGACAACTTCGCTGTTGATATTTATGTATTCTTGACTTGGCATTTTGCCAGTACCAGGAGAATGCACATTTTAAATGGACTATTAAATGAGGGTTCATTCTTAATAGAAAAGTATTCCCAAATGATAAGAATTTTAGAAACTGTACAGAGAAGGAATTTGGGGGGCAGAAAATTTGCCTTCTCAGTATTCTTTAAATACCACACTCCTTGACTTCTGTATACGTGTAAGTCTTTTTCTCCCTTTGACATCCTTGTTGAGACAGACATTCATCATCATCTGGTCAGTCAGCATTCATGTCTCCTTTCTAATGGCTCCCCCATTTTCTCTAGGGGAGCCACACCTTCTACATTGTGGGAAAATTTAGTGCAATGCTAAACTCTGGTGTCTGGCCCTCACTGAGGAAATCAAGAAAGCCAGATCCTTGCTCTCATTGTCTCTATAGGGGAAGGAGGGAGGCACATGATGTAAGTCTCGTGATGGGGAGGCCTTTTCTGCTAGACTTTGGCCCATGAACAAGTGATGTTACAACCGAAGAATGCTTCGAGTGCCTTCTTCCCTGCCACCTGTTCGTACCAGAAGACCACTCTATTTATCTATTTCTGCCTCCTAGACCTCCAGAGCTGCTTTGCTTTCTGTTCGTTTTCAAAACTGGTTTTGTAGCCCTCCAGTGGATTTTCTGAGCTCCCCAGATCCTTTTACTAAATAGTTTTTTTTGTTCGTGTGTTTGTTTACAGTAGCCTGAAAATTAAGCCCCTTCTTATTACTGCAACCAAGAATCTAGGATGGATAAACTCGAGAACTACAAAGTTAAAATAATGATTAATAGTTGCATCCTATATGCACAAATCATCCTGAGTCCAAGTAAAATTAAAATGTTAATTCTGTGTTCTAAAAAAGGATATATGAAAATAAATTATATGTTTCTGGTCCTGCCTCCAACATCAGCTTTCGAAAATTAAAGACCTCAAAAAGGGTACTTCATCTCATCCTACTGTTTTAATACGTGTGTGTGTGTGTGTGTGTAAGCTTTTCATTTTGAAATAACTGTGGATTCATATAGTTATACAAACATAGAGATCGTTTATTCTTTACCTGCTTTTCCCCACTGTTAACATCTTTCAAAACTTACAAGTATGATACCATAAGCATGATATTGATGTCAATACAATTCCTGGATCTTATTCAGACTTCCCTAGTTTTTCAATGAACTTTTTAACGTATGTTCCATTTCATGCATATTTTATCACATGTGGAGGGTTGTGTATCCATTACTAAGTGAAGATCTAGAACAGTCTCATCACCATGAAAATTCATCATGCTGTCCTTCTATAATCACGTACCTTTCTCATTCAACCACTAATCTGTTCTCCATTGCTCTAACTTTGTCATCTCAAGAATTCTCATCTCAAGAATCATTTAAGCATGTCACCTTTTGGAATTAGTTTTTTTTTTGTTTTTTTTTTTTTTTTTTTTCACTCAGCATACTTCCCTTAAGATCCATCCAATTTGTGGTATAGATCAATAGTTTATTTCTTTTTGTTGCTAAGTAGTATTCCTGGCATGGGTGGACCACAGTTCGTTTAAACATTCACCTGTTGAAAGACATCCAGGTTCTTTCCAGCTTGGGCTATTACAGACAAAGCTGTTCTGAACATTCACGTACACATTTTGGTATAGAAATATAAATTCCTTTCTATTGAGTAACCACCTAGGGGTAGCATGGTTGCAGCAGATGGCAGCCATATATTCAACTTTTTAAAAAAACTACCAAACTGATTTCTAATGTAACTTTATCATTTTGCATTCCTACCAACCCATATGACAGCATTCTGGTTCCTTTCCATGCTAACATTTAATATCGTCTGTAGTTTAATTGTAGCCATTCTAATAGGCATTCAGGAGCAGCCCATTATAGTTTTAATTTGCATTTATCTAATAACTCACAATGTGGGGAAACTCTCCTGTGTTTATCGGTCATCCACATAGCTTCCTTGGGGATGTGCCTACTCTAATCTTTTGTCTATTTAAAAAATTGAGCTATTTTCTTATTGTTGAGTTTTGAGTTCTTCATATAGTCTGGATATTATTCATTTATCAAAGATATGATTTGTAAGTATCGTCTCCCAGACTGTGACTTGTCTTTTTTATTCTCTTAGGACATCTTTCAAAAAGAAAACTGTTTTGCTATGTTCTATTTCAGTGAAGGCCAATTTACCAACTTTTGAATCAGGGTTTTAGAGACCCGGCTTTGCCTATACAAAGCCACAAAGATTTTCTCCAATACCTTGTCTAGAAGTTTTATAGTTCTAAGTTTTATATTTAGGTCTGTGATCATTCTGAGTTATTATTTCGAATGTGCTGTAAGGATCAAAGTTTACCTTTTGCATACAAAGCTCTAAGTATTCCATCACTGTTTGTCATTTGTGGGGGGAGGGGCACGTCTGGTACCAAAAAAACTGCCATGAACATTTGTTGTGTGAACTTAACTTACTTTTCATTTCTCTGAAATGGAGGCCCAAGAATGTAATTTCTGAATTTTAATAAAAACTGCCAATTTTTTAGTATGTGTTTGAAAAAAGAAGACATGAGGATTAAGAACTTGTATGAATTCGGTTTTTGCTTCTCCTTCTTAGGAATTTTGAGCAACTTACTAAATGTCTCCATGCCTTTGTTTCCTTACTTATAAACTAGGGGAATAGTATAATCCATCTTACTGGGTTGTTATGAGGATTCAATGTATTAAAAAGGAGGAGGAGGAATATTTAAAAGTAAAAGAGTATTTAAAAGAACACCTAACGTGGAAGGCATGGTCAATAATATTAGCTAGCATTGTTTGCAACCAGCATTGCTACTATTATCTTTTGTGGCTGTTCATCACCCTTGAGTATTCCTCCTAAATTTTGTCTATTTCCCATATTATGAGATCCTAGGAAGCCAGAAAACTTGCATTTCCATCTTTTCTAGCAACAGGGGGAAAGGCCTGTGACTTGGGTCTACCCATCGGATTTTGGAAGTGAACAATAAAGGCAGATGGCCCTTTACCAGCAGTTCACTCCTTTGAAGAACTCTGGGCAGCCAGAGTGGTGTTCTAGAATTCAGTCCTAAGGGACATAGGTATGAGCAGAGAAGCACTGGTTTTTCTTCCTGGAGAGAGCCTCTCTTTTGTTTGGCTTTTTATTCCCTAGCTGTGCAGCTTCAGAATGTGGCTGTCAGGCCTTTCTGGAGATTACCAAATTAATATTATTTAATATTAGAATATTGTTTAATAATTTAATTAATACTATTTAATAATGTTCCTTGCTATTTAAATTACCAACTTTGTAAAGTCACATGTGTGGGTGTGTATGGCTTAAATGCATTTTTAAGGCATATACATATATACAAAATAGAGAAAATAGTTTTAGCCATCTATAAATAGATAAATATTTATTCCTATGTATATAGGACATTTGGGGGACTGTTGAAGAACTCTGAATGAGGTGGACTGTATCATAGTGATGTTTCACACTAATGTCCTGATCTTGATAATTTTACTATGATTATTTAACTGAATCTTCTCGGTTTTAGGAGATACACACTGAAGGCCTTAGAAGTAAAGGACAACGTCTGTAACTTATTCTCAATTGATTCAGAAAAAAAATATGTACAAAAGGATGCTTGGGGTGCCTGGTTGATTCAGTCGGTTAAGAGTCAGCCTTGGGCTCAGGTCACCATCTGAGGGTCCTCGGATGCCATATTCCTTGCTCAGCAGGCTTCTCCCTCTCCCTGCAGCTCCCCCTGACTTGGGCTTTCTCTCTCATGTCAAATAAATAAAAAAAAAAATATGTACAAAAGGATGCTCAAGCAAATGTGGCAAGATGTCAAGAAACAGAAATGTGGGGGAAGGATACACAGTATCCTTTGTACTATTCTTACAATTTTTCTGCAAGTTAAAAATTACTAAAAAAATTAAATACAATGAAATACAAAAATTAAAATAAAGGGTCAAAAAATTAGTCAAAGTGGATTCTGTTGTTTGTAATTAAAAACTCTACTAATACATAAGAATTATGGGGAATCCAGGGTCAAGACTGTTTTTGTCAGCTCAGGCTGCAATAAACAGACTGGGGACACTTATAAACAACCGAAATTTACTTCTCAAGTTCTGGGGGCTGGAAGTCCAAGATCAAGGCCCTGGCAGAGTCTCCTCACACCCTGCAGAGAGAAAGCGAGCGCTGGTCTTTTTCTTTACTTATAAGGACACTAATTCCATGCTGGGGGCGCTCCTCTCCTGACCTCACTGAAACCTAACCACATCTCAAAGGCTTCCAAATACCATCCCACGGAGCTTAGGGCTGCAACATGTGAATTTGGTGGGGGTAGGGGAGAGCAGCAGAGAGGGAGCTTGTCCTCATGATTTTCTCCCTACACCCCCGAGCTCGGTAACCTCTGCTTGAAACCATGCGAGGGCAGTCGACAGTCATGGACCGGAGAAGACACAGAGTTCTGAAACGCAGAACTCCAGTGTGCCGGAAACATGGTGGTGTCTCCTCCTATCAGACTCCCTCTCACACCTGCTCGTCTGATGTCCCTTCTCTGTGGGCTCCACTGTCCTGGGAGGATGACAGAAGCTACACAAAGGCCAAAACTAACACTCCTCCTCCTGCTCTGAAGGGAAGACGCTAGAAATTCCTACACCACCATGGGAGCCTTCTAGAGAGGGAGACAAAATAGAACTCTTGCTTCAGGAAGCCTTCTGAGCTGCTATAATTAAAGACTGCTGTCTTCATCCCATTCATAAACTTAAACCCAACTTGAATTTCCCGTGAATCATCTTTCGGTGAAAAGCAACATTCCTGATCTTTGGCTGTTTTTAAGCGTCACAAGGCATGCTTCTCGAGAGCGGGATACAAGAAGAGATGATCCCACCTGGACAGCCAAGGCACCGGTGCTAATTTTAGAGAGCGCAGTGCACAGAGGGGAAGGTGTCAGGGCCAACCTGAGATTCACAACATGGTTTCCCTCCCTGACTCAAGACGGTTCAAACTTATTCAGCTCCATACTATTTTTATCGCAAGTTCAAATAGAAAAGCTTTTACCTAAAATGTACTTGTTTTAAAGGACAATTTCATATAGGACTAGGAAATGAAATTTCCTCTAAAGGATTTAATCTGAACGGATACGCACAATAGAGCAGGAAATTGTAATCTCCAGGTATCTGATGGACTTGTATACCTGGAGGGTAAGAGAAAGGAGAGAGAGAAAGGTAGGCGTGGAAGGGGGAAGAGATCGTTCTATATATGTATGCTGCGATAGTCTCCCGGTTAAAATTCAGTGCTTACAGTATTTACTTGGAGGTAGTCACTGCAGTGTAGTCCCCTTCCCTGGCTGTGTATGAAACATTGTATTTTCAACTTCAGAGAGAATGCTGTAAAATCTGGCTGTCCATTAGCATCCTGGAAGTGCTTCGAGCTACACCCTGTCTGAGCCCCAGCTGAGACCCAGAGAATCAGAATCCCTGTGGGAGGGGCCACAGGTCCCCCCACGGACCAAGCAGGGGCCAGGACCCACCGCTTTAAATTCCGCATTCTGCTTTCTACCATAAATGTGCTCCTGACACCGGAAACCTTTTTAAAATTCACAACAACTTGATACTGAACGTCCCGTAATGGTGCTGTTTCAACAGGAAAGCCATCCTCCCTTTTAGACACCTGAATCTGATTTTTTTTTTTTTTTTGCATTGTATTTGCTGTAAATCACGTGAGTATTTACAGAGCGAGATACACGTAGGCAAACGAATGTGCATTTCTTCAAGCACGTGCGCGGCTTGGGGATACCACCTAGACTTCATATTATAGTCCCCCCTCCCCAGAACATTTTCTCATTTGAGCCTATAAAGCAAGTAGGTCAGATGGTATCATCACTGTTTTCACAGATTAATGAGGGATCGGGAAGAACTGAAATGACATTTTTGAATTCTCTTTGTGACAAGACTAGCACAGTTTTCTTTACACCAAATGCAGCACTATTTTCCCCTCTCTCTGCATATATAAATGCATTGATATAGAGAAACTCCTTTTACATAATATAGACTTCCATGTAATAATATATAATTATAGGTATATATAATATTATTGCATATTACTGTATCTTTCCCTTGTGTTTATACACATATTTGTTTATAGATATATTATATATTATATAAACATCTCTCATAAGTAAAAATATTAAGGGGCAGCTTAGGTTTCTTAGACTGCCTTCATCAAAGTTAATAACAGACTTAGCTATCACAACTGTTCATCAAATATGTAGGTAATAAAAGAAATCACATCAGATATATCTTTCTTAACCTTAGGCAAGCAGGTATGGGGAAACTGCAAGAGGGAATTACAAACAGAGAACCCAAACCTGCAATCACTTGAAAGGGCTCAAATCTTATTTAAACAGCATGTACAAAATTTGGTGCCCGAACTCAATTTTTTATTTTAGGACAACAAAACTTTCCCCTAGATTGTTTTCAAACCTCACTTCAACAAAACAGAGCTTTATCTCAAGGTTCATAAGTACTGTGCTTCGCTCGCAGCCATACCTCTAGCGTGTCTTTCTGCTTTGTGTTAAATGCTAACTTAAGGTATAAAGCATCTCTTGCAGATCTGGACCATTCAGGGAATCACACTGGCTTTGCATGTTGCCCTCCACTCAAAAGGCAATTCCTGCTTTCTCCCGCAATTTATGCATCCTTTCTAAATCTTTATCCCTGGTGATAAAAACATCAAAATGAAGACAAGTTCCTGAAAAGAAAGTGACAAGGAAACTATCACATACATAGACTCTTCTGGGATTTTTGGAAATTTATTTGCTTATCGGAACGATATTTGCCAAGATGAAAAGACACCAGCAGCTTCCTTTAGCCCCTCACTGACCAGGCAGCAGCTCCTGCTCTACTGATACAGGGAACACCCGTGAAAGATTCTGGGCAGTGAGGGGAGAGATTTCGTTGTCAGCGAAAAAGCTCTAGGAACCACCAGGTCCTGGAAAGCACAAAGATGCTGGGAAACAACACTGAAACGTTGGGATACAAGAAGGCCACACTACATAGATTTAAGCATGAAAATGCTGGGTCTGAGCAGAAGAGGAGGGAACAGACTTCTTGCTATAAATAGTCCCAAAGATTGTAGAAGGAAATGTGTGCTCCGACTTGAACTCAGGGAGGATGGAAGAATCTGTTCAAACTACAAATGCCAAAAATAAAAGTTACCTCCTGGGCCAATGAACCATTTTACAGATGGAGAAACTGAGCCAAACAGATATACATACATTTTGACTTATGCTATTGAAGATTTGCTCATCACTGAGCCAAATGGTTACATAATATCCACTTTCATCTTCTACTTTTAGAATCACTCTTTGCACCTCTTCCTAAGGCACTTTCTCTTGGAAAAAAAAATAGCTCAGGGACAGATGGCAGAATTTAGCTACAACTCTGTGTGTGTGTGTGTGTGTGTGCGCGCGCGCGTGCGTGCATGCACATGCACAGGCACATGTATATTGTTTTATTATTTCATTTAGTTTTAAAATTTTAGGGAGTTTCCATAGATTTCATCACAATACCAGAGGGCTATTTATAAAAACAACTCCCATTTTCTTTGGAGAAAATTGCTGGAGGCTAATGGATGGAAAACTGGGATTGCTCTCTTTCTTTTTCCCTTTAAGAAAGCTAATTTGCACTTGGAAATATGTTTAAAACAAATTTCTCATCTGAGGCCCTCAAAGAGTAAGCTTACCTTCTCAGAGACTCCAGTTACTCAAGCATGAAAAGTGGTCAAACCTATTTCCCATCCATGATGGCAAAGGCCACTCATCATTAAATGAAACATTTAAGTGGCCATATAAATATTACAGGCTAGGAAACTGCTTAAGCAGCGAACAGGAACTGGAATTAGAAGACCAGTCCGGTCCTTGAGCAAATAATTAAAACCTCACTGTTTCTCACTCTTGTCTGCAAAAATGGAATGAAATTTCTGGTCATTCATCCATCTAACACGAAGCTCTGAGAACTAATGACTAGTTACAAGGGCTCCTTCTCAAAAGAAAGTCCTTGTGGGAGAGAAGAGCAATAAACAGCAGCTGTACTCTTCCTAGTTTCCAAGACAATTCTGATTGCAAATTTTCTGTCCTTTTTTAAGGTCATATGTCAGGCTCTGTGCCAGATTTTTCTCCTAACCTTAATTGAACTCCCCTTCCTTATGGACCTAAAACAAGGTTACAATTTCTTAAAGTAAGAGAATCCTAAGAAAAGTCAACAGAGAGTACCTAGAGGAGAAAGGTTTAGGAAACCTCCTTAGCGTCAGGCATAAGACACACGCTGATTTGCACAACTGATTTATAGGTATCATAAAAGAGTCACTTGCCAGCTCTGCCCCAGGCTCCTCATTTTTCTGGGGATAAAAGTGCAACTAGCAGTAGAGTGAATCCTCCCTGGTCTGTCTGTTTCCACTTAGCAGAATCTCCTGTACTATCCGAGTTCAAATGTTTTAGATGAGGAGTTCTCTCTCTTTCTCTGCCTCTGTTTCTGTCTCTGACTCTCTCTTTTACAATTTTATTCCAGGAGAAGACAGCAAGAGAATCATTGTTTTGACCACAAGTATTGGTTGAGGCTCCTTATTTTTTCTAACTTTTCCAGAATCGACCCTTTGGCTTATAGTGGGGTATGGATGGCTTTTCCCTGGGTTTGAATGTTTTAAGACAGGCACTTCATATTCGAGGATGATCTAAGGAAAAGCTAGGAAGGTATTTGATCCCCCGCCCCCGCCAGCCTCCCAATAAGTATACTCTTGCATATTGGTCAGAGGTCACAGATTAGGTTTCACTGAACAGGTAGCTCGTATTACTGAGGACAAATTAGCAGGTCTATGAGGCAGAAACCAGAATAAGAGCAAAGAAGGAGAAAAGTCAGGTGAAAAGTATCCCTACGAGAATCCAGGATTCCATAGTTGGGAGGCCCTTAGAAATCAAAAATTCAATTTTGTCCTGATTCATGATTCTCTTCCAAAATATCCTCCACAGGTGATTGCCCAGTCTAATTTTTTTATACCTCTACCGCCAAAAAATTCACTACCACCACTTTTCAAGGATACTTATTTTCACAGTTCATGGAAAGATAACTGGGACAGACCCAGCGAGAAGCTGGATCTGCAGTGTTGGGAGGTGACTTTGTTTCAAAGACCAAAACATGGTCAGTGCTTCACGCCCCTCTGTCCATAACTGACAGATGAAGCAGGGAGAAACTCAGTAAGGATCTAGGTGACTTGAGCAGCACCAGCAATCAACTTGATCTAATTGACATTTGTAGAATATTTCATCCAACAACAGCAGAATACATTTTCTTCCAAGGATCTCAGGGAACATTCTAAGACCATATTCTGAGCCACAAAACACACCTTAACAAATTTAAATGAGTAGAAGTCATAAAAAGTATGCTCTCAGTCTGAACTAAATGAAACTAAATCAATAAAGTTGGCCATAAAACCCTTAAATATTTGGAAATTAAATTACTCACTCTAAATAAGCCATGTATTGAATAAAAAGTCTTAAGAGTACTAGAGTACTTTAAAATAATTTGACCTTAATGAAAATAAAAATACAACCTAAGAAAATCTGTGACAGGCAGCAAAAAGCATGTTTACAGGGTGATTTATGGCATTAACTGCATTATTAAAAAGAAGAATTATCTAGAATCAGTAATGGTTCCTACTTTATGAAACTAATGAAAGAAGAACAATTTAAGCTGAAATCAAAGAGATAAAAAGAAATAATTAAAATATTGGAAACAATGACTGAAAACAGGAAAACCATAAATATAATCAATGAAACCAAAAGCTGGTTTTTTGATAAGATCAGTAAAGTTAATAAATGTCTGGAAAAATAAGAATAAAAGGACACAAATTGCCAGGAACAGAAATAAAAGATGAACCATCATCACTGATCCCATGAACATTAGAAGGATAATATAGTAATATTATAAACAACTCTATGGCTACAAATCAGATTGTTTAGCTGAAATGGACCAATTCCTTGAAAGATACAAGCTTGTGAAACTCATGGGAGAATCAGACAATCTAAAGAGCCTTATATCTACTAAAGATAGATATAAGAAAGAATCAGGTCAAGGTGGCTCCTTAGGTAAATTCTACCAAGCACTTTTAAAAGAAATTATCAATTCTCTACATTATCTTCTGGAAAACAGGAGCAGAGGGAGCACTTCCTAACCCATTCTAGGAGATCAGCATTATCCTAATATCAAAGCCATATAAACACATTGTAAGAAAGAAAACTGCAGATCAATATCTCTCATGAATATAAATACAAAAGTTCTCAACAAATATTAGCAAATCACAAACAACCTGTAAAAAAAATTATACATGATGACCAAGTTAATTTATTCTAGGTATATAAGGCTAGCTCAACATTAACCAATCAATCAATGTATTCTACCATATCAACAGACTAAAGCAGAAAACTCCTTATGATCACATCAATAGATGCAGAAAAAAACAAAATTTAAAAATTCTAGAGCCCATTCATGATTTTAAAGACTTTCAAAAATTTAGGAATGTAGAAAAATCTCCTCAATTTGATAAAGAACATCCACCAAAACAAGCAAACAAACAAACTAAAACTAAAGGTAACATCATTTTTAACAGTGAAATACTGGCTACCTTTCCCTTAAGATCAGAAGCAAGGTACAGTTATTCTCTCTCACCATTCCAACTTAACATCATACTGGAAGTCTTAGCTAATGGAAAAGGGTAATAATAAGAAATAAAGAGAGGGGAGCCCAGATGGCTCAATCAGTTAAGTGTCTGACATCAGCTCAGTCCTGAGATTGAGCCCAGTAGCTGGCTCCCTGCTCGGGGGATTCTGCTTCTCCCTTTCTTTCTGTTCCTCCCCCTGCTCTTGTGCTCTCTCTCTCTCAAATAAATAAAATCTTAAAAAAGAAAAAAGAAAAGAAATAAAAAGGTATACAGATTGGAAAGGAAGAAATAAAACTGTCTTTAATTGCAGATGACATGATTGTCTATGTAGGAAACTACAAAGCATCTACAAAAATCTCCTGGAACTAATGGACAAGTAAAGCAAGATTGCAGGATACAAGGTCAATATACAAGTCAGTTTTTTTCCCACATACCAGCAATAAACAATTGAAATTTAAAATTAAAGAAAAATACCATGTTTAATAGCACCAAAGAAAAGGGAAATACTAAGTATAAATATGCCAAAACATATATAGGACCTGTATACTAAAATCTACAAGAATAGTGACTTAAAAAAAATCAAAAGTTTAAATAAATGGAGAAAGAGTCTGTGTTCATGCTTTGAAGATTTCAATATTATTAAGACATCAATTGTTCCCAACTTGATCTATAGATTTATATATACTTATAAACCTATAGATCTATATAGATTTAATGTGTTCAGAATCCTAGCAACTTATTTTGAGAACATACACAAACTTACTCTAAAATTTATATGGAAAGGGAAAGGACTGAGAATAGTCAAAACAATAGTGAAGAAGGAAAACAAAACTGGAATATTCACACTGTCCCATTTTAAGACTTATAATTAAGCTATGATAATCAAGAGAGTATGGTCTTAGTGAGAGAAGAGACATACAGATTAAAGAAATAGAATAGAAAATCCAGATGTAGATTTACACAACCATAGTCAACCAGTTTTGTTTTTTAGAGGTTCAAGGTAATTCAGTGGAGAAAGGATAGTCTTTTGAACAAATGGTGCTGGAATACCATGTGGATATCTATACATACAAAAATGAATCTAGACACAAATCCAGACCTTCCACAGAAATTAAAATACAAGACTATGAAACCTCTAGAAGAAAACATAGAGAAAATCTTTATGACTCTGTGTTTGATGAGGAGGATTTTGGTTTTATTTGTTCATTTGTTTTGATACTATATGAAAACCACAACCTGTTTAAGAAAGAAAATGATAATTTAGACTTTATTAGAATTAAATCTAGTCTGAGAAAGATAATGTTAAGAGAATGAAAAGACAAGCCACAGATTGGGGAAAATATTTGCAAAACCATACATCTGATAAAAGACTTGTATGTAACATACACAGAATTCTTTAAATAAAACAGGTAACCTGATTAAAAAACAGGCAAAATAAGGAATAGATACCTCAACAAATAAAACATACACATGGTATACAAGCATATGCAAAGATGCCCAGTATCATTTGTCATTTGGAATATGCTGATTAAAATAATATGAGCTAGCACTACACCACACATGTTTTAGAATGACCCAAATCCAAAGAACTGACAATTCCAATTGCCGGTGAGGAGGTGAAACAACAGAAATCTCATTCACTGCTGGTGGGAGTGCAAAATGGCATAGCTGGGTTGGAAGACAGTCTGGCAGTATCTTTTTTTCTTTTTTCTTTTTTTGTTTAAGATTTTATTTATTTATTTATTTATTTGACACAGAGAGAGATCACAAGTAGACAGAGAGGCAGGCAGAGAGAGAGGAGGAAGCAGACTCCCTGCTGAGCAGAGAGCCCGATGCAGGGCTCAATCCCAGGACTCTGAGACCAGGACCTGAGCCGAAGGCAGAGCCTTTACCCACTGAGCCACCCATAAAAGCTACACATAGTCTCAGCTTATAATCCAGCAATCGTCTTCCTGGGTATTTACCCAATTGATCTAAATAATTATGCCCACATAAAAACCTACACATGAATATTTATAGCAGCTTTATTCAGAATTTCCAAAAGCTGGAAGCACCAAGTTGTTCTTTAATAGGTCAAAGGATAAACAAACTATGGTACGTCTATATCCTGGAACATGACTCTGACAGAAAGAAATGAGCTACCAAGTTATCATTCAAAACCAGGGATGTATCTCCAATGCATACCGCAAAGTTAAGGAAGCCAGTCTGAAAAGGCTACATCCTGTATGAGTCTATGTATATGACATTCTGGAAAAGCCAAAACTGAAGTGATACTAAACATCTGAGTAGTTGTCCAGGGGTTGGGGTGGGAGCACAGGGGAAAGTCTAGGGTGGTGAAACTATTCTCTTTGTTACTACAACGGTGGGTACATGACAACGCATGGGCCAAAACCTTTAGAACCTTACAGCACAAAGAGTGAACCTTAATTTATACACAATAAAAAAAAAATCATTGAGGAGTTCAGGGGATCCCAGGATATGACTCAGAATGAAACAAAAAGAATCTAATTGTATTCACACTTGTGAAACAACCTCACAAAAGGGGGAATATTTTGACCACGTAACAGGAAAGGAGTAGAGTGTGTAAGACTAAAGACAGAAGGAACTACACATAAGCACTATACTCTAGTTGATAGTGTTGTTTCCCAGTGAAGTATAAGAATGGGTTAACATTCTGAAATCACTATGACAAGTGAAATTGAACACTTAAGTAAATGGACGGCAGAGCTGAGATCCAGGTGTCTCACTGCGAGAGTGAGAATCTGCACATAAGTAGGGGGAAGGTAACGGATTAGAGTTAGAGACATTAGTATGAATTATCTTCAGCTTAAGATTGCTAAGGAGTATCATATGCAGAAATATTTAGAGATATATGTATATGCATGCATTATTATGTACACCCCTATTCCTTAGCTCTGTCATCTCCATGGGCCTTCATGAATGACAACCTAGTAGTAACGAGCAAATCTACTGCAAACCTAGTGATCTTGGTTCTAATACCATTCTCCAGTTAACGGAAATGGGACCCCTTAGAGAAATGGTTGACACTAAGACTAGGGCAGGAAAAATTCAAGATGCACGTGGAGCATCTTGTCTTTGAGCAAGGAAGTACTCAAAATAGAAACAAAATATATAACAAAATATAACAAAATAGAAAAAAAATATATAACAAAATAGAAAAAAAAAACATATAACAAAATAGAAAAAAAAAAATCCCATAAGGACAGGGTTATTTCGAAGGGACTAACGAGACTACTGAAAGAGCTCCCAATAGTCAAAGCTGGAAGAATTTGAGGAACAAAATGAAGAAAGTTGTGTTAGATTATAAAAATATAAATATTTACTAGCTCATCATGATATAAGTAAATGGTTTAATAACTAATTAAGTGGAGGACATGAGACAGATTTCCCATGCAGAAGAAGACCAAATAAGCTTTATAGATACTCAGTCCTCAAGTAGGTAGAGCATAACTCCCTTTAAGTGTGGGCTTTGCATTTGACTTCCTTCCAAGGAGTATGGTTTGGAAAGGAGGGGGAAAAGAAAAGAACAACTTTCTAGTGGAGACTCGTGGCAGACACCGGGTGATCAAGTCGACATCAACAGTGATAAGCCATGTTGCTAGAACACAGCTTCGATATGGATATGATGGAATGGTGGCACTTGGCTAATTCTCTGGCCTTCCTCCCCCAAAACTCACCACCCTATCGAAAGAGACACACATCAGCCAAATCCAAAGTGAGAGACGTGATACCTGGCCAGTACATTTCAAAACTGTCAAGGTCATCAAAAACAAGGAAATCTAAGAAACTTCACAGTCAAGAGGAGACAAAGGAGACAGGAAGACTAGATGTGATACCCTCCGTGGGTCCTTGGAAGAGAAAGAGGACATGTACAAACTAAGGAATCCAACAAAGTACAGGTATTAAACAACAACAATCACAACAACAACAAAAATAATAATGCATCAATACCTGGTCATTAATGTGATATATATGCCATTCCACTTACTATACAATGTTAATAATCATGCAAAGTGAATATGAGATATATGGAAACTGTGTATTATCTTTGTTAATTTTCCTACAAATCTAAAAACCTCCTAATTTTTTAAAGAGAGATATGAAAAGTAAAATGAAACATGGTTACTGGATCTGGATCTCATCCTGCTAGCCTTTCTCCTCAAGAAGGCATCTACAGAGGTGTAAGGGTGGGTCTGTTCTTGATACTGACCCCCAAATTAGGAATGAATGAGGAGAGAATGCCACCACCAGTCAGGCAATTAATCCCATGTACTAATATGTGTAAGATGACACGTTGGGAGATCGCTAAGTGTAATGGCCATCATAGTCTCTAACCTTTGGCTAGATAAAACATAAAAGATAACATGAATAAAAGCAGTATTGGATAAATGTCCCAACAAGGGTTACGACAGAATGTGCTATAAAATGCAAAGGGTGAAAAAAAATCAGGGCAATCATGAAAGCCTCCCCCTGGGAGCTGGGACACAAAGAATTCTGAAAGTAAAAGGAGTAGCGCAGAGCCTAGGGAGCCACCTGCGGTCTCCCACTAAAGAAGGGACAGAATCAGATGAGGATTGCAGGTGACGGTTCACCGGCACGCATTGTCTCCCTTGCCTTCTCTCCCTTTTCAGCCCATTCCAGAATGGCTTCTGCCCAGCCACTCCTCCACTGGTCATCCTCTCCCTCGGCATGAGAAGTAGGGATCACTCCCCCTTGAAAGGAGCTTCTGGAATCCCACGCCTTCCTTGAAGGGGCGGTTTCTCCCAGTCCGCCTGCTCCCTTTCCCTCTTCCTCTGTAGTTCCTCCCTGTGGACCTCTTTCATTCTCATGGTTCAGTTCATTTCCACCTGTTTGATTTTATCCCACAGTTTATATCCTTAGCAGAGAATTCTTCTCTGAGTTCCACTCATACAGATACAGCGGTCTGTGACAGCTTCTCAGGGATGCCTAGGAGTTATGTCAGAGCCGTATCAAATTTAAGATGTCTGAAGTTGTTCTCAGGATGTCGCTTCCTCCTTCTTCAATTGTGCTTGGATAGCTCACATTTCCATAAATAGGAGTACCCTCCTCCTAGTTCTACACAGAAACATGGGAGATACGGAAGCTGATGTTTGCCTCACTGTCCCTAGCAATCCCCTAGCTAGTCCTATCAGTTTTACATTTTAAAAATTCCCTGAGGGGCACCTGGGTGGTTTAGTCATTTGAGAGTCCGACTGTTGATTTTGGCTTGGGTCATGATCTCAGGGTTGTGGGATCAAGCCCCGCATCGGGCTCTGTGCTCAGCAGAGTCTGCTTAAGACCATCTCTCCCTCTGCACCGCTCCCCCCCCCCGCCACCCACAAACACACACAATATCTCTTTCTGAAATAAATAAATAGGAGCACTGGGGTGGCTCTGGTCATGACCTCTGGGTTCTGGGATCCATACCCACATTGGGCTCTGCACGTGGAGCCTGCTTAAGATTCCCTCCCACGACCACCCCCATTTTCTCTTCCTCTCTCTCTCAAAAAAAAAGTGAAAATTACCTGAAATAAAATGTCATATAGTGTGTGTGTGTGTGTGTGTGTGTGTGTGTGTGTGTGTCTGTGATGTATGTGTCTATGTATGGATGGACCCAGAGGACATTATGCTAAATGAAATGAACCAGACATGGAAAGACACACCCACATGATTCCACCTACATGAGGAATCTGAAACAGTCAGACTTCTAGAACTAGGGAGGAGAACGGTGGTCAGCAGAGGCTGAGGGCAGGGGAATGGGTAGCTGCCACTCAAAAGGCACCAAGTTTCACGTACACAAGATGAATCATTTCTGGACGTCTACTGCACCACATAGGACCTATACTTAACTGTACTGTATCATGTACTTAAACATTTGCTAAGAGGGCAGATATTATCTTAGGTGATATTACAAAAATAAAAATATTAAAAATAAGTAAATAATTTTTAATTACCTTAAATGTGTCTATTTTCTCCATTCCCTGCTCTCTTGCATGATGCCCTGAAGCTGCCTCCTGATAGGTTTTCCTGCTTCCTCTCTCATTTACCTCAATATTCTCTGCTGTAACAATGCCAACCAGTTACCCTCTCCTGAATAGACCTATGTGGCTTCCTCTGGCTCATAGGATAAAAATAAAAACACTTAACACGCCCACTGCTTGGTCCTGCTCCATCTCCACTTCTGGCCTCACCTTGCTTCACATTTTCCTTGCTCTTTGTACTTCAACCACACCAGCTCTCTCTCTCAGAACCTCAAATACACATCTCGTCACACAACAGCCCTCACAGTCAATGGCCCCCATCTCACACAGAACAAAGCCCAGACTCTTTGACAGGAACTACGAGGCTTTGTGTGATGAGACCCTTGCTCGTTTCTCCTGTCCTCTGTCAGGCTTCGTCCCCCCTCACCCATCATCCAGCAGACAAGCTCATTATTGTCCTGGTGCTTTTCACCTGCTGCTGCCTTTGCCTGATGATCTCCCTTTTGATTCTTCACAAAATGACCCCTTAAGAGAGGCTGCCTTACCTAAGTAGGTTCCTCACCATCTATCACACTACCCTACTTATATCCTTTGAGCTCTACTATCTTAACAGTAAGAATTGGCTGACATGCCTTTAGTCTATTTCCTCCCCAAGGTCATAGGCTCAAGAAGACAGGGTGACACCTTCTATGCCTTCTATGGCATTCAAGGTCAGGCTCCGATGCCTGGTAAGGACTCAAACATATGAAAATTAATCTGATCATAAGCCACATGATACAAAGAAAAGTTGGGAAGAAATGCAGGAGTTCGGGTAACGCATCACTGACTTATACCCCAGCCTCCTATATAAGGGAGGCACAAATGTGAGAGATATTAAGAAGGTTAAGACAGTCCCCGCTGCGTTACTAATTTGACAAGGTTGGGGAGAAGAGAAGAAAGGAACAGAGATGATGCAAAGCTGCGAAGACTGAGCAGAAATGCTGGCTCACCACCGATACACGTCCTCTGGAGAGGAAGTAGGATAAAGGCACCTTGCACTGCTTGCCTATTAGCACTCTGCCCCTTAAGTATATCAGGTTTCCTTCTGTGCTGTTCATGAGCTTTATAATTTTATTATATATCACATAAAACCAAATTTCCATTGTAAGCAGGATACTTAAGATATCTAGAGAGCTTTCCAGTTCTACTACAAAGAGGAAAGACTTTGAGATCAAGTAAAAAAAAACTGCGCATTCCTCCCCATCGGCCACTCCCTGGCGTGTGTCCTTGGCATGTTCATTAAGGTCTCTGATTCTTGGATTCTTCTGTAAACTGAGAACAGCAACTTCATGTTGTTGTGAGATTTAAAATGAAACACATGGCCTAGAACGGGCGTGGTACCTGCTTGTGGTCTTGGACATCCCAACCCATTCCTCATCCTTTCCAGTTCAGATCTGTTCCCATCCTCTCCCTGATCTCCACAATTCAAAATCCTTGATTATATGTCTACCTACTTTCCAGGGACAAAGTGAGAATAAATGAGATAATACAGTTTGCTCCTATATTCCCACTTTGTAGCTTCTTTAAGCAAATTCTCACTCTTGGTTGAGCCTTGTCCTGGCCTTAAGAGATCTCTTGGCAGCTTCTTCATACCATCAGTTGCTGAGCACTACGGAAAAGGAGCTCAAATTGAGTATCAGTCAGTTGGTAAGGAAAAATGCCATGTACATTCCAAAATCAAGCATAAATGCCTTTTAAAATTATTCGTGGTTTTGAATTATGTCTGGAATTGCTTCATTTACATTAAGCAGGTTGATGAGAATGGGCTACATGCCATATTTCTGAAAAGATTTAATGCTTTTTTGGAGAGAAGACAAACCATAAACATAAGGCATTATCACAAAAGTTTTATGCATGAGAAACAATCCTCAAAAATACAAAGGGTAAAAAGTGGCTATACTTTTCCTCTTTACTAAAACCTTTGCTTCCCAGATTTTAAAGAATTTACCTTTTAAAAAATACCACTTACACCTTCTGTGAGTGTATGAGTCTCAAAAATTTCACACATGGCCAGGTGTTGCACCTGGTATGGAGAATTCTAAAATGGCGTACGTTGGTGGTTCCTAGTGAGGAAAGTAGATTCCTGAGGGGAGTGTCTTATTCATGATGTTCTTAGCAATGGGCTGACTTTGCATTTCATCCTCTCTCCCCTAGAATTCTAGTGCATTGCGTGCACCATCTTGGGGATGTTTTGTCTGTTTGGCATTTTCACTCTAAAAACATGGCACTGGGAAGAGAGGAAGTAAGTTTGAAACTATTCTCACGGACCCCAGGGAGAAGATCCTGCCATCAGGATGGGTTCTAGACTCTAAGTCATAGCCTGTGTAGTCACCTAGTTCCACCTACACACTCATCACAGAGTTCCGACTGCTCCAAGAAAGGGTTACTCTTACCTTCAGTCTACAAGAAAGGGTTACTCTTTCCTTCAGTCTACTGTTACAACAGCAGGTGTCAAGAAGCTGAGTTTGAGTGTGAAACTGCAAAAGAAGAACGTGCTTGTGCCGTGTGTGATAGGGATCCCATTTATTTTCATGTCTGGTGTCTTAGGAGAGAACCCAAGGACATTCAACTATATCTGCGGCTCCAGAATTCCTGTGCTGAACCCACTTCCTGAAGTTCCCTAAAGTGGTGCTCACGCAGCAAGTATTTATTAAATGCCTACCATGTGTCAGAAACTGTCAATTTTCCCTGAGGAGACACTGGCACAGGACAGTTGCCTAGGTGGAGAGCAGTCCCAAATATGCCTGTGAGAGACAATGATCTCGTATAGGGTGCAATAAAGAGCTCTTACCCCTACCTTGTGGACAGGATAAGTCCAAGAAAACTAAGCTTGTTACCCCATTCTCAAGGTTCTTTCAACACCTGCCTTTAGGACTTATGGTATCACTTCTTTGGGCAGAATGCCCTGAACCAACGGTGGGCCACAGGGAAGACAGAAGTGCCTCTGTGAGCCCTGTTCCAGAAAGGCCTTTGCTACCCTTTGTCTCAGCCATGACCCTCAGCCAACCCCGAGGAGGTAAACACCAGGGAATCTGGGATCGTATTCAAGTATCTCAGAATACTCATTACACTATAAGAAGTCAACACTGGAGCAATTTGTTCTAGAATAATGCTAACATACTTGAAATTTGCGATTGGGAATTTAATTCATCTCAGTGTATAAGAATATTTCTGTCTTTGTTCTGCTGGCTTCAGAAAAAAAAAAAATACATATTTTCCCCCAGGATACCACCACCACCCATTTCCAGTACTTCTGGTTTATTTGAGGCAATTCTCACTCATGCCACCTCAGACAGCCTGACACTTGCGCTAGATCAGGGACTGAGCATAGAGTTAAGCAAGTTTGGAGTAATCAGAAATTTGGAATTTGATAGGGTGACGTCTTTTGTTTTTCACATGTTACAAAACAAGTTAGGGGAGTCGATTCATTGACAGATGTGTACGATTGTGATGAAAAAAAGAGTTTCGCAATATATTTGTGTCTTGCAGCTAGGCAACCAGAAATGACTAACACATAGGAAGTATGCACTTGTGTGCTTCTTCCAACCAAATTATGGGAATTACAATTCTCTTATGCTCTTTATGTGAATATTCTCTATGTAAAAATAAAGAAAGAAATCAATAAAGAAAAGAAATAAAGCCCCTTGGGTCTAGGGGGCTTATTTTGGATGAACTTCTCTCCCACAGTCCTTTTATTTTCTTTCCTTAGTTATTCCTTCCCACTGGGCATCAGGAGCGGGAAGAGCTGTAAAAAGAAACGAAGGGAGTGGATTGTAAACTATTAATTTAAAAAATAATAATAAAACCTTCAAGGACCCAAGGAAGAATATTATAAAATGAGGAGTCAATCTTGGCTTCATACTGGAGTGACATATTATATGATCCATGTTATATATTTTTTAAGCTTTCTTAAGCTTTCAGGAAATAGATTGGCATTGAAGTCAACACTATTGCCATACAATAGCTATGATTACATTGTAGCTCAGACTCCAACAATCTGCCATAAATACTGTTTGTGTTATTACTGTAATTCTACAGTATCTTCCTGTTGATCTTTTTTTTTTAATCCAAGCCATTTAATAGCCCACAATTTGTCCTGCCCTATGGAAATCTTTTCACACACTAGGCTACACGATTGCTTTTATGTATCCAAGGGGAGAGACTTCTATATTGGGATAACACCCGTGCCTTTTAAAGAAAGGAGTCTTAGAAAACTTCTCGACAGAAATGGTTGCATCCTGACCTTCGACTAGCTATATAGTTCAATAGCTTTTCCCTACTGATGCCAGGCAGCCAAAGAGGTAAACACGATAGGATACCAAATAAATGGGGGTCAAAGAAACAGAATTGACCAATGGGTTAGAGGTTGTTCCTTCGGGATTTTAGAAAATGCAGCTGTATGTTTAAAATGATGTTATGTAAGTTCCAAAGATAAACTACTTGGAATGGAGGGACTCCATTAGAACACATCCATGGCATTTATAGAAGTCAGACTCTGCAGGGCTAGCAGCCAACCATTTCAGCTCTGACAGGGCAACTGTGAGCAGCTCAACTGTGTCCCACGCACCTCAGTCTTCCCCCTTCTTTTCTTCTTGTCTCTCAGGAGGTTGGCTACCCAGAGACCCAGAGGCAGAAGTATATTTTAAAGGCTTTTACTAAAAAGGTACCCAGAAGAAATCCATCAACTTTATATCCCAAACCTGCTGTACCTACAAATCCAACAGAGCAAATCCCTTAGATTAGCTCCTGGTAAGGGATGAAGATTTTTAAATCCAAATCACATGAAATGATTAAGAATTTTAAAAAACTCCCTATTACAGACAAATTGATCAGAATCCATCAAAATTTCAAATTCATGAATTCACAGGAAGTCATCTCCGGAAAGAACCTTATCTAGAAGTCTAAAGATGTTATCGATCTTAAAATGAGTCTCAAAGAGCATGTGATCTATCTGATGAAGGTCCATAGTTTAACAATTAGATAGGGACAACAATACAGGTTTCCTCACTCCTGGATTACAATTGGATTTCCAATTAAAAGTATCTTTAAACAATTCCATGTTTAACAAGCAAATAATTACAACTATTGTAAAGTATCCTTCTTTGTGTGTTTACTTAGTTTTCATCAAAAAATGACTCGAAAGTGGGCAGCACAGGTAGGTTTGAAAGTCAATATTCAAGATAAACATTAGTCTCTGTTACACTGATAAAATAGCATATGCAGAAGGTAATATTGATAATAATTAACCATCCCTTTATGCGGTTGTTCTGCAACCTGTAAATTCACATTAGAATTTGTTTCTTTTCACATTTACTCTTTTTGGCTATTGTGAGGCTTTGAGTTTCTCACTGATTGAGAGAGGAGAGAGGGAGTATGCAGGCATGCATGAGAGGCACAGGGGAGGGAAAGAGAGAATCCCAAGCAGGCTCCACCCTGAGTGAGGGGCCTGAAATGGGGCTCAATTTCACAACTCTGAGACCATGCCCTGAGGTGGAATCAAGAGTCCGACGCTTAACCAGCTGAGCCACCCTGGTGTCCCAACGTTGAGTTTTTTAAAGGCATATGGGAGCTTTCATTTTGTGACTCAGCGGGCAGTGATCAACCTCCCCTTCCCATGCCCATGATAAATATTACTGATCAGGCACAGCATCATCGCCAGTAAGTCTATACATTTATTATTTAATGCATTCATTTTGTTCCATAATGATTTATTGAATACCCATTAAAGTACCTCAGAATATCAGTGACAGCCCTGGACATTCTTGGTCTAGCTTATTGCTTGGAACATGATAGATGTTCAATAAATGATGCTTTTATCAATGAGCCAATGACCAAGTTAGGTTTTTTTAGTGAGCTATTTTTACTTATGGTAAAATACGCATAACGTAAAATGTACCGCCTTAACCACTGTTAAGTGTACAGTTCAGCAGCATTAAAGGTACTCCTGTTGCTGGGCCACCAATCTCGAGAAGTCTTCCGTCTCATGAAACTGAAACTCTATAACCATTAAGCTACGGCTCCTCATTCTCCTTCCCTGCAGCCCCTGGAAACCACCATTGGGCTCTCCATCTGTCTGAATCCGAGTAATATCCACACCTCACGTAAGAGGAAGCAAACTCTCTGTCTTTTTGTGACTGGCCTATATCACTCCACGTAGCACCCTCAAGGTTCATTCAGTCATGGTACCGCCCATGTCTGAGTTCCCTTTCTTTTTAAGGCTGAGTAGTGTTCCATTGTGTGGAATTCTAAAACACTATATTTTGCTTACCCACTCAGCTGCTGACGGACACTTGGGTTGCTTCCCTGCTTTGGTTATCGTGAATAGGGCTGCTATGAACATGTGTGATGACATCTTTTTTCATACCCTGCTTTCGGTTCTTTTGGTTATGTAACCAGAAGGGAAATTACTGGATCCCTTGGCATTTCATTTTTTAATTTTCTGAAGGACCACCATACTGGTTTCCATGGTGGCTGACCCTTTTCACAGTCCCACTAATAATGCACCAGGGCTCCCCTTTCTCCATGTCCTTGCCAACACTTCTTACGTACTTTCTTTTGATATCATCCTAATGAGTTGATGTGTGATCTTGTGGCTTTGTGCTCCTAATCCAAATCAGTTCAATTTCTTAAAAGTGTGAAAAATGAGATTTGTAACACACACTTCTCCACTCATGATTTGCGTTTGTTCATCTTTGTAATAAATGCATACATATGTGTTCATACACAGGAGCACATATACACACACCCCCTTTTGTATGTAATTTTCTACATATAGAAATACAAAATCAATGCCAAATATGACACAAGGACTTTTTAGATGTATTTTAAGGAGTAACAATGCTTCCCAAGCATAATTCCATTCCACTGGGATACACAAGGGAACATGATAATTTCCATGTCTAGAGGAAAGGCTATCACATACACAGTCTACTCTAGATCATCCTCGGTAACTGGGGTCAAGGACAAGATGAATTTGTAGGCTAAGTCCTAGTCAGCCATTTCTTTAAACATTTTCTTCCCTAATGCTTTTCCAGAGTGGCTTGTTGCAAAGATAAATGATTTATGTTTTGTTACCCTTTTTCCAGTGTATACCTTTAGAAGGAGACGTTATTGAGAGGTCAGAGCGTTAGCTGCGAAATAATTCTCAGCAAGTTAGCGAAATGAAGGAAAAAAGGCGAAAATCCCCATGCAACCTACGGTTTAGATATTTAGCTTTGAACACTTACGGGTGGACAGTCACCTCTGTTCATAGGAACATAAAATATTTGTAAAATGGAGACTATGGCCCTTGGTGGCCCAAGAATCTGGGTCAAGAGAGTAGAATTCCCTATCTAGATACCTGCAAACAGTGTGAGCACGGTAAAATTCTCAGGAAGCCAGAGGATTATTTAGTCCTATCTACATAGTGCTACACCACCTGGAACATTCCTTCAACCCTCATTCCCTAAAAGGTCCTTGAGAAAGGAAGCTAAGTCACTGCATTTTAGATCTGGTCGCTTTGATTCTGCAGGGTGTATCGTCATCTATAAAACAAGGGATTTGGGGACGCCTGGGTGGCTCAGTTGGTTAAGCAGCTGCCTTCGGCTCAGGTCATGATCCCAGCATCCTGGGATCGAGTCCCACATCGGGCTCCTTGTTCGGCAGGAAGCCTGCTTCTCCCTCTGTCTCTGCCTGCCATTCTGTCTGCCTGTGCTCGCTCTCTCTCCCTCTCTCTCTCTCTGACAAAAAAAAAAAATAAAATAAAATCTTAAAAAACAAACAAACAAAAAACAAACAAACAAACAAACACACACACACAAGGGATTTGAATCTATGGATTCTAATGGCTATCCCCTTCCCAGCACTGAAATTCTGTGATTCTGCCCCCGTGATTACTTTGCATACACTATCACGGTGCCCACAGCAGTGCAAATTCTGGACCCCGCAGGCAAAAATTCCGAAACAGGGCTTCTAAAGCAAAATAAGTATGCTCAATTTCCTAAGGTTATTCGGGAGCACTTGAGGATGTTTCTATTTTCTAGTTATTGTTTCGGTTTCATCCTCTGGATTTCAGACGTCTCAGAGATGGGGCCTCCTGATTATCCTCGAATGCATGCACCCAAGGACGGAGATCCAGATTCTCTCACAGAAGGCTCTCATGGGTAGAGCTTCCTGATAAAAATACAGGATGCTCAGTTAAATCTGAACTTCAGATGAACAATACCCTTTTTTTTTTTTAATATAAGTATGTCCTATGCAACGTTTGAGACATACTTATACTAAAAATAACCCAAATCTGTTTGTGGCTTATCTGAAGTTCAAATTCAACTGCAGAGCCTCTGTCTTCATTTGCTCAATCTTGTGACCTTGAGAGCATGAGTCCCGTTGGGTACAAAGCCCATCGTGGCCACATGTGGATGGACATTACATAACCTCCAGGCTTCTTGGTATCCTCACCTGCTGACTGTACATAAGAATCATCTTCCTCGAGGGAGGGCCAACTCAACACAAGTGCAACCCTGGAAAGACTAATGATTCTTTTTCCTCCATCCAATGAATATTCATCAAATACCTGCATGATATTTATTTAGTAAAAGTAGGAATAAGCTGTTTTATTTTAATAATGCATTAATGCTCAAATGAGAGGTTTTAATCTGTCAGCAACGAAGCCTCTTACGGCTTGATTACTCTGGCATCTGTTTGGTTATGGAGCCCCGTAATCTGATTCCGTAAGGGTTAACAGTAAAGATTGTCCTTCAAGTTTCTAGTACGGCTCCTGGCACAGAGTCCCTGCTCATCACAGGTAGACAATATTATTATTCTTAAAATATCTCTGCCTGAATAGCTTACCCCATAACCTGGAGATGGATTTACAAGCATCCTGTAATGAGAGCGTCTTATCTGAGAGAGGATTTGGTACCAATTAGTCATTTAACAGATAAGGAAACTGGGACCTTAGGGAAGTTAACTGATTTACTTAGTCTCCTGGCCAGGCAGGTGCATGACCTGGTGTCCTCTGTGGTGTTACATCAGAAGACTTTGTGGAGATGTAAGCTAATGCTCGAGATATCTAGAAAGCTGAAATAATACATGATGGATTTACCCCCACAAAGCAAAAATAAAAGGTATATTTAAATATGTGTGCAAATATTAACTGTACCATTATGACGGTTTATAGGAACACAGAGACTTTACCATCACTGTTGGAAGCTTAAACCTTTGGCATCTTTCCCAAGAAAGACCCAGTGAAATACAAGGAAACACCAGGGAGGTTGAAGCTAATGATCCTACTAGAGCCATCTCCAAACAAATGCCAATTTCCAATTGTGAAACAGCTCAAATGAGTATCCAAGTCACTTTGGAAACTATTAAGATGCTTGTGCAGATTACAATTACAAATGCTTATTAAAACAGCATGCCCAAGAAAGCAGAGACGACAAACAACCACGCACAGAAAGGTCACCGCCTGATGAAATAGTTCCATGAGGCAGCCCAGCACCAGAGTCCTCCCCTGCTTTTCCCTCCTCATCAGAGGCTAAAGAGGTGTGAGTGAGTGCTGGACCCAACTTTCCGTGAGAATTGAAGCCTTCAACTTACAATTCGTTGTTCTAAACATTTTCTTATGCTATCTGGCAGCTTGGACGTACAGGCACATATCTGAGCCGACCTCCTTTGGCTGCCGTTCCCTCGCAGTCAGCTCGGCAACAGAGACTAAATACTTCTGACATTGCTTAAGAAAGGAGTCATTCTAAGTGGGTTTACACTTTGCATTCTTATGGGAGGTCCGGCTTGACGGTACTAGTGCTAACTCCTCCGGGTGGGAGATCGCACATAATTCTTATCCCAGCATCACGTGGAGAAGGAAACGGAGATGCCGGACGTGTGTGTCAAGGGCCGGTCGGACACAGATCACACAAACCCTCAACTTCCGTTCACCTTTATTCTTTCCAGAGTTTTGGTGCAATGCCTCTGGTTCCAGATAGGCATTTGAACTTTGGGGGTTTGGTAGATAAAATGCAGAGGTGAGAAATACTGTGAGATGAAACAAATGGAAAATTCTAGGAAACTGTCTTTGCTCGCCAAATAAATAGCAATCTCACTTAATAGCATTCCTTAGTGAAACTGACCCCTATAGCACAGCTCATTATTTAGATAAAACAAAGGGTTTTCACAAAGTTCTTACATAGATTTTTAATATGCTAGACTTTCTACTTTTAAGCTGTAATAACTAAGATTACTTGTATAATGGGAACAAATTCTAAATGGTCTTTAAAGGGAAAATGAACTTGGATTTCTCCGTTGTGCTGAGCTCCAGTTCTATCAGCCACAAAACTCTCTTTCTCTGTCCACAAATGTATAAAATTTATATATTTTATAAATTATGTACATTTAAAAGCATAAAATAAAATCTATATTAAATATAAATACATAATGTATTTTTTGGTTTAATGTAGTTGTTGTTCATTTTCCAATGGAGCTGAAAGAAGCAAACATGCTAATGGTATGAGTTTGGGCAAATTTGGTGCCCTGTTTTCCCCATCTCTATAATGGGGATGATAATATGATAGTGGCATCTGCTTCATAGGGCTGTGGCAAGGATGAAATGAGACAGTAAGTGCAAATATTTAGGATAGGGCTTGGCAAATGATCATTATTCAAATAGCAGCTGATACTATACTTATAAAGTACTTATTATTGATATTTCCCCCACCACATTTAGTTTAGTATTTTTAAATGACTAAAATTGTTTTGATGGTTTTCACATACATTGGACACAACTCAGCCACTCCACTGTTTTGTCTGTAGGCAAACACACAAGCATATATACACACATACACATACACACGAATACACACACGCATTCGTGCATACACACACACGGCTCAGTTTGTAGACTCACTTACCTGAGTTCTCCTGCCTAGAGTTTGAAAGCACTATGTGCAGAGAAGGGGGAGATCTAAATCTGACAGGTCATAGCCTGAGATGACTCCAGGCTCCCCATTCCCAGAAGCAGATGGGGTCATAGTCCTAGAACCAATTTCCATCTAACCCTTCGCCCTGTAGGGCTGTGCTAGAAGAGTCTGTAAAAGCAGAATTTGGGCAACTAAAATGCTTTGAGACAGGGCCCTGATATTGGATTCTGACTTAATAGTATGTAATTTCGACTACAGGCTCATTACACATTTATTTTTAACTAGAACTCAAGAGAATACAGGCCATACCTACATATAGTTTTCCTGTTCGTAGGTAGCCAAAATATGCTTTAAAATGTGCCTTCTGATTGTGGTTCCCTCCCCCGCCCCAAGGAAAGAATAGAGTTTTTTAGGCCTTTTTGAGACATGTCTACAAAATATCCTATTTTTAAGAGCCCCTATACATGTAGACTGTAGCCAAAATAAGTAAATAACTTCTAAAAATTCCATTTTGGATTTATCTGTACCCATCATAGCCCTTACCAGTGAAAATCCTACAAATGTACAGAAATTATCTTTATAAGTGGATTCTTTGGAATGTATCAATTTTAGGCCCCGTATGAGGGCCAGCCAGCTGCATCAAGATAAAAAATAAAAATTTGTAATAAATAGTCTAATTTTCTTTACTTCAAATGACTAGCTTTCACAACTTACTCAAATACATGTTCTCTTTCTCCTTCTCCCGTCCTCTCTCTCTCTTTCTTTCTCTTTCTCTCCTTCTCCCTCCTTTCTATGAAAAGACAGTAGGCAAAACTCCAAAATTGGAGAAAAACAGTAATCTAGTAAGTCAGGTCTACATACAAGTAGTATGCAGAGTTAACTGCTTGAAAAAGACACCTTTTCCCCTGAGGTTCTCCAATTGAAGTTTGAACTTTTTCTCACCGATCATACATAATTATTCTACGGAACTTAATCCAATGGGGTTTTAAGGGCATTTCATTTTGAGGAAGAATAATGTCCTGCCTAAACTGGTAAGGCAGCTTTGACTACTGACTTAAAAACACAAGATTGTGTATGTGTTGCTATTTCTTTTAAGCATGATTTATATAATTCCTCGCCTTTAGGTGGGGAGATTCCGTTCCCTTGCTCCAAAGCACCCCTGAGGTCCGTGTAAGAGGCAAAGGAGCTTTATCTGCATTCGTACCTATAGAAGTGAAGGTCAGTGGGCAGCAGTGTTCACAGCAAGGAACCACTCCTAGAGGCCAAAGCTGTTCCAGGCTTTGGAGATGCAAAGTTGGGTGAGGTCTAGCGCCCCCTGTCAGACAGCTTGCTGCCTTTTAGCCAGGGAGCAAACAGACTCTTGGATTAGTAGCTACAGTACAGGGTGACCCTTCCTAGGTGGACATATGAACAGGATACTTGCAAGAGAACAAGAAGTCCCACAAGCTTGCAAGTAGGAGACCCACGAGCACACGTGTCCTTTAAGACGACAATGACAGCAACGTAGTGGGATGTTCTGGGGTCATGAAGGAAAGTGGCAGGAAGTCCCGATGGAAATGAAAGAAAGAATGGAAAGAAACAATGAAGACCTCCACTGTGGCAGGGGCAGTAAAGAAGAGGAGGACCTGAGCTCAACAGGTGCCTCCAAGGAGAACATGGGCGTATTCAACGACAGTGCACTACATGTGGGAGGGACAGGAGCGGAGCCCTGGATCACTGGCACTTCTCAAGCCTCCATCCGAGCTCTCGCTCTCTTCCTGTGCCAAAGTCGCAGGTAGGCATCTGACAGCCGCATGCGCGTCCGATGATCTCCCCTACACAAATGAGTCACAGATTTCTCCAGCTAGCTCGTTGGAATTCCAGAAGCACAGGGTCAACGCCCTGCTTGAGATGTCTCCTTAGCTGGATGGGAGGCACCGTGGACTCACGAGGCCTGAAATCATCCTACCTCTGGCTCTCTTGGAGGCTTCAATCTTGGCAGACGACAACCCCGTCATGTCAGACGCTCATGAGTCACTGCTGAAAAACAGGACGGTTTCCGTCACTCTGAAGATGAATGAACACAATCTTCAATGAGGCCCAGACTGTGCCTTTACACCTTTTCCTGCTCTTTTTGCTACTTCAGTCCTATACACATTGTGTTGTCAGCCTGACTGTCCCACAGGAGCACCTTTCCTGACACCCCTAACTAGCTCAGAGACCCATATGTAATTCTCACGGCACGACACGCCCATTTACCCTTTAGCACGGGCGCCGTGTTGTATGTATTTTTATGATATCTCATTCATGCACTTCTCTCTGACCACACAGTAAAATCCAGGAGGCAGGGACCAGGTCTGTTTATGCTCACTGCTGAATTCTCCCCCTCTAGGGCAAAGCTGGTACACCTGACGTGCCTTACCTGCGGGAAAACAGACCAACCTGGAAAGTCCATGGTTTCTAAGGAGGAAGAGGGAGGTGGATAAAGTCATTGCTCAGAGTTGAGAACGGACCGTGAATTCAGTCTGGGACAGGTCGCAGACCTCCCCAGGATACTCAGGCAGGGGATGGAATATACAAAATAGTTCTGAGGGAAGTTTCGAGAGAAACTAAAGAGTCGTTATGCATGAGTCCTTGAAACTTGGCTGTGCTAAGAGAAAAGTTGCAAGCTCACCTGCCCCCGGGACCCCCAGAAAAGGCATGTGTGTGACATGGGACAGCAGGAGACAAGAGGTCGTGGGCATGAACCACAGCATGTGTGCTCTGTTGTAAGGCACGCACACACGAAGATCAAAACAGAGAATCTTTTCAGCAAGACAAAACACTTGTGTAAATTCCACCCAGCCCTTTTGGAGGGCTGTTTGGTATCTTGGCGATGAGAGAGGGGAAAAAGGTCACAGATAAAGACCTAGGAATGCAGAGAAGGCAGCAAGGGAGAGGGAAAAACACTGATCACAGAACAGAGCCAGTGGCCTGTGGTCTCTTGGAAGCCAAGAGAGGAAACTTCTTAAAGAGAAAGGGTGAGTCAACGGTCTTAACACCTCTCAGAGCTCAAGTGCCACAAGTAACCTCAGCCGGGGCAGTTTCATGTGAAACTTAGGCTAAAATTCATGGTTTCCAGCTCCAGAGCCAGGCTGATTTCGGTCCTTTTTCTACAAGTCGGGTCCACGCAGAGCCCTGCCCCTGCCCTCAGTTAACTCGGGTTCCCTCCTGCTAAACCCAAGCATCTCACGTTCCCCTTCAATGTTGTTTCAAAATTCCAGATAAAACTTAGAGAATAACGAAAACCAAATCAACGTGAGAGTCATGGTGAAAATGCTTCGCATTATCATAATAACCTGGACAGGTGGATGGGGCAGGAATTATGCCCATGCTCTAGATGAGAAGACAGAAGCTCAGAGGTCCCACAACCACCTATATGCTCCCTCCCCCGCCCTGTTCATAGTTAGCCCAAATCTGGACTCCTTCCTGGTTGCAACCCTGGATGGATCCTTGCTAGTCTGTTTGGTGATATGCTATTAATAGGATCAGCCAAGCACACCCCTACCACCAGAAATACAGACACACACACACGCACACACACAGAGACACAGAGTAAGCCAAGCTGACCGTGGTTGAGAAGTTCAATTGTCCACGTGGAAGAAGCCAGGCCACTTGCTGGAACTATGGAGGCTGGGACCTCCTTCAGATCCCCGAAAGTAGGCTGCCTGGCTTTTTCTCATCTGCCTCTACAATCATGTCTTTGATGGGAGCTGGACCTCCTCTCTAGAGAGAAACCATTTCTTCTGGACAGACTCCGTAAGTGCCTGGGAAGCCAGATCTGCTCCAGTCCTGTCCTCCGCTCTTGGCACCTGTACGTATCGTCGACACGCCCCTGCCAGTGACCTGACCATCCCGGTCTGGCTGGCGATGTGAGGGTCACTGAACACTTACCAGCACCAAGCTACCTACCCTACATTGTGAGATTTTGCTTGAGAGCCTCAAAATGTAGATTCCGAAGGGATACTGCCACAACAATGTTATTTACCTCAATGCCAATCCCAGTAACAGCAGAAGTGTGTGGTTTTATGTACAAGAGACATTAGCAGGATCCATCGCTTGCTGAGTGAGTAAGCTACGCAAGAAGAAACTGTGAGGACGGCAACAGGTTGGCTGACATTACTAGACCACGTAATAGTGTTAGTGCCCAAAATTCAGGACTGAGAGTTTAATAGAGAGAGAGACACTCACCCCCTGTCTGCTAAAGCTGACTCAGATGAAACATCAATTTCCTCCATGCAGCCCCCCCCCCGCCAACCCCTCCACTGCCTGTCGTGTTTGCTGTGTACCATCTGGATCTTCTGGAACCGGTTTCCAAGTCCCCTGTCTAAACTGCTGACACCGCACAATGCTGACCTCCAGATTTCCAATTTTCTTTTCTTGCTCCCAATTTTCATTCTTAAGGAAGAGTCAGAACAGTGCCTATTAACATATTTTATCTTCCCTGTACTAGAGGTTTTCATGTTGAAAACTCTAGTTACAGCCTCTGGTTACACGCTGTCTTTTTTAAAAGAATATCTGCTTAACTTTAATCCATTACTTGAATCTGAAATATACTAAACTCGGTTGTTATATGGAGTCACCTGTGGAGAGTTTAATGGAAAAGCAAGGCAGCAAATTAGTGCCATATGATCAGCTTGGGTAATACTAAGTTTGTTTACCCAAGGCCCCTCTGAAGAATGGACTGTATTTTTAAGATATGACTGGTTTTCCATATCTTCACAGAGGCTCGTCGTTCCTTACTGGACATTTAATTTTCCCCATATTCATTTTCCTCCTTACAGACAGCTCTTTGGCTATTCAGTATGTGCATAATGCAGAGAAAAATAATTATAGGTAAGGGGACACAGAGAATGTCATAATTAAACCATGCATTTGCAAAATACATTCAGTATACCCGAAACATCCTGATTGCTATAATCAGGTAGATTAGGTTTTCAGCAAATACTTTTTTAAACAGAGGTTTATCTGAAGTCAGAAGCAGAGAGGCAGCTCTCAGAATCACCTTATACCACGAAATTAACTAAATCTGCCTCCAATTATTTTTTTTAAATCAGATATAAAGAGAAATCAAAATGTTAAATCAATGGATCTGTGAAACATCAGGGCATTTTTCACGACCTTCTAGAACAGGTTTAATTTTCTCTCATCTGAACTCAACGTTAACAAAAGTCTCTGTGTGTCTCAATGGCAAATGCAAAAACTTACTGCCTCAAGATGTGATTTACACTTTTATGTCCCAGTTTGGAGATGAGAGTTCAGAGCAAACGTAGTCGCAGGGGTCAATGAAAGTAAAAGATCAATGCAGAGGATGGTGTTACCACAAGCTAAAAAACATTCCCTGTTTTTATAAAGAAAAAAAAAAAAAAACACTGTCTGCCAAAAATACGAAATGATGATCAAAAGGGATTTAAGCCAATTACTGGGGCGAAAACCCGGAGCTATAAAACAGAGTCAAGGACTGCAAATCCTCTTATTCTCTCTTTTTCTACACCATGGTTTATATGCAAAATATTACTCTCTGATCCCTGTCTAACTAATGGGCTCGTTGAGAGTGTGGGTGATTGTGCCGATTTGCTGAATGGTGACCTGCAGAGAATAAGTAAAAGACAAGGAAACCAATCTTATGGAAACAACAACAAAAAAAATTAACTAGAGAATTAAAGCTTAATATAGCTTTATCCTCTAGAGAGCTCTGCCTGATTGCAGACAGAGCTTAAAACCAGGATTCGGAAGCACAACACACCAGTTCCCTTATGAGAGCTCTGCCCAAGATATGTTCAATAAATGGAAAACCACCTTTGCTGCCTGCCTTCTGTAATGAGAGAAGACAGGAAGGCAAATACTAGTCTGGGAGCCAGGGAAACGGGTTTTACTCTCCAACTCAGTTACTGGTTTTTAATGAAACAAAATCCAAGTTCTCAGGAGCTGTTTGCCTCAAACACACTCACCCCTCTTTCGACGATGAAAACAATGACCCCTTCCTTCCTTTCCTACAGAAATAAGCATTGAGCAAATTATGCTGTTCCTTCCTCCCACTTTCTGTCTGTCATCAGCAATGCCAGGGCCCCCCCACCCAGATGAAATCTGCCTCCTGTTCTGAGGGGACAGCAGGGAATGAGGAAGACAAAGGCAGCCAGTCAGGAGGGAACCTGATTAGAATCTGGGGTGGGGCGGGTGCCCGTGGGGAAGAAATTAGAAATGAAATTAAAGTCGTTAAGAAATTCTGCCTCAAACCACTTTCCTCTCCAGTGGTCTTCTCTAAGCCCCATTCTTGTGTAATTCTAGTCCTTTGACAAGGGAAACTGACACTTTTGATCTGGTAATTTAACGGCAATTTATTGTGAAGTGGTAATTTATTAAGTAAGAGTCAAGAGTGGAGAGAGCTCTCATAACCAAGGAGTGTTCCTGACTCAGGTCTTTCTAGACAGAACCGATGGGGCTTGATTTCAGGGATACCCAGAGCCTCACCAGACTTCTTTGAATTCCTGAATTCTTTGGTCCCCACTGTCCCACCCCGCTAACACACACTCCACGCAGCAAAACTGGAAGTAAGTCTTAAAATGTAGATACCCTGAGGTCATCTTCTGTTGATTTAAATTCATAGTAAGCTATAACTGATTGATCTCTTTCTCTGAAGAGCCCTACAGCACAACAGGAAGCTGGAAAAACCCTATTACTTCATTTGGCCCCAGGCCAGGTCTTAATCCTAAATTTCTGCAAAGATACTCTTATTCTGCAATGACTGTGTTGAATGTGCGTGGCCACATCCTGAAGAATAGGTCAATTTTGTGGGGATGAAGACAGCAGTGGTGGGTATAGACCAAAGACCCCGAGAATCAAGCTGTATTTCTTTAGAAGTCACTGTGTCTTGGGCGTCTGGCAATAAATTATCCCGTCTGCCTTCTGCCCGCAGATTCCTGTAATCCTTGTAGGGCAGATTTTGCAAAGATCCTCTTTTCCTTTCTTCCCTTCCTTGGTATCACTTCATGACCTGTTCCCCTTCCCCAAAGGGATGAGTTCTTGTTACGGGCTGATGAGATCCCAGGTGACTCTCAAGGACAGGTGAGTAGAAGGGCTCAGTCTTCTCCTTTAAAAGCAAAGTGTGGCTCTGGTTCTTGCCTCAGTGGGCCCAAGGGAAAGGTGTTCCTGGGTCGGAGACAGTCCAGCCATCCCTCCCTCACTCCTTACACACTTTCTCTTCTTTCCAGGGGCCAAGGCCCAGTACAGCTTAGGCCCGCTGAGCACAGAGCATCTGGAGAAACATATACTCTCTCTTGCTGCCTTCTCTAGTTCAGTTTCCCTACTGCTGTCCAGGCTACCTTGGCTCTGAAAGGTCTAAAACTCATTGGAGCATATAGAGTCTTTTGGCTAACCTAGGAGTCAGCAAACCATGGCCTGTGTGCCAATCCAGCCCACTGCGTGTTTTTGTAGAGTTGTATTGGAATCCTGCCATGCCCATTCATCTGTCTATTGTCTCTGGCGGCTGCTACCATGGCAGAGTTGAGTCGTTGTGACAGAGACCAGACGGCTCATCAACAAAGCCAAAAATAAGTTACTAACTGGCCCTTTATGGAAAAAGTTTGCCAACCCTTGGTTTAGACCACTGTAAAATGGAGCTGAAATATTCAGTATTTGGTGACCTGTGGCTGAAACATTCCTGACAAACAGACTGAGGTTTCAACGTGAGACTGAGCAGAAGTTATTTGGGACCATCGAGATTAGGTTTGGGGAGCGAAAATAGATATTCTACGTCATCTGGCCCAACTCAATGGATCGATCCATATTGGGGTTTTGAGACAATGCTACATTTAATCACAAACTATTATTTTCCTTCAATTTGTCCTTGTTTTTCTCAGGCCATGAGGGTCTGGATCTGACAGAACTGGCAGTATTATAGAACGTTCCAGCATCCCTCCTACAAAAAGAATCCCAAACAAATGGTTTTCAGAATCCTCAGCTGAGAGAATGATGGGGCGCATCTTGGTCCCAGTCTCCTCAGTCCCTCTGGAAACTTATACATGAAAGGTAGCCATGGTCAGTCTCAGGACCCAAATATTCTTGGGCTCCCTGACCATAATGCCATTGAATGGCACCCAATCTTAGTCTCCGTCTCTATGTAAAAGAACTACATTGGTTATGTCACTCAAATGTGCACCTTTCATAAATACCCAGCACAGTAGGCCTTCTGATAGGGACGTGATTTCTGCTTTCATGGAAGTTACTCTACAACCCAAAGGAACAGATAAGAAAATACCAACACACACGCGTTCCATTCTGCACAGCAAAGGAAACCATCAACAAAAGGAAGGGCAACCTACCAAATGAGAGAAAATATCTGCAAAGGATGTATTTGATAAAGGGTTCGTATCCAAAATATACAAAGAACTCATACAACTCAATAGTAAGACACCCAAATCACCCAATTTAAAAATGGGCAGAGTATCTGAATAGATATTTTGTCCAAAGAAGACACACACATGGCCCACAAGGACATGAAGAGGTACTGAACGCCACTAACCATCAGGGAAATGTAAATCAAAACTATAAGGATATCACCTCGCGGCTGTCAGAATACTCATTATGGAAAGGACGAGAAATGACAAGCGTTGGTGAGGATGTGGAGAAAAGTATACCCTTGTGCACAGGTGGTGGGAACGTAAATCGATACAACCATAGCGTAAAACATTAGGAAGGTTCTTTTAAAAGTTAAAAATAGGGGCCCCTGGGTGGCTCAGTTGTTAAGCATCTGGCTTTGGCTCAGGTCGTGATCCCAGGGTCCTGGGATTGAGCCCCGCATGGGGCTCTCTGCTGCTCGGGAAACCCGTTCTCCTTCTTCCTCTCCCCCTGCTTGTGTTCTCTCTCTCACTGAGTCTCTCTCTGTCAAAAAAATAAAAAATCTTAAAAAAAAAAAAAGTTAAAAATAGACTGAATGTAAAAATAGAAAAATAAAAAATACAACCCAACAATTCCACTTCTGGGTACTTCTCCAAAGAAAATGACAACACTGATTTGGAAAGATATTTGCACCCCCGTGTTCACCACAACATTATTTACAATGGCTAAAATGTAGAAACAACCCAAGTGTCCTATCGACAGATGAATGGATAAAGAAGATGTGTGATGTACACACACTTGCACACACACACACACACACACACACACACCATATAGGCACAAAACGGAAACAGAATGGATTATACCTCAGCCATAAAAAAGAACGAAATCCTGCCATTTGTGACAACATGGATGGACCCCCGAGGGCATTATGCTAAGTGAACTAAGTCAGACAAAGAAAGACACATGAGCTCACTTATATGTAGATTAAAAAAAAAAAACAAACAGGGTCCCCTGGGTGGCTCAGTTGGTTGAACAACTGCTGTTAGCTCAGGTCATGATCCCGGACTTGCAGGATCTCGTCCTGCCTCGGGCTCCCAGCACCTTGGGGAGTCTGCTTCTCCCACTGACCTTCTCCTCTCTCATGCTCTCTCTCACTTATTCTCTCTCAAATAAATAAATAAAATCTTTTTTAAAAAAATAAATAAATAAAAAAAATAAAAAAACAAACAAATGAGAAAAAGCACCAAACCCAACTCATAAATACAGAGAACAGACCTATGGTTGCCAGAGGTGGGGGGAAGGGGTGCTGAGGGGGATGGGAATGGGAGAAATGGATGAAAGGGCTCAAAAGGGACAAACTTCCCGCTATAAGACACAGAAATCCCAGGGCTGGAATGTAGGGCACGGACACTAAGTTCATAATTCTGTACCGCATACTTGGAAGTCGCGGTACGATCCTATAAATGGGACCACGCTGATGGATGGCTGTGAACTAGGCTTACGGTGGCGATCACTCCACAAGGCCCACAAACACCGGACCATGTCCTGCATTAATTATGCCCACTTTCCAACAGTCATTTAAACTGCATCCCCGCAGCGTCAGAACTAAACGTCGAGGGAGCTCTCGAGGGGCAAGTGGCCGCTCTGAACGGGGTTATCAGGCCAAGTTACACTCAGGAGCTCCGGTTAGAACAAACCTTCCAAACACCTGTGTTTCCTGGGGAGGAAGGCAAGAGCAGGGAGCTCGGCGGCACTCGAGAACGGTTGTGATGGTCCATAACGATGCTCAATGACAGCAGGGAAGAAAGGTCACGTGCGGAGTCTCAGAAGGAGCACTAAGAGCACCACGTGTAAATACCAACCTTGAACGAGGGCAGTGTTTTTTCCAGTTTAGAAAAATCTTTCACTTACCCACCAGGAAACATGATAAAATATATAAAGCTGCCGTTTCCACAGGCCTGTGACAATTTTTTTCTGGCTTAGACATTTGTGTCTCTATAAGAATGAAAAACTAGGGCAATGAAAAACGAAACTGGAGCTCCAAAGCCATCGTTACCTGATGCACCTGCAAGCTGGAAAGATTGCCCTATCCAGCCCCGCAGGACCGTCCTCTGATGGCTAATGTCAGTACGTGTCAGCAAAGCTCATCCCTGGAACAGGTGATTTACATTAGAGCCCTGGTTTGGAGACAGAACATCTGAAAGCAGGTTTGTGGTTGAGGCCATCAACTCTACAGAGGGATTGGGAATAAAAAAGCCTTGAAAGAAAATGAGGATCAATAGAAAGAGAATTGCTTTGCCGCGAGAAAAACTAGACAGTGCAGGAGAAGGATGCCTAGGACAGCTCGGAGGTGGCTCCTGCGGGAGGGGGCCTCTTTGTTCTACCGCACATTGATCATATAATTTTATAGCTGCGGGTCCTTAGATATAATCTGGTTCACTTTCCTATTTGACAAAGGAGGAATGTACGCACGTCCGTGCAAATACCGGCTCCGCCAAGAGCTCTCTCTGCTGATACAAAGGATGCCAGCGGATGGGCAGATGAACCTTCCCGTCTTCTGGGAGTTCTCCGTTCCGCTAACGGAACTGAGATGTACATAAATGTCGCGGGAGAGGAAATGTGTACTTGCATTTGAGGATCTGATGTTTCGATTCAGTGCTATGATTACTAAGGGGAAGAAAAATCTTCCTGTTGAGAAGAGAGTGGGGGTGGGGTGGGGGGGTTGGGGTGGCGGTGGGAAGGCGCAGAGAGGGGTTTAGTGAAAATTCTCAGCTGCAACTGGAAAGTATCCAACCTGGGTCAGGACTAGGCAGGGCTGGAGACACAGTAGGAAACACGACAGACAGCCCATGTCTGTGAATAATATGGTGTTGCGGGGGTGGAAAATTTTTTTTTTTAACTGGCTTGAAGAAAGGAGAGTGATCAATGGATCTCTCTAGGTACTCTCCCTCTCACTGCATCAAAGAGGGGAGGTGAGGTTAAGCAAGGGCTTTGCATGAGAATGGACGGGAAACCTGTACCCTGAGCCCTCTCCTTAAGCATCCTCTACAGCTGTGATTCCAGGATTCTGACCCTTTGAGCCTGAACACATGTGTGGGAGTGTAGGCAGGTAAGTAGCACATTCTGCTTTCTCTTCCCAAATGTTGGAATAAAAGTGGCATGTGATCCTTCTCTATTGGGGGAAAACAGCTTCACTGTGGTCTCTGACCTTTGAGAGATGTTACCTGATCACAGGAGGAGTTTTTTCCTTTGTTCCTTTTTTTTTTTTTTTTTAAGATTTATTTATTTACTTTAGAGAGAGGTGGGGAGGAACAGAAGGAGAGGCAGAAAGAATCTCAAGCAGATGCCATGCTGAGCGTGGAGACTTATACGGGGCTCGAACTCACCACCCTGAGATGGCAACCTGAGCTGAAACCAAGAGTTGAACGCCCAACTGACTGGGCCACCCAGGCACCTCCACTGTGTTTCTCCTAACAGGAGATTCAAATGATCTGGATTTGTTGGTTTTCTACTTGATAATTTGCTAGTTCGGCCCACAAGTGAAACAGACCCACCCAGGATGGAGGGCCGGAGAACATAACTTCACCTGAACATTTCTCTCCTGACTCTTTGTGTCAGTGGAGTGGAGACAATTCATGAGAGGATTTTTGTTTTGTTTTTCAATGCTGGAATGAGACAAAAATGTGATGTCAGCAGCATCCAAACCACAGATAACAGGATTTCTCTACTTTACATTTTGATGTGATTTTATAATAACCTTTGTCATTATTAGTTATGTCATGGGCTACATTAGTCATGCTTTGTGAAAAAATAGATTGTTCTCCAATATAATAAATTATTTAAAAGGCCCAGGTCTTGTATTCACTTTTCATAAACACATAATTCATTCTACCTTGAGAATTATTACTGGGTGTTCTATTTTTGTAGCCTACATCCCCCTGCTCTGAATTTTTTTTTTTAAGTACCCAGCAGTAACTGGGTCACAATTCTTCAGACTTCCCTGAGGGAAAAGGAAGAATGATGTGGTATACATTTTTCCCATCTGAGACATAGTTAAGTTAAGGCAACATGCTTCATCAAGTTACCAATGTACCAAAAAAAGGTGCTATGTCAGGACAGTATATGACATCATCTCATAAGTGCTCTGGCTCTTCAAAGTTGAGTTAGCCAAACCCAAGTCAACTTTGTGGCCAGTGGGAGCAATAGCACCACCACCTACGTCATAGGGCTGTTGCAAAGATCCAATGAGCTTTTAAATATAAAGCGCTTAGCATAACGCCTGGCACAGAGAAAGCACGAGTAATTCTTCTGTCACCCTCAAAGAGGACTAATCCCTGATCTACAGAAGGCCAGCCTACCCTCAGTGGACACCCACAGAGCTTCGCCATAACCTCTCCCCACTCCAGGCATCTCCAAGAGGTCACGTCACGGGAGCTGATGAGTCTCTACACATGGCCTTCATTCAAAATTACAGAGCATGTTTTCCTCTGTGAATGTGGAATTCATCTTGGGAGATGTATCAGGCATGTGAAAGGGAAGTATCTCCTAGATGAACTAGAGCAAAAGCAACGAGAAAGAAAGAAACGAGGCCAAGCAGTTACTTAAAACATGTTAGGATCTGGGCTATTTTTTTCCATCAACATGTGCTGTTCTCATTAAGGGGAATTTCTCACACACTCCGTAGGGGAAAAGGCAAAAGTGTATCTTGTTGTACTATTATGACTCATCCAAACATTTAAGGGATATGATAACCCCTAAACTTCCTCCAGACTATAATCACATCTTTGTGAGGTCACATGCTCGTGACCTAAGACATCTCTGACCTTTGAAATATCACTAAGCCTCCTTTAAATTTTTTTCCCCCAATCATGAGGCAAGTTTATAATATGCACTTTGTCATATGAGATTTGAAAACATCTGTCAAGGCCACTTCTATTTTCTTGTGAGTCAAAGCATTAGCCTAAATAATAAATGAGAGGTGGACTATGGCCAATGGGCCAAATCCAGGCCGCTGCCTGTTTTTGTAAATAAAGTTTTATTTATCACAGTGGAGCTCAGTCATTTGCATATAGCCTAGGGTTACTTTCACCGCCACCTTGACAGAGTTGAGTAGTTAAGTTACAGCAGAGGTTGTGTGCCCCCCCCAAAACCTGAAGTATTTACTCTCTTTGCCAATCCCTGATCTAGATCATTCTCTTGTGTAGAAAGAATAATTTCTGCTTGAATAGTAGGTACCTATTTGATTCCCAGAGAATTTAGAAATGTTCCATGTTATTAAATCCACTCACTTTGTGGGTTAGAGCAGGAATGAGAACCTGAGGGTGAAATGATTCAACTGGGAGCCAGGAGTCATTCATTCATTCCACATCACACAGCCCCACCACTGTGATAAATACTGTGGCATTTGGGTGTGAACAAAACACATAAAGCCTCTGGCCTCACGGAGTGTAAAATTGATGAGGGGGAGACAAACACTGACCACTTCATTGTTTCCTCATTAACTCATGCGTTATCTGTTATGTGTCAGGAAATATCTTGGGCACTGGTGTACTCCAGTTATCACACAAACCATATATTCTAATGGCAGAAGAGAGAGAATGAGTAAGTACGTATGGAAATAGCAGGTATTGGTAAGTGCTACCAAGAGAATATTAGTTGAACTATATGAAATTAAGATTTTTATCTGCCCCAAATGGCTACATATGGCAATTTTATATAGTTCCGTCTATCAGGGAGAAATGCTAGCAAGTGACTTTGGGCAACTTTAAATTAAGGCGGTCAGAGAAGGCTTCTCGGAGGAGGAGGCACTTGAGCTAAGAGTTTCATGACAAGCAGCCTCTGGCTCAGCAAACAGCTCAGGAGAAGATTTCCAGGCCAGGAAAAAGAGTTGCTGATGCAAATATCCTAAGGCCAAATTAAGCTTGGCTTGTCTGAGGAGGAGAAAGCAGACCAGAGAGGTTGGAGGAAGACGAGCTGTGGGAGAGAGGGAGGAGGTAGGCCGGAGACGTAGTGGAGGGTTAGGTCAGACGCGGTCTCGTAGGTCAGGATGAGGACACTGGCTTTTATGTGACGAGTAAAGGGGAAGCTTTTAAACAGCATAGTTACAGGATCTGATTTATGGCTTTCAAAGTGTTCTCATTCCTCTCGTGTGGAAAACAGACTTATAAGAGCATGAATGGAAGCCGAGAAACGTGTTGGGAGGTAGTGCGGGGTTCTGAGCAAAACAAAACCACAGCGAGGAAAATGCAGGAACGCGGAGAGTCCGTGTCCGGGAGCTGAAATCAACCAGAGCTGGGGATCGTGAGGATGGAATTAAGAGAGAAAATGAGCGACTGCGAGATGCGCAGCTTTCTGATTTGAGTACCTGGCCGGACAGCCCTGTGATTCCTACGCCTGTGAGTACCGGAAAAGAGCCAGGTCTTGGGGGGAGATGATAGGGGGTTTGCAACCTTGAGTCATTTTTGGGACATACAGCTGGCTATGCTGAGACGACCTGAGTGTCTTAAATCGGGGGAGGAGGGATGGGGAAAGGGAAGAGAAGGTGCCCCTCGGAAGACAGGGGAGTGGAGACAACTTGTTCCACTGATGAGTTCTTTGACCTCATTTATCACTTCCTCTTCTGGGCTCAACTCCCTCATCTCTAAATGGGAGAGTTAAACCAGATTTGGTATATTCTAGACTCTTGCACAGAAGTGACGCAGGGGCTGGCTGGGCTAGGGCACAGGGAGAGCCGGGGTATTCGAAGCTCCGCCCAGTTAATTCCCCTCAACTGTCAACGTCTTTCCCTCAAGAAGTATCGGTGACTATTAAATCTCGTATCAATCATATGGCCAGGATTGTTCCTTTCATTGCCACTTCCTTTCTCCTCCTCTGTGTGCTGTGAATATTTTTTCTTGATTTAGAGGATTTTGATTCTCTGAGTGATGCCTTTGTGTTTATGCATTCTTGATGGTCAAGAAGGGAATCTTCCTGTTGAAAATGATTGGCGTGTGTTTTGGTGGAAGTGATGCCTTTTGAAGTAGACGCTATTGAGAACAGCCCACAGCACCCTTCCCAACCTTGATTTTTCCATTTGACAAAAAGGACCAAAGATGGAAGGACTTCGAATGTGCAGTTCTTGAGAAAGGTTTATGACCAAACTTGGGGGCCCACCACCAGGTCTTGTGCTGAAACACTGAAATGTGATGCAAGCAGACTTAACAATCATGCATTGTGATCACTTTCCAGGAGCAAGAGGTGCGGCAGAACTCTAGGTGCATGGCCTGGAGCAAACGCCTGAAAATACTCCAGATTACGTGAGTCTGAAAGCCTGTCCCCTAGCATATACCAAGCATTCTGCTTATCTGTTAGTCAGACAAGGCCAGCGATGGTGCTCTCTTTTCTGTACTGAAATGGGCGCTTTCACATCTGGATTTCTCTAGCCTTTTATTGGCATAACTCCTATCAAGCACAACCCTGTACATTAGCACACACCTCTTCATTCTCCTGCTAGATTATCCTATTTATAAGGTCATGTTCTATCATTGCTCCTCCCACATACGCTAGGTAGCCACTTACTGCTGGCCAGCAAATGGTTCAATGAATCAGAAATTAGCCAAAAGGATGCCTCATTATACACAACTATGGAATTTAAAATGCAATCCATAAACACTAGTCCCTTTATAATTCCTTACCCCAGAAAAGGATTAAACACAGTTAAAAGCTGATGGAATAATGCTTGCCAAGAAGAGGTGTGGACAGAATGAACTTGGAATACCCCAAGAGGTCAGTGTAAAAATGATGCCCTTTCTCAGGCCTTGCCGGTCTAAGTTTGTGAAGCGCTACTCATTCTAGGCATAAAATCAAGTTCAGTATGTTAGCCACACATTGAGGGGAAAGAAAACATTATTACTGAGTTTTAATGGGTTAAGACCCGGAATATTATTAAAAAGGCCTTTGGAGGGCTGCATTGCCACAATTTATAACTGTGGTCACACACATTCCTGAGAGAGAATTCACCTTATCCACTTGTGCAATAATGTTAATAAGTTATTCATCCAAAACAATGTTTTTAAGAGCACTCTTAAGACATATTTCAACTTTAAAAGTAGGTTACTAATCCAGTTAAAGAAAAAGGACAATGAAATTTATTTTAATAGCTACATCAAAAGAACATTTACAGAGGTACTTTGCCATCTCTCCATTAAAATTAATTTTAAACCGACAAGCAGAAGAAAGTATCACAGACAAACCTGTTAAAACGTGCATGCCCTTTCATCTAGAAATCCTGGGAACATTTAATGAAAGCAAAAAGCTATACGCGCGGATCCTTCAGTAACCTTTCTAAAATATCACCTACTTCGGGAACCCTTTACTGATGTTCCGAATGGACAGTCTGCCTCCTCTGGAACCCCAGTGATCTCTCGTACCTTTCCTGTAGCATTTTACCTGGTCTCACCTGCTTCTGAACAATGGACTTCTTCCTTTAGGGACTCTAAATACCTCAACAGGTACATGAACAATAAATACTACATCTCAATATGTTGTCCTTTAGTAAGAAAATAAAAAACATCCTGCCCTTTTCTTACTCTTCAAAAAAGTTAAATACTATCAACATATCACTAATAGTTTAAGCATCCCTTTTCAAAAGAGTTGTTTCCAAATAAATAAATGAGTTGAAAAGCCTACTTAGCTCACACACACACACACACACACACACACACTTTTACATATATATATATATATACTGAGCTATCAGCACAAAGATGTTCCTTGTGTTGTTGTTCATACAAATCAAAGACTGGAAACAATCTAAATCTTCAACGGAAAAAGTAAGTAATTTAGTAAAATGAGGTATATCAACATCATGGCGCCTTATTTCGTTACTGAAATTATGGTTACGAAGAGTAGGCAGAAACATGGAAATACGTTTGATAGTTAACTAGAGAAAGCAGATTTTAAAATAGCACGGACTGTATGACGTACCTATATAGCGTGAAGTTCTCAAAAACAAGATGTACAAATATTAAATAAGGAAAATAAACTGAAGATGGGCCCTTTTTGTTTTAAAAAATAATAAAATGAGACAAACACTAAGGGAGCACTCTTAAAAGGCAAATAAGTAATCGCTAATTAATACAAGATAACTGTCAGGAAAAAGAGGTCCCAGGAAGGCACACACTTCTCTTCCTTCTTTGGGTCTTGGTTTAGTTCCATGTTTTGGGGGGGGGGGGTTAGGCATTTGGGACAGCACGACATCATGTAGAATGACTTTTGATAAAAATCTCTCAATTTAACACTTTCCTATTTCAAAAATTGACCCAAATGTTTTTTGTTGTTGTTGTTTTGTTTTGTTTTCTGGGAAACAGCATTTGGTGTTCGGTGAAACCTGGGATTCAGCATGAACCCTACCAAGGGGTCAACTCAGACCCAAGCTGGGGTGATGCATGAACCCCGCCCCTGCGCTGTCCTTGCATTCTCAGTTTCCTGGGCCTCTGAGAGATGAAGAGGTCGGAGTTCACCTTTGTAGGGTCAGTCGGAGAAGACCTCAGCGCATCAGTCGTACTCATTCAGTTTTAGGGTCTGCCGAGCCTTTCCTAGGGCTGGCTCTGCCAAGGTAGACCCCGGCAAGGGGAGGAGGGCCGGTGAGAGGAGGAAGGAACCCACGTCTCCTCGGACTCCCGCAGCAGGGACACCGTTTTCTGGAAGAAGTCCCCGCAGCGGGGGGGGCACAGCCCGGCTCCCGACTGAGCGCCCCGGGGACGCAGGCGCGAGCGTGGGCGCGGGGTCCGCGGGGGAGCCGGGGGCGGCCCCCCAACTCCGCGAGCCCGGGCCCCGCCCCGACGCCCGCACCCCGCCCCGCGGACGAGGCCTCCCCGCGCTCCCCGGGGGCGCCCGGGGCTGGGCGCACGGGCTCCCCCGCGGGCGGACGGCTCGGAGCGCACGGGCTCCCCCGCGGGCGGGGACGCGCGGGGCGGCGAGCGGGGCCGGCCGGGGAGAGAAAGAAAAGCAGGCCTACCTACCTTCAAACTTTCCAGGCTCTGAGTGGCTCCGAGTCGGAGATTAGGGACACCATGGTCTAGGGGCGGGAGGCGAGCGCAGGCCCCGGGGCGGGGAGCGGGGCGAGGGGGCTCGCGGCGGGCCGGGCGGGCCGGGCGGGCGGGCGGGCGGCGGGGGGCGCCGGCTGTGCGCAGCGCCCCGGGCCGGTGATTGCGGGCGCGTCCCGGCCGCTCTCCACCCCCACGGCCACCCCGCGCCGGGTCCCTCCCAGGCCGGGCTCAGTTCTCCGCACCACCTTCTCCAGCCCCTGTACTCTGCTCCGACTGATCAAATTTGACCTTTTTGTAGCCCACTTTATTCCAAGCACAGCTCTCGGCTAAATCTCTCTTTATTAACACCGTCCTCCTCGGCTTTCTTTTGGAACAAACACAGATCAAGCCCGAAGCCTCCAGACTTCCCCAGCAATCATTTACAGATTACGGCGAGCTGCAGGCAGCCTCCTCCTCTGGGGCACTCCTCCTGCCTCGCAGATTTTTGCTTTCACATTCCTGTCAGAAGACTGGTTAGTTTCCTTCTTCCTCGTGAGTGTGTGTGTGTGTGTGTGTGTGTGTGAGTGTGAGTGTGTGTGAGTGTGTGAGTGTGCGCGGCTTGGGTTCTGGGACACAAGCATCCGTCTCAGAGCTTCCCTCAGAGGCTGGAACTACATGACTGCTAGGATTTGTTGTTTCAAAAAATAATTTGGAATCGAGCTGTTAACAAGCTAGAATTTACTGTGTGTTTGCTGGCAGTGACTCTGCTACACCGGGATTTTTTTTTCCCCCCCTTCTCCTTTCTTGTGTTTGTAAATAGCATGCAAGAGGGCATGGAGAGTCTCTCTGAACACGAACCGAAAAGGGTGTGTGCTTTTCTCCCTCAATTTGTGCATCTTTTGTCCTTTCTTTAAAGCTGAACATCTTTTCGAGGATCATGTGAAACTGTGCATAGCAGATGTTAGAAAAATGTATATGTATGTATGTATGTATCAAGAACTAGATTATTTTCTCTAGCATCTCCCGTTCTGTCTCGGCTGATGTGGTTCCTTTGTGAGTGTCCAGATTCCTTATTTTCATAAAGCACTGCGTCTTAAGCGTGGCTTTCTGCTTTCACCCGGTTCTAGCTGAGAATCTGCAGCTGAAGTTCTTCTCCTGTCCTGACAGGACTCTGGAGATAAAAGACCTTGAAATCTCGCAGTACAGTGGGCTCCAGGCAGAAAGTGTCTCAGGTCACCAAGATTCCCCTCATAGCTGCGGGTCACGTGAGCTTTACTTGCTATCCTCTCTCTGTCCATCACATTTCTCTTTTTCTTACACTTATTTTAAAAGGAATTTTCAGGGTCATTACCATAAATGGAAAATCAACTTCACCGGGCTAATAAAACAATGGACCCAGAAACATAAACCAGCTAAAGGCACTGATGATCTAGGGCTATTTTTTTTTTTTTTAGAGTTTAGCCAATGTTGGGGGTGTTAAGAAGACACTTGCACTAAGGAGGAACTTGCCCAGCAAGGAAATATGAAGATTTACTTATGTTAGCGGGGGGAGGGGCAGAAGGAGACAGAAACTCCACCCTGAGCCTGCAGCCTGAGAGTGGGGAGGGGGGGTCCATCCCAGACCCTGAGATCATAACCTGAGCTGAAACCTAGAGTCAGATGCCTAAAACATAGCTCCCCCCACCCCAGCCACCCCAGGAAAAGTAGATTTAAAGGGAACATGATATGATTCAAATTTTGTGATGACCTTACTCCTTAAAATCATCAGCCAGGAGGAGGGGTTCCTGTCTTGCTTTTAGGCAGAACCTACCAAGAAAGAAGATTTCTCTTCTTTCCGGAGTCTCCACAGGGAGAGATGTGGTGACAGCTATTGGAAGCAGGCTGCTTTTATTATCAGGGAGTTCTTCCAGTCAACTCCAAATGCCCCTCACAGCATTTTAAATCTGTTTCCCATCCTCCTTTTCTCGAAGGACTCCATCCTTAAAATATGCAGCAAACGCTCAGCCAACATATGCTTGTTCTTCTACAAATATACTTTCCTTAATGGCTGGAAATGACTCTCTTCAGAAGTACAATCCCCTTTATACTGAAATTAAAAAGAAGTTTATGCCTTTTACCCAAAGCATTGCCTCCTTGGGGCTTCGTGCTTCTTCCTGGGCTGTATTATTGTCTCCCTGGGGATCCTGGGCCACATCGTAATAATGTGTAAACATGTACATAACACTTCTAATCCCCGAGGACGTCACCAAATGGGGGTGATAATAGCATTTGTGCGGAGTGGACCTCCAAAGGGTTTCCAATGCTTAGATAATTAGTAAAGTGTTTCTCCCTTTAGAAAGTTAGCAAGAGAAAACCAAAGATGATAAGGAAATAGTTTCTGGGACTGCAATGACATACAGCATCCTTATAGCATGAACCCCTCGCCCACACCCTTGAATTCAGATCTGGGCAAAGAAAGGGAAGGAATCCTTAACTCTTGGGGTTCAGGGTTAATGGGTGAAAGGGGGAAGAACTTGGCTTCTGGTCCAAGGACAAGAGGACAAAAACGTGCTCATAAACTTATGAAAGAACATTTTAAGGCATTAGTCCTTCCAAAAACTTTTTAAAGGCAAGATAAACTTTCCCGTGAATAAAGTCTGCACCAAATTAAAGTACAGAAAGAGGTAAGAGTGAAAGCTTATTACTAGGTAGAAGGAACGGTTCTCATTTCTTTCGGGGTATTAACTTGTTCAGTCCTCATGACTAACTTGTTAATGAACTCAATTACCAGAAGCACCCCCCTTTTGTTAATGCGGATGAGGACATTTGGACACACAAAAAGTAAGCAAATAGCCTGAGCTCCCAGGGTTAGTCGCCCTTTGGGGGAGGAGCAGGACCCAGAAGGTGTGCCTGTGGGACCCCAGGAAGGACCATTGCAGGCACGCCCCCCCCCGCCCCCTCCAGCCAAGGGCTATTCAGGGCAAGAGCCTCTGTTCACCGGGGAGGACTGGGGCTGGATCAAGTTAGGGATGGCTAAGAGCGGTTGCTTAAATCTCAGGCTTATATCCCTAGGACCCCCTAGAGAGACCCTAGCTTTCAGGACACACTTTGAGACCCACTTCCTGGAAGTATTTGGTCATGAGGGAGATGAATGATCTTTTAAAGGTCATACTGAGTCCAAAACACACGGAATATTTTGCTCTTTGCTTTCTTAACGCTGAGGACCAAGTGTTTCCTTACCTACTCCCTAGAGTAATTCCACGTTCTGTATCTCATGGATTCCTTTTCAGCTTCCTCCAAGCACTACGTTCCTGATTCGGAACAGCTTCGCCTCAGATGGCTCCTTCCTACCAAGAGAAAGCCCATCAGAGTGATTTGCTCACTTTCACCTGTGAACACGCTCCCTAAAAACAAACAATAAAAATATCTCCCTGTTCAAAACTGGGCCAACTCTTCAACTGCAAGTCAAGAAAAGCAAGAGTAAAACTCCTATACATAAAACACAAAGGTTAAGCTTAGCCTTGTGCAAACTTGCGCCAAAAAATATAATCTTCCATGTCACTGTATGAATTACAAGATTTAATTTGACTTGTGCTCTTTTTCTCATATTTGGATAAATTTACCCCCTTCAAAACTCAGATTATTTTGTCATTGCTTATAATGTCTCTTCAATAGTTAGCTCTTGGCAATTCTCCCAACGTGTTAAGAAAGAATCCAATCCATATAAAGCAATATTCATGAATTGTTCTACTATCACCAGCACAACACTCCACATTCTCCTATTTGTATAAATAAAGGTTTTGTGCTACCCCTGCCTCTTCCCAAGTATAGAAACCCAAACCCAAATCTAAACAAAAGCAACCCCACTGTCTGTACCTTTTCCGTCCAAAGGGTACCCCTGTGTTCTCCGCCGGTATTGGGCTTAAAGTCACCTGGAAAGCACATTGGAAGGCAGAAGCTCAGTAGGGAGACAGACAAGAGCAGGAGCCCAGGAGTCTGTATTTCACACCAGACCCGGGTCTTTGCAGAAGACCCTGAAAGATGCTGAGAGAGAGTCGGCAAGTGTGAAATTTACCCAGGCAGGTAGCCTCTCACAGGGGCATGGTCAATGCCATCAAAGCCAAAGCTAAAGGTCTGTGGAAAGCTCATGTTACACGTCAGAGGAGCAGGAAGCACCTGGAGGCATGAACTAGCCAAAGAATAAAAGAAAACAGGCCTTCTCCATCAGTGGGATGTTAGACTAACTACTGAACAGAGGTTTGGAAAGCAGGTATGATGTCTCAGGAAATTTCTCAAAGACAAAATGTCTAAGTTCCTTAGAGTCAAAAACTTAAAAATTAAAAAAATAAAAATAAAAGCTGCTTCACTAGGGGAAAAAAATCTATACATTTTTTATGTCCTCTTTTTCATTCTCTGTTTCTTGAGTCCTAGGAATATGATTATCTTAAATAATTTTTTTCCTTTTAGAAAGTCTTGCTTTACTCTTACTTGTTCCTAATTCTGTTACCTCCTGATAAATATTCTTTCCCCTTCTGCTTGTCCCAGATTTTTTTTTTTTCCTTATGTGTCAGCTTTTAACTTCAGCTCAAGTGGGTAAGGTCCCTCTCTCGCTGTAAGAAACTGAAATGACTAATTGGAAATGCATTCATTCTACTTCTGTTAAGGAAGCTTTCCTGGTCTTGTTGATGTGCCAGTGTTTTAAAGTTGGCAGACGGAATGGGCTCAGAATCTCTAGCACTTGTTCTTGACCCTGGAAATAGGATCCAGCTTTGCATGCTTTTCATAGCAAACCATAGTGTGACGATGATGATAGACAAGGATTGCCAGATAAAATACAGCACACTCTGTTAAAGCTGGATTTCAGAGAAACAATGAGCAAATTCTTAGTGTAGGTATGCCTTCCCCAACAGTGCATGGGACATACTTATAATAAAAAAAAAAGTTATTTGCTTCCCCCCCGCCGAATGCCAACTTTAACTACGGCCCCTGTGTTTTTACTTGCTGACTCCAGTAACCCGATGCTAAACTGACTTTTAAACAAAAATAGCAAGATCACTGTGATTATTATTTTTCATTTCTGGTTGTCTATAAAGGCACCCTGATGTCATCCAGGAGGCATCAAAAAGCATTTATTTAAATGTTCTTAAAGCTTTTCTCTTGTATTAGTTATCAACCAAACATAAAAAGCCACACTTGAGATTGCTTGTCAACCAAGCAGGCACATGATTAAAGTACGCTTGTATCTTATTAGATATTGGATATCAATATTGGGCACTCAGAAATGCCACCCAGCCTTCTTGTCTTAAGCCTGGTTAGTCAAATGCATTTTTAACTGTTGGTAGCACCGATATGCTCAGATGGACTGAAGCTGATGTTTTGTAAATTGGGCAGCATCTCTCTATTATATTTATTTTATTCAGAGTGACTTGGCAGTTAACACAGCTGCTGTGTTGTGTTTTTGCAGCATGCGTCAGCTCCTGCTGGAACAGAACTGTACCTGAATAGTTAACCATTAATCTTCAGTTACGTAAAATGTGTATTGTACATATCCTCCCTTTAAGATGTCTATAGAGACGCATTCCAAAGGCGGTTGGTTTTTCTTCTTCTTCTTCATCTTTTTTTTTTTTTTTTTTTTTTAAATAAGTGAATATAACTTGAATGGGATTTCAAGGGCTTTCCATGTTTGGCTTATAACACCTGATGCAATGGAAGGCTTGTGAACAGAGACGTGTGTTTTGCTGCTTCATCAATGACTTGAGAATTGCTATTATGGGCGCTTAAAAATTTTTTTTTCTATTATTTATTTTGTTAAAATTCTAAAGGGTCTCTAAAGAGATAGCTATGAAACCTGCTAAGTATAGGGAAAGGCCAAAGGTGTTATTTAGGGTCTACATATGTACCGAATATTTTCTACTGATGCCAAGGCCCTTCTAGCAATTGGGAAGGAATGCTTTTTACATTTGGAGCCTTAGTCAGCTGAACAGGAGGGCAAAATGGATTAAAGCTGGGGGGGAGGGGTGTATGGGGTCTTTGCCAGCATATTTTACAAGTGAGAAAGGAAGAGACGAGACTCACACCCAGCCCGCTGCTTTTCATGCCACGCAAAGGAATCAGAGGCCAAATTTGATACAGACAGTGGGAAAAAAAGAAATTCAAGCTTTAACTCCTGTACTGCCATGGAAGATGAGATTTTCAAAAGCTGTGTCATGTCCTTCTTTGAATTCCCAGTCTGCTTTTGTTAGGATTCGTGGCTTACACCAACAGGGACAAAGGAATGCCCAGAAGAAGGATGTATTATTCAGACGGTCCCTGGGTCCCAAGCCAGGGAATAAAACCTGCAACATGGATCTTCTAATCTTGTTTTGTTTTTCTTGAAACGGTTCATGTGCTTACAGACAGGACTCCTCATTGGTTTTTGAAAGGGAGATCTGAGTTTTTGAGAAAAGGCAAACACAATGGCCAAGTTTCCAGTCACTGAGACAGTGTCAACATCTCCTGGAGGTGAGCTGGCTGGCCAGGACTATTGCCCTTGAATCACTAGGAAGAAAAGATAAGCTGTGCATCCTTCTCCCTGAACTAAAACCCGACAGACTTAGGTGGAACTGAGGTATGCAGCAAATTCATTTGAAGATACGGATTTAAACCCTTCATAACTTGTTAATTTAACTCCACGTGGTAACCACCAACAAAAACATACTGAATGATGATTGACTGCAGAAAGTGTTTCTTTGGCAATCAAATGATCCATTAGCGGGCCAAAGCAGGTTCCCTTTCCCTTTTGACCCTAGGGAAGGCAGTGGTGAGAAACCTCCTTTTTCTTTCTTTTTTTTTTTTTCTAGTTCCCAATAACATTGTAAGTGAATACTTTCATAAAATACATTAAAAAATTCATAAAAAATTGAATTACTAGAAAAAAGTAAAGCAAAGTCACACAAAGTATAACCCCCCTTTTTAAATTATTTTGAATTAATAGTCATAAAATTTACTCTATAAAACTGCTATGCATGTGTGAACTCTTACCCCTAACAATTATAAACTTTGCTTACAATTTGTTACAGTCTACAGACCTGCACTGCTCTGCTTTATACACTGAGGAGTTATGATACAAAGAATACTACAATTCTAAAAAAATAAAAAATAAAAAAATTAAAAAAAATTAGGTACTTTTAAAGAATAATTTTAGGGTCTGTATTGAATAAATAGAAACTATATCCACTTATATTGTTGAAGAAACAAAAAAATACTCTAAACTCTTCTAGTAAAAGATTAAAAATTAAAATCAATTAACTTAATAGCCAATTGATGCCAAAGATTCCTTAAGTCACCACTTAATGAGAAATTTTAAAATCACTTATAATTACATTAATGCTCTAAAAACTGGGACTCGAGCTCACTGAAAATAATTCTTTGTTGACTGGCAAGTTGGGAAATTACTAACTGCTTGTGACACAGCTCCAACTGGTTCCTCTAATTCCTATTTTATTCTTCATTAGAGAGAGGAAAACAAAACACAGCTGCCAGTTTGTCACAATTTAAGATATCTCAATATATGAAAATCCAAGTGTAATGCCCAAAGATTATGTTTCAATTACAAAATATTGTGAAGAGTCCCTCAATATATTTAATTTCCGCTAGTGCACCTAAGCATTTCCTTAGGTCACAAAACAGTTGAAACACAGTTGTAAATAGAAGGGCCTAGAAGTGAAAATTAGAGGCACAGTGTGTTGACTTAACAAACCTATAGCACATACTATGTCCTAGACACTGTTCTAAAGTCTTTACAAAAATTAACTCACTAAACGCTCATAACAACCTATGGGGCAGATTCTACTTGTTTTCATTTTATGGGCATGGAAACTTTTTAGGCAACAGAAAGTGTAAATGATCGTTTGTAGTATCACCGGGGCAAGATTGGAAACCCACTGGTCTGGCTTTAGAGTCACCCTTGTTCCCTACCTGGTGGGTATCCTGTAATTGACAATCAGAAACAAGTGTAAAGCATTTTAAAGTCAAAATGTAATTCAAGTGGACATTTAATGAACATGGTGATTTCAATAAGACTTTCCTGTGAACATATCTAACTCATAGATCAAGGCAGAAAGCAGAAACCATAGGTTTCTTCTTCTTCTTCTTTTTTATTTTTTTAGATTTTATTTACTTATTTAAGGAGAGAGAGAGCAGCACACGAGCAGGGGGAGGGGCAGAGCGAGAAGCAGACTCCCCACTGAGTAGGGAGCCAGACACAGGACTCGATCCCAGGACCCTGAGATCATGACCTGAGCCCAAGGCAGATGCTTAACTGACTGAGCCACCCAGGCAGCCCACCACACACACACATAGATCTCTGAAGATGGCACTGATCATCCCATTCGCCTCGCTTTCAAACCACTTCTCTTAGCATCCTTTCTGAGTGAGATAACTATAGTCATATAATGACCTTCATACTTCATCCTTTCCTTTGTAAACATCCATCCCTAACGAGTCCTATGTAGGAGGAAACAACCTCTGCTTCAACCTTCATGTATGTCATTCATACATACTCTACCAGAGAAAAAATGTGCATATAAAATCTCTATAAGAATCAAGAAGTATAAGTTAAAATACAATGAGATACAGTGTTTTACCCATCAAACTGGTAAACATCTTTACACGATGATCTGTAATGGCAGAATGAGATACAATTAAATGGGCCCATTCATATATGGCTGGGGAATGTTTAAACTGTTGTTGAGAAAGTGATTTGGTAATAAGTGCCAAAAATATTTATAGAAATATCCTTATTATTTGATCCAAGAATTTCACTTCTAAAGGTTTTTATTTCTAAGGTTTATGTAGGATATTCATTGAGATACTAATGATATTAATGAACTATTAAAGGCCACCTAACTGTCCAATAATTTAAGGTACATGAATACACACACACACACACAATGTTGCAGGATATTACGAAGCCAATAAACCATGCTTTGGTGGAAAAACTTTGAAAGACTTTTGAAATAAGTGAAAAATGTAGGTCATAGTATGTTATATGCTACGTATTATCAATATTTTGTATTGCTACCAGGGATTGCAAGCACAACTGCCAGCAGTCCACAGAGGCATCATCGTGAGTGAAACTCGCAAGGAAGATACGCATTAAACGGCAACAATCTTCCTTTCTCCAGTTTTTCTGGAATATTCAGTCTTCTTTCTCTTTGACCATCATGTTTCCTCTCCCTCCCCTCCATCTTTTTTTTTCCCAGTCTTACTGAAGACCAGACACTGAAAAATCTATCTATACTGTACACATGTGTAATTACTTGCAGTGGAAATTCAGCCATATTAAGGAACAGCACAGAGAGGAGGGAGTGCGGCAGCCTGCTAGAGAGAGGGACCTCGGGGGGCAGGAGTCCTGCCCAATCTCTTCGTGCCATAACAGGTGGAGCTCACTTACCATTTCATTCAAGGATGAGAGAAATCTTACTTTTTTAGGTGAATTCTGATTGGTGTTGTTGACTTAAGATTTTATACACACACACACACACACACACACACACACGGTGAGGATCAAGCAAAACACATTGAGAGATTTCAAGTTTGTGACAACCACATTTACAGCATCCACACTTAAATGCATGAATACAAAAACAACTGGAAAGAAACTTACAAAAATATGACTAGCATCATTTTGGACAAGATTGGGTGCCTTAGGGGTGGGCCGTGTAGCTGCAGACAGCTAGCATCATTTCAATTATTTCATTTTCTTTTACACCTTTACTATTTCCTTAATTCTTTCCATGTATTTTTTTTTCTCTCCAAGTATTTCCTTTTATAACCAGAGATTTATGACCACCTCTCATATTACTGTATCTACTTAGTAATCCTTTTGGGAGATACAGAGTAGTTTAAAAAACATGCATGGTCCTATTTGGAAGTTTGTCTCCGATCTTACCTTTCTAGATATGTTCACACACCTGCATGGTTATAGATCATGTTCTAATTCGTGAAATCATTACTTCTAAGCCACCAGAAGCATCTTTGAAAAACAGGGGTCTAAAAACTTGTCTCTCTCTCTTTTTTTTCCTCCTATGTGGCTTACTCCCATCATTTCCTGCTTAAATTCAGCTGCGTTTCTCTTTTCTCCTTCGAATCACATCAATTATTTCAATTATAATTATTATATATATATCATTATATATTATATTATATATTATATATATTATTATATTTATAATTATAATTATTTCAATTATAGCTGGGTGATGTTAAGCAATCTTCTAATCTAGTGGTAGAGACCTTGATGGCACGATTTTGGCAGTTCATTGGCCAAAGTGCCTTTTATTATTTAAACGATGAGGACATTCCTTGCTGTTTGGACAGGGGTGGCTTTGGGAACAGAAAAAGTGTCAAGGTTTAAGGTAGAGGTGCTGCCTCCAGGACCCTGCTTCTCTGGATAGTCACCTTAACAGAAGGGGATTAAAAAAAGAAAAAGGAATGTAGCCCACAAGTACAGTACTCAGTCTAGGGAAAAAAACAATGTAACAGGCTCAGGCGATTGACGGTTAGGATGATATAACTGGTGAAAATGACAAAGCCCTCTCTTTCTGTTGGGACAAAGCATGCTTTTACAAAGCTCAAAACAAATTAATTATGGAATTACGGCTGCCCACATACAGTAATCATTATTCACCTCCCCCTCTGGGTGTCTTCTGTTTAAAGGGTGAGGCTTCTTGGAAACAAGCTTGTTTGACCGTTTCTCTTGTTTATAGAGCATGCATTTTATGAAAATCGGGAACATAGAAAAATCTGGATTTCATTTTTAACCAGCCATTGTTTTTCTAATTTCTCTATTTTACTGAAAGCATATTGTGTTTTTAAAAGTATTAAATAAAAAGAGAAAATGAAAATTGTTCACATTATTATAGAATAAAAACAAGTGTATCCTAGCCATTAGGCTGACATTATTGGATCAAAGAAAGGCTTAGTAGAATCTTTAAAATGTGTGTGTGTGTGTGTGTGTGTGTGTGTGTGTGTGTATGTGTGTGAGATATCAAACCTTAAGGGCTTTCTTTCCACTGAAACATTAAAAAGTGAGAATTCTGATTTCTTGTTGACAATGTTTAAATGAACCTGTCAGTTTCTAATTACAAATGCAAAGGGAAACTTTTTATAACTGAATATTTAACATATATTACAGTTATAACACCAACTACATTATGTGATTCTTGCCCCATTTTGGCCATGCTTTCTCTCTACAAAGGAGGCATCTCAAATCACTAACCTTAAAACTTGAAAGTAGTTTTCTGAGATGGTGAGTTCTCTGTGAAATGGGGGTGGGTTATTCTATGGCTTTTCCTTTAATGTCCGTGTGGGTGTTCTCATAACATAATCCTTACAGGCAAATAAAGATCAAAAGGAGTAGAAGGTAAGTACTTCCTATAGGGGCAGAAAGTACAGAGGGTTTAAACTCACTATGTCTGTGGCCTTCACTTTGCTTAATTGTAGAATGCTTCTGTTCCTATAGCACCTTTGACCTCCTGTGAGCCCCTGAAAATGAGACTAGGCCATTTATTTCCTCTTAACTTGATTTCCATTCTTTGAGTTGAATCACAGAGTACAGAAAACTTGTCAGAGCAGATTGAGAAATGTAGAAATATTTCAAGGTTTCTGCTCTGTAACTTCCTTTTAAAAGAATTAACCTTTTACATATTTCTTTTTTTTTTTCTTTTTCCAGATGAATCACAAGTTGTGACTAAAGATTTCTCATCTTCCCGATCTAAGTTTTATGACTGGCCAACTGTGTGGCTTTGTGATGTGGTAATGTAGGGTCATTTTTTTTTTTTTTAAGATTTTATTTATTTATTTGACAGAGAGAGATTACAAGTAGGCAGAGAGAGAGAGGAGGAAGCAGGTTCCCTGCTGATCAGAGAGCCCGATGTGGGACTCGATCCCAGGACCCTGAGATCATGACCCGAGCCGAAGGCAGCGGCTCAACCCACTGAGCCACCCAGGTGCCCTGTAGGGTCATTTTTAATGCCTTTTCTAAATACCCAACATGACCAGAAATCCATAAATAGACAGTCAAAGGAAATATTTGTTCCCGATAACACTTAATATGGGTTGAGCACTTTAGATGCATTCTCTCTTTTAATGCTCACATAAATACTATGAGTATGAGGGGCGCCTGGGTGGCTCAGTGGGTTAAGCCGCTGCCTTCGGCTCAGGTCATGATCTCAGGGTCCTGGGATCGAGTCCCACATCGGGCTCTCTGCTCAGCAGGGAGCCTGCTTCCTCCTCTCTCTCTGCCTGCCTCTGCCTACCTGTGATCTCTGTCTGTCAAATAAATAAATAAAATCTTTAATACTATGAGTATGAGCCTGGGGGTTCAGCCGTTGAGGCTCTTGATTTCAGCTGAGGTCATGATCTGGGGGTCTTGAGATGGAGCCCTAGGTCAGGTTCCACTTTTAGTGGGGAGTCTGCTTCTCTCTCTCTTCTTCTCCCTCTGGCCCCCAGCCCACTCATGTGGGTTTGCTCTAAAAATAAATAATTAAAATTAAAAAAAAAAAAAAGACTACGAGGTATGTAATAATATCACCCCTGTTTCACAAACGATAAAGCACATAGCCATTACATGGCGGACCACAATCCCAGCTCCCCTGTGACTCCTTCCAAGACCTACACTTTCCTAGTCTTTCAGTCTCTTGGCTTGGAGCTTTCAAATCTCAACGTCTGGGACATCCTCCAGATGGAATCTCTGAGGGTTATTTCTAAAGTTATTTCTAAAAATTTCCAGGTAGTGCTCCTGCATGATGGGTTAATACCATTTCACTACAAGGGCTTCTTCCCTTCTTTCCTCTTCTTCCTTTCTTCCCTCCCTCCTTTCTTTCTTTCTTCCTTTCTTTCTTTCTTTCTTTCTTTCTTTCTTTCTTTCTTTCTTTCTTTCTTTCTTTCTTTCTTTCTTTCTTTCTTTCCAGAGCGTAAATGGTGGGGGAAGGGCTGAGGAAGAAGGAGAGGGTCCGGGCGTGTAGCCAGACATGGGGCTCAATTTCATGACTGACCCTGAGATCATGACCTGAACCAAAACCAAGAGTTGGATGGATTCTTAACCCACGGAGCTGCCCAGGCACCCCTAGGAATTTCTTTACTGACCACCCCCCCAAAACAAGTGTTGGCTGTACTTCAAACTTGAACCGAGTGCATAGGGAAGTTGGATGAATCTTTATTTTATATTTGAGAATAAGCCTACATCATGGTTGGGGCGTGCACATACAATGGAATTTGACTTGAAAAGTCAAAAATTATATAATGAAGCAATTTGAGCTTCTGCTGTAAGCATTCACGGATCCAAGTCTGCCAATATGAAATCAGGCAGTGGAGGTAAGTGTATGAGGATGACAGGCACCCACACATCAGCCTCCTGTATTGGTGATGTGGGTCCCCATGTGTCCAGCTAGGTGTCTCAAGCCATCTAAACCCCAGAAACCTTCCCGAAGGCAGCAAGTTGGCGATCATGACCTCCCGTTCTTATTTCGCTTGCGCACAGCCTCTGCTCAGAACTTGAGCTGCGGGGCATTTCAGGTCTTCCGGAAATAATAATGTATTAGTTTCCTGGGGCCACCATAACAAAATACCACAAACTGAGTAGCTTAAACAACAGACATTTATTGTCTCACAGTTCTGGAGGCTAGAAGTCTGAGATCAAAGTGCCGGCAGCGCTGGTTCCTTCTGAGGGCTGTGAAGGAGAAGCTGTTCGAGGCCTCTCCCCAGCTTCTGGTAGCCTGGGGCATTTCTTAGCTGACACGTAGCGGTCTTCTTTCTTTAAGTTTCTCTGCCTCTGTGTTCAAATTCCCCCTTTTCATAAGGACAGAGTCCATATTGGACCAGGCACCCACTGTCACCACCCCATCACCACCTTGATCACCTCCTAGGTCTCTCTTTCCACAGGTCCTGGGTGTTAGGACTTCAGTATCTTTCACAGGGACACAACTCAGCCTGCAGCAAATACTGTCTGCCAATGGAAAGACGTTATCACTAACTAGAAATTGCGAAAATCCCCCATGAGAGGGAATTTCTTAATTTTTCTGAAAGTTGGTAAGAACTATCTTAAAATGTGGATAGCACTTCAAAGCTTAGAAAACATATTCTCGGACACTGATAACTCTCACAGGGACCCTTTAGATGTACTAAATAATGAAAATCAGAGAGTTCAATTAAACACTTTGGGGCCACACAACTAGTAAGGGCAGTGGGAGGGGGCAGTCTATGGGTGAAGCTCAGTCAGTCATCCAACCCCACAATCTACTGCTCTCCTCAAGTAAATTAGGGGTCCAGCCTGACTCAGCACAGACCATGAAGCATGATGGCTGAGAATCCTCTCCTTGACTGAGCTGCTGTCCCCAAGGACCTGAATGGTCTGACCACGAGTAGACAATCAAGGTGAATATATTCTCCCTCGTGGAGCAGAGCATTCAAAATGAGACACTGAGGGTAAAAAGAAAAAACTCAATGCTTCCCATAAATACTGGTAACTGACAAGGGGAGGACACTGTAGACTCCCTCTTTGGGCAAGTGGGTTCATTTTCACAAATGCCTTCTTCAATGGAATTGTTTGATTTCTTAGTGTTTCTGTGATGACTCAAGAAGAGTAGAATGTTTTATCAACATGGCATGTTGCTTCTTGAAACATGCTGAGCCCCCAGTGGAAGAGTTACTCTGAGTCTATAATAACCCCAACTTAATACCCATTGACAAATCAAACTAATCAGAGTTGTGTTGATGTGTAGGATTCCAGCTCATGGTGTCAAGCATAGAAACCCTCACGTATACCGGAGGCCACAGATGTTTGAGCTCCTTGGCTTTTGGAGTGTTTCCTTTGTTAGTAACCCACTTCTTAAATCAGGAAGGGAAGAGATCTCTAGAGTAATTGATCTGTCCTGCAGATCCGGCAATACAGGAAAACACTGGGTGTCTCTCCTCTTACTAAAAATGCCCAGAGTAAGTGCCTTTAAGAATCTTTTGTTCTTATTCTTGGCAGATAATCATATGTACAGAATTTGGGTGGGACTGGGGAGCTCCACAAAATGGCTGTTTGGCTATAGATTCTGTATTAAAATAAAACAAAACAAACAACAAACAAAAGAGCCAGAGTATTCAAAACATACCAGTATACGTCCCAAGGTAGGACTTAAAAGGCATTTTCCTCAAAGAAAGTGTGCTTATCTCTCTTGAGAAAAACAAAGCAAAGGAAAACCAAACCAAACCACAAAACCTTCTCCTATCAGAGATACGAGGACTAACCGGGTCCGCAGAGTCAGAACCCACCCCTCTCTCCCTCTCTTTGCATCTTATCTGCAACGAACCTCACTCTCTCTTCCTCTGTAACTCCCAATCCTGACCCAACTTTTCCATCAGGGATCCACCAATATGGGCCTTTGAGTGGGACATCAGAGACTAGAAAGGTATTAATTTTCTTAAATATTGTTCAGGCCAATGACCATTTTACAGAAAACAACAACAACAACAAATCTCCACAAAAACCAAAACCTAATATGGAGGGAGAGCTTAGACAAGTGATTCTCACCCCGGACTGCACTTTAGACCCTCTTGGGGAAGCACTGAGACACACTGGTGCCCAGAACTCACGTTAGAATATTTAAATTCAGACACCTTGAAATAAAGCCATGAGCACTGGCTTAAAAAAAAAAAAAAAAAAACTCAGATGAATCTGATGAAGAGTGAAGTGTTGGAACCACTGGGCTAGATGAGCTGGACCAGTGCTTGCTAACAGAAAGCGTCACACTGCCATGTTCCATGCTGAAGCAAGGGGTCAGAGTCTAGAGAAGGGACAAGGGGAAGAGGGAGAAAAGAACAAATTGGAAGAAGAAAGGAGAGACAGGACGTTTTGTAAAGGTGGCATGGAAGGGGCCAAAGACTAGAAGAGCCCACTGCTCCTCAGGGCAACCCCTGGCTTGAATAAGGATTTGACATTTGCAAAGCACACGGCCCCACTTTCTTCCTCCCTACAGACCACATACTGCATTTGCTTAACTGACTGTGTAGGAAAAGGTTATGGCAGAGGAAATAGAGCAAAACTAGACCCCAAATTTCTGGCTCCTGAGTTTCAACTCTACTTTTTGACCTTAAACCTTAGTTAGCACTATTCTACGAGATGGCAGAGTCTAATGTGCTCTTCTAGCACACAGTCTGCGAGCCCACAATACAAACGTAAAGTGCAGAGATGACACCAGCATAGGTAGGTGGAAAAAAGGTGAAGAAAGAATGAAGGACTCACACAGAGTGAAATGTACACTATCCTGTTATCTTTGCAAATGTCTCTTTCTAGAGTCTGCACTCAGTGCTCTCTTTGATGCATCTTTGCACTTTTTGTGTTGACTCTCAGTGGAAGTGGTGTGTATCCAAATTATAAATGGGTGAAATCATTAGCTAGGTCTGATGCAGGATCCAACTGGTTATCAAGACCTGTTGTTTATCTTCACATCTACGTGCAAATGTCATCTTCTCCATGAAGACTTCCTGGACTTGCAGCAAGCATTTTAGTTGTTCCCTCCAGTGTCCCCATCGTCCCATATAGGCATCTCCACTAGAACGCACTGCCCCACAGTTACTTGTGTGTATCCTTGTCAGTGGACTGAGAATCACAGAGCTCTTAACTGTGACTCATTTTTAGTTCCAAAACATGTACGCATTTATTTATTCTTCTCACATATATGTATTGATCACCATTATTAGCCAGACTCTATGTTCTGGGCAAGGCGTGTTATGTTCTAGTTAGAGACATAAGCAAACAAATAGGTGATTACTGTTCAGAATAAGTGGAGTAGTAAAAATCTCGGTTCATAACTCAGACATGGAAGAAATACATCTTTATTTTTTCTTTAACTTGGCTTTATTTGTTGAGTTCCTATGTCACCAAGGAAGCTCAGCTCTCAGTTAATGTATAATTTCTCCCCTTTTTCTAGCTTTGGTCTAAGTTCTGGGAGCTGACAATTTACTATGGTTTTAGAGGCAGGAGGGTCACCTGATGCTTAAGCATCTGTGTAGGCATGTGCTTGTTTGGACATCCATGCAGAAAGGCAACAAGACATCTCACATTCTCACCTAATTGGCCTCTCCAGGCTGGATGGCTTCTTTTCTCGGGTCATTGTATTTGCTTAAGGTTCCTGTTGAATCTTCTATGGGAACCTGACTTCACTAGGTACTATGCCCAAGAAAGTGGGGATAGCTTCTTAATGCCTCAACACACTTGTCCCCTCTTGAGTCATAAGCTAAATCATAGCTTTGCTGCTACTATGCTGGGATCTTTCCAAAAACTGGGGTCCAGGGTCCCTTTCTCCTTGGATCCAGCTGTGCCAACATCTACTCTCATCAGGAAGCAGACTTTTTGGGTGGTGGTCTAAATGCAGAGGGGGAGGCTTTCTTTTCTATTTCATTTTTAAAAAATGGTGGCCGATGATACGATAGGATCATATGAGAGGGAAAACTGGGGTTGGAGGTGGGGCATGAGTTTGGCAAATTCTTGCAGGAGGTAATTCTAGGCTGAGACCTGAAGTTGCCAAAGAGAAAAGAGGTGTAACCCAAAGACTAGTGTGCAAGCAGAGAGAAGAGCTTTGAGGGAAGTGAGAGGAGGGGTGGCCAAGGGACGGCCAAGAATGTGTCATGATCAAGGCATGAACTTGGAGGCAGGGAGTGATAATGTGAAGGAGGGGAGGCAGCAGCCAAGTCATGGAGGGTTTGGAAATCATGCTTAGGTGTTTTGGTTCACCCTCAAGGAAAAGAGGCCTGGGGTGAAGGGCCACTCACAGATGTTTAAGCAGGATTTTTAAGTGTGATTGATCTGTACTTTATAAATACCACCCTGAGTGCAGCTGAGAGAAACAAGACCTAAATAAGTGAGACTCCCTAATTAGGGAGCAAAGCACTGACAGAGGCAAGAGATGGAGAGAGGGTCAAATCAGGGCAGTTGTGGTGGGGGTAGAGGAGAGAGGGCCTAATGGAAAGATGCTCTGAAGGGAAAACCAGATTGAACTGAGCCACTCATCAGATGCTGAGGGTGATGGGGAGAGAGGAGTCAGGTATGATGTCTGATTCCAGCTTAAGCAACTTATTAGATGGGGTGCTATTCTTTAAGCCAGGAAATACAGAGGAGGCACTGCTTTGGAGAAATGCTTATGAATTCAGTTTGGGATACAGCGAATTTGGAGTACCTTGGGATATCTATGGGAGGAGGTGAAGGGTCCAGTTGGCCATACAGGCCCAGAGCCTGGAAAAGAGATCTGGGCTAAAGCGGAAACAGGCATCATAATCACAGAGATGTATTCGAAGCGGGGGCAGTAGAAGATATTTTCTTGGTTGGGTGTGTAAAATAAGGAGGAATTAGGGCCCAGAAACACAATCCCGAAGGAGAGCACCCATTAAGAATAAATGGAAAAGAGAATCCCATAAAAGAGATGAGGAGTCAGCAAAGGGCAGCGACTAGGAATAAATTTCTAGAGACTGGGTGCCATGGAACTCAAGGGAAGAGCGGATTTTAAGGAAGAAGAGATTGGGCGACTGGGCCAAGTGCCGTGGAGAAGAATGGAAGAGAAGAGGTGATTTTTGCCAGATCACTGTCAGAAGAATGAAGGAAACAGAGCCAGAGGCCAAGGAGCAAATGGGATTACAAGAAGCCATCATCAGATCACGTGGAGCCTCCACTTAAAACCCCAGATTGGTCTCCCATCACACTTAGGATAAAATCTGAAATTGGCTACAGCACCTAAAAGGCCCCCAGGATCTGTTCTTTGCCCATCTCTTTGACTGTTTTGTCTTTACTTTCTCCTTTGACCACTCCTAAAGGCCCCGGGCCTCTTTCCTGGCCTTCAAACACACCAAGTTCATTCCTGTTCCAGGACTTCTGCATTTGCTGCTCCTTTGCTCTAATGCTCTCCCCCAACTATCTTCAGGCTTGTCTCCTTATATTTCAGGTCTCAAGTCAAAAGTCACCTCACCACAAGACCAATCTAGAGAGCACGTCACCACCACCTCATCCATGGCTTCCCTTTACCACACAATCCTATATTGGCTTCTTAATAGTATGTATCAGTTCTCCACATTTGCATATCCATTATTTTGTGTATACTTATTTTATGTGTCCTTCCATGAAATGTACATTCCTTGAAGTTAGGGACTCTATCTATTGTGTTTGAAATTATATTTCCAGCACCTAAAACAGTGCTGAGTAAATGTTCAATGACTATTTCTTGGCTGATTGGAAGTGTTAGCAACACGTAAAGAACACTCTTTTAAAAAATTACCAGGCAGGTATTCGGGAAGGCAGTGGACTAGGAGGACCCTGAACTCAACCCGTCCCGCATTTACAACTAGAAAGCACCCATATCCAAGTCAATAAGCTAGAGAGCGATCCAAAGACTAGCAGAACAAACTCCACAAATAAATATAAAGAAGCTGCATCTGAAAGGTTAGGAAGCTCAGAAACCAGGAGATTCTGAATTCTCTAAGTGTGTAAAATCAGGGGGACTTGGAGCCAGGAGCTTTAAAAGTCAGCTGACTCAGCACCCAGTGAGCTAGGAAGGCAAGTGACAGCTGGGTTGCTGCTCTTAAAGACACAGAAGCCCGCCCAAAGAGGCAGCATAAAAAATGGCAGTTTACTCACACAGTGCTGGAACAAATGGGAGACAGACTTGTTCCTATGGATTTCAGAGCATGTTGAAGGTTCCCCGAAAACAAGGGAGCTGGCTGGTGCTATTTTCTTTCTTTCATTCCCAGCCTAAACACAGAGCTGCCAGAGGCAGGCAGGGCTGCACAGATACTTCCTACCTAACCTGTTAACAGAGCACCACAGGCCCAAGTTCTACTGAAGACTTGCCCACTCCAAGCCTGCTGGCCTCAGCCCTGGGCTCAGGCAAATTTTGTGAAGGCCACTCATGCACCCTGCTCAGCCACCAGGTGCACAGCTGCAACCGTGCTTCCAGGGATCTAGCACAGGACTCATGGCCCAGTGCAAATTTTTCTAACACTATCCTGCTCCCCAGTTCCCCAGCTGGCAAGCCCTTTCACAACTGGCCTGCCTGGATCCCACTAACACCACAGAGAGCAAGCACAGCCCCCAACAGGTAGAGTCAGTGTAGATGACTGTGCTGAAAGGAAAAGTGACTCAGATATAACAACCCTAGGACATTCTCCTGAATCCCAGGTTCTGGTGAACAGGGGACGCTGCACAGCAGGGCACCTCCTCTTCATAAAAGCACTATTTTCAAGAGCAAAGGACACTTGCTTAATACACAGACTTTCTTAACGCACAGAAACAGGCACAGAGAGGCAGACAAAATAAGGAGACAGAGAAACATGCCAAATGAAAGACCAGGACAAGGCCACAGCCAGAGATCTAAGGAAATTTTATTTTATTTTATTTATTTTTAAAGATTTTATTTATTTATTTGACAGGCAGAGATCACAAGTAGGCAGAGAGGCAAGCAGAGAAGTGAGGGGGAGGCAGGCTCCCTGCTGAGCAGAGAGCCCGATGCGGGGCTTGATCTCAGGACCCTGGGATCATGACCCAAGCCAAAGGCAGAGGCCTTAACCCACTGAGCCACCCAGGTACCCTGATCTAAGGGAATTTAAACAATGATCATAAGGTTATTCACCAGACTGGAGAAAACAGTGGAAGACATGAGCGAGACCCTTAACACAGAGATGAGGAATAATATGGAAGAGATAAAGGCCTCAATAAACAGAATGAAAGCAGGATGGAGGAAGCAGAGGAATGAATCAATGACCCAGAAGACAGATTAATGAAAGGGATCAAGCTGAACAAAAGAGAGAGAAAAGACTTAAGCGAAATAAGAACGGACTTAGGAAACTCAGTGACTCCATCAAATGTAGTAACTTTCATACTATAAGAGTCCCAGCTGAAGAAGAGAGAGAAAAGAAGGCAGAAAATTTATCTGAAGAAATAATAGCTGAAAACTTCTCCAGTCTGTGGAAGGAAACAGATAATCCAGATCCAGGAGGCATAGAAAATGCCCAACAAAATCAACAAAAGTAGACCTATACCATATAAATTTAATTTATAATTAAATTCACAAAATATACTGATAAAGAAACAAATTAAAGCACGAATCAAAAAATTATTAATTTATAAGGGAAAAATCATAAGGCTAGCAGGAGATATTTCAACAGAAACTTTGCAGGCCAGAAGAGAGTAGCATGATATATTCAAAGCATTGAATGGGAACATTGCTGCTAAGAATACACTTTACCCAGCTAAGTGATCATTCAGAATAGGAGAAGAGATAGAGTTTCTCAGACAAACAAGAACTGAAGGGGTTCATGACCATTACACTAGCTCTGTAATAAATATTAAAAGGAACCCTTAGAGTGGAAAAGATAGACCAAGTGACAGTATAGAGGTAGGAAACACATAAGCAATTAAAAAAAAATTCTGTAAAATGCCAGTCAAGGAACTTTCAAAAAAAGGATTTAAACTATAATGGCATATACCTAAAATATGGGGAGGACAGAAGAATAGATTCAAACTGAAATAACTATCGACAATAGAGACTCTCCATATAGAAGAAGTTATATACAAATACAATGGCCTTGATTGGCACACGGGACCAGGTGGACTTAACAGATATATTCAGAGCATTGCATCTGAAAACAGCAGAATACACATTCTTTTCAAGTGCACATGGAACATTTTCCAGAATAGATCACACATTTGCCCACAAAAAAACCTCAACAAATTGAAGAAGACTGAACTCATACTATGCATATTTTCTAACCACAACATTATGAAACTCAAAGTCAACCATAAGACAAAATCTGGAAAGACCACACATACATGGAGGTTAAGGAACATGCTACTAAATAATGAATAGGTCAACCAAAAACTAAAAGAAGATATAAAAAAAAATACATGGAAACAATTGAAAATGAAAACACAAAGATCCAAAACCTCTGGGTTGCAGCCAAAGTGGTTCTAAGAGGGAAGTTTATAGGAATAGCTCAATACCTTCTTGCTACCTTAAGAAGCAAGAAAAACCTCTAATAAACAACATAACGTAACACCTAAAGAAAATAGAATAGGAATAACAAACAAAACCTGAAACCAGCAGAAGGAAGAAGATCGTAAGGATCAGAGCAGAAAGAAACGATACAGAAACTTAAAAAAAAAAAAAAAAAAAAGAATAGATCAATGAAACCAGGAGCTGATTCTTTGAAAAAAATCAATGAAATCGATAAACTTCTGGTCAGACTTATCAAGAAAAAAAGAGAAAGGGCTCAAATAAAATCACAAATAACAACCAACACCACAGAAATATAAACAGTCATAAGAAACTATTATAAAAAACTATAAGCCAACAAACTGGACAATCTAGAAGAAATGGATAAATTTCTAGAAACACATAAATTACCAAAACTGAAACAAGAAGAAATAGAAAATTTGAGTAAAGCAGAGAAATTGAGTCAGTAATCAAAGAACTCCTAAAAAACAAAAGTCCAGGACTTGAAGGCTTCACAGGCAAATTCTACCAAACATTTAAAGAAGAGTTAATGCCTATTCTTCTCAAATCATTTCAAAAAATAGAAAAGGAAGGAAAACTTCCAAATTTATTCTATGAGGACAGCATTACCCTGATACCAAAACCAGATAAAGACACAGGCCAATGCCACTGATGAACATAGATAAAAAAAATCCTCAACAAATACTAGCAAACTGAATTTAACAATATATTAAAGAAATTATTAATCACAATCAAGTGGAATTTATTTCTGGATTGCAACGGTGGTCCACTATTTGCAAATCAATCAGTGTGATACATTATATCAATAAGAGAAAGGACAAGCAAAATATGATCATTTCAATCGATGCAGAAAAAGCATTTGATAAAGTACAACATGTATTCATGATAAAAATCCTCAACAAAGGTTTATAGGGAACATACCTCAACACAATAAAGGTCATCTATAACAAAACCCACAGTGAACACCATCCTTAATAGGGGGAAACTAACAGCTTTTTCCCCTAAGGTCAGGAACAAGACAAGGCTGTCTACTCTCATTACTTTCATTCAACCTAGTCTTGGAAGTCCTAGCTGCAGCAATTAGACAGGAAAAAGAAATAAATGCCACCCAAATCCGTGAGGAAGGAAGACTTTCGCTATTTACCGATGTCCGGATACTATATATAGAAATCCAGAAAGACTCCACAAAAAACTGCTAGAACTAATAAACATGGGGCGCTTGGGTGGCTCAGTCAATTGGGCATCCAACTCTTGGGTTTTGGCTCTGGCCATGATTTTGTGGTTGTGGGATTGAGCCCCACTTTGGGCTCTGCACTCAGTGAGGAGTCGGTTTCAAATTCTCTCCCTCCATCTCTTTCTGCCCCTCCCCCTCCCACTCACAAATGTATTTCTCTTTCTCTAAAATAAATAAATAAATCTTAAAGAAAAAAAAAAAAGCCTAATAAATGAATTCAGTAGATTACAGGACACAGAATTGATGTATAGAGATATGTTACTTCATTTTTGACAAAGGCAGCAAGAATATTCAATGGAGAAAAAAAAAGCCTCTTTAACAACTGGTCCTGGGAAAACTGGACAGCAACATGCAAAGAATAAAATCAAACCACTTTCTGACACCATACTCAAAAACAAATTCAAAATGGATTAAAGATCAAAACATGAGAATTGAAACCATAAAAATTCTAGAAGAGAACATAGGTAGTATTTTTTCTGACATTGGCTATAGCAACCTCTTTCTAGATATGTCTCTGAGAGACATATTGAGAGACATTGTTTCCTGAGAAATAAAAGCAAAAATAAACTGCTGGTACTACATCAAAATGAAAAGGTTCTGTATAGTGAAGGCAACAACCAATAAAACTCAAAGGCAACTTATGGAACAGGAGAAGGTATTTGCAAATGACATAGTCAATAAAGGGTTAGTAGCCAAAATCTATAAAAATCTTAAACAACTCAACACTCAAAAAGCAAATAATCCAATTAATAAATGGGCAGAAGACATGAACAGACATTTCTCCAAAGAAGACATACACATGGCGAACAGACGCATGAAAGGATGTTCATCATCACTTATCATCGGGGAAATGCAAATCATAACTACAATGAGATATCTCACACCGGTTAGAATGGCTAAAATCAACAACACAAGAAAACAAAAGGTGTTGGCAAGGATGTGGAGAAAAAGGAACACCCACGCACTGTTGGTGGGAATGCCATGTGGAAAACAGTATGGATGTTCCTCAAAACATTGAAAATAGAATAATAGAATAGAATTAACATGTGATCCAGCAATCACACTACTGGCAATTTACCCAAAGAGTACAAAAACACTAATTCAGAGGGATATATGCTCTGCTATGTTTTGCAGCGTTATTTGCAATAGCCAAAATATGGATTCAGCCTGTTTCCAGCGATACACACACACACACACACACACACGCACACACGCACACACAGAGAAATATTATTCTGCCATAAAAAAGAATGAAAGCTTGCTGTTTGCAATGATGTGGATGGAGCTAGAGGGTCATATGTGGATTTAAGAAACAAAACAAAGGAAAAATAGAAAGAGAAACAAACCAGGAAATACTTTTACCTATAGAGAAGACACTGCTGGTTCCCAGAGGGGAGGTGGGTGGGGGAGGGATATAAGAAGGGATTAGGGAGTACACGTACCTTGATGAGCACAAGGTGTTGTGTGGAATGGATGAATTGCTTATGGCACACCTGCAGCTAATACAACCCTGTATGCTCACTAACTGGAATTAAACCAAAACCATAAAAGTTACCATGCAGTAACGAAGACCTGACTTCGATTAGGGACTTTGAGTCTCTGGCAGCACCGATCTTGGCGAATTCTCTCCATGAGGGTAGAACGTGGTGAGTATAGCACTGACCCCCAGTCATAGTTTTACAGTAAATCTTGGGAGGAAGGTGATGGAACAGATGGGGGGCTGTGGTCTGGGCCGCTGCAGGAAAAAAGTAAAGAGAGAAGGGCAAAGTTCTCGGCAGGGGAAGGTCAAAGTCAAGGATGAAGAATCACAAAACGGGGGGCAATCATAGCGATGTCTGTGTCCTCACTCAATTCTAATATAGGGCCAGGGCTGAAAACCACTGAAGGCAGAGAACAAGTGTATCAGATTGACTGGGTTAACAAGGCACGCTGCTCAAATAGTTGGCCCTGAGTTGTTCCAATGGCTTATTTTTCTGATGTAACACACTAAGCTCTAAATCAAAGGAGTAAGCTCATATATGTGTAAAGAACGTTCAATGTCATAATTAAATCAAACTGCAAAAAAATAATGCTGGATTTGGAACTCGAAAGGAAGCAAAAGGCGTTCAGTTCAAAGGTATAGGAAAATTTCTCATTTTCAGTTTTTATACATCTCTTTTGTGTGTTTTAATGCCTACAGTGATGGGCTCTTAGACATTTGCATGGGCACACACACACAGCGCAACAGCCCCTTGACCGAGAGCAATCTTAAAAGGTAGGTGAATATAAAAGATGGGTGTTATTTTTTCCCCTCCCTTGTTCCACATTTCATTGAAACCTACATAATATTTGGGTTGAAAGAGATGTTCTATATATTTCTCAGTAAGCGGTAGATCCTGTTTACTGAATAAATGCTCCATCAGCATGTGTCAGTTTAAACTTCCTTTAAACTTCAGTCTCCCCAATTCAAATTTGATAAGACAGATCTTTAAAGATATACCTTTTAATAAAGTGTTATCATGCTGCTAAATTTCCTTCTACTATATAGAAATTAAAAGCAACATTTCTCTGGCCTAGAGCTAACTTTTTATGACTCCCTTGGTACTCTCTTTTTTATCTTGATTTTTTAAGATGTTCAAATAAGTGAGTTTTCTTTTTGCTTGACACATTTTCACATATGTTGCCTTGATCTTTCACATCTTTTACCCATATGGGAGACTGCCTAAGAAATAAAGGATCTGTGTTTAATTATCTCATGGGGACAATTTAAAGGGAAATCTAGAGCTTCTCCTCTCTAGTTCTGCCTTAAAGAGGAATAAGAAGCAATGGTGAGTTTATAGCTTTTGGCTGTTGATAGAGATTTCTCAGAGTTCCCTCTGTGAGAGTACTAATCCCACCTGTTCACTTGGGTATGTCCCAAGCTCATTGATTCAGACCCTAATTTGTGAGCATTCACATTGGGACTGGGCTGACAAAGATGGCATGCATTTCACAAAGGTTTGCTTTGCAAATTTGCAAAATATAAAAAAAGATAAAAGAGAATCTGAATTGAGGCCAAACTAATTTTATGCACCTTTGCACATTTAATAATTATGTAATGTTTCTATCATTTAGCTTTACTACTGAAAGCTGATTTTTTAAAAATCTAGAATCATATAGTTGACATTTTACAGTTCAAATGGGACAGAGAGAACTTGAACGATTTACCTAAGATCATGTGTCGGGGTAGTGCCAAAACCAAGGTTGGAAGGCAAGTTCGCAGTTTCATTAATAGGCTGACTTGCCTTTGCATTTATTCACCAAAAACACATCCCTGGGAAACTCTTCACTACTTCCAGTTGTTTCTGCTCTTGAATGTAATAATGCTTCTCATAAAATATATTCTACCATCTAGAAATTTCGCCCCAATTTCCCTTCCTGTTGGCCAGTCACATTAATGAGAGTCTACTCTATTCTCTAATATCAGATGTGTTATTGTAAAAGGCTTTCTCATCCATGCAAATAAATGAACCAAGAGAAATGAATAATAGGTTGATGTTCTCAGGAAAAATTTGCCTTCCATGTATATGTGTTAATCAGGATTTTTTCTCTTCTAAGAGACTGAAATTGCTATTTTTGGCTCTCATACATGGAAAGGATACTGGGGCAGCTCACAGGACTGAAGGAAGATTTCCAGGAACCAGAGACAGGAATAGGTACTCATATGTCATTTCTGCTTACCTTTGCTTGGCTTCATTCTGTAGGCAGACTCCTACCAATATCTGGGAAGATGGCCACTGGTGGCTGGAGAGTACACTGAATTAGCAACACCACTATAAATGATGGCTCCCAAATCTATTTCTGAATCTCAAAAAAAAAAAAAAGTCTCTGATGAATACCTCTTAGGTCATAAATCTCATTGTGTCCAGAGGAAAATGACACCAAAGTTGTCTTGGTTATGGCAAGATGGATCAGAAATGAATACAAAAGTGAAAAGATGAGGCACAAAGAAGCTTCACAGAGAGATAGCAACAATGACCACCAAAGTGAACTACATATAGAAGGAGTTATTGATTTGAGGAACTGGAAGAAGGCTCATCTATTCCCCAGTGGTTATTCCATTGACCTATCTCTTTAATGGAGATATTTGCAAAAATTCAGATGTTCAGTTCCCATTGCAGAGCAACTGAATCCGAATTTCTGAAGTTGGAGCCCAGTGGGAGCTTATTGTTGAAACAGCACGGCAGGAGACTGCTATGTCCCTAGTTAAGAACCACTGTTTTAAGTCATTATCATCAGGAGTCTATTTTCCGGGATGGATAACATACCAAGCATTCATCAGCCATCAATGTCTTATCATGATTAGTTCAACAGATTAGCCTAATTCATTTAACTGAATTTCCAAAGCATGGGATACAGGATGAATACAATTTGATGAGGAAGAGAAGAGGAACTGGGGCTGGCACTAATGGGGCTTGGCCTGGGTACAGAGAGGTGGGATGTGGCATTACAGGGAGGCCCTGTGCAGTCGCAAATGATCTTAACTCCTATTCCAATTTCTGACCAGTCTATTATTCTAACTCCTTCACTTCCTCGTTCTTTGAAACCTCTTCTCAGTCTTAAACTTCCAGCTCATGATTTCTCAGGTTTTTTGTTTTGTTTTCCTAAATTAATACCGGCTTCATTCTACTTTCTCATTAGTCTGGACGGTAGAACTGATTCGACTACTTTTTTTTTTTTTTTTTTAACTTCCTTCTTCTAGGACCGCTAGCCCACCAGACCTCAGTCCTTGATCAGTATTGTATTTTGCTTTATTCCCTCTTACTTGCCAGGTGCTGCTCACTGTTGAGGAAATTGTACAATGATACTCCAAAGTTTTAATTTATTATGCTCCCTCTTTATCCTATTACCATTAGGGACTAGGCCATACCTGCCCTGTTCTCATCAAGCCATCCACTCAACCCTCAGGTCCACCATGCCCCTCCTTCCCTACTTCACTGACAAAATTAGGGCCATTCAGCCCCACCAACCTGAACATCAAATTTCACTGAATCTAGACGTGGATCTTTACTTATTTCTTTCTCTTTATTCTCAGAGAATGAAGCATTCCTCTTTTTGTTCATGGTAGCCTCGCAAGCATACCAAGAACTCTTCTGTGGGTCCTGTTTTCTCTCTATATATTCCTTTTCTTTCTCTTTGTGCCATACTCATTATCTGCCTCTTGCTTACACGTTGGACCTAGTTATGGATCTATTCATGGTCCACTCATCTCCTCCCTTTAGATTGCTGCCTTGGGTGATCTCTCTTATAGTTTTAACCACAAATTTCAGACTGATGATTCACAAATATTTCCAGCCCTAGCTTCCTTCTAGATAATCCTTGGATGTTCCATGGGCATGTCAATCTTAACATATCCAGAACTGATTATATCATTTTTTTTCTGCCAAAGCTGTATCTCTTTTTATATTCTCAATCTCAGCTAATTATACCCCATCCTCTTAGGAATTCAAGTTCAGAAACCCTCAAGTTACCCAATGTACTTCTGTTCACTTCAATCACCTCTGCTTACCTCAATCTCTATATCTAATTGGTTATGAAGTCTTACTGATAACACCACTCAAACATATCTTTAACTTCTTTCCTTCTCTCTGACCCTCTGTAACCACTGGGTTAGACCTTCATTGCCCTCTGCTTGGACAACTGCAGGAACATTACAACGAAGTATCCCTCATGTTATAAACTGATCCTCGGTTCTTCATCCAGAGTGATGTATGTAAGAGGTAATTCTGATTTTTACTATTTCTGTTTAAAATTTTATAGTGGGTTGACATTACCTACTGAATCACCATCTGGTTCCTGATTATGACACAAAAGATCTCCCATGATGTACTAGTCCCCAGCCAGCCACTATATCACATTTTATGTGCAAATAACATAGAATGGATTGCAGTTCTATCTGTACCCTGTGCTAGTCTCCATGCCATAATCAGGTGATTCTCTTTTCCTGGAATTCCTTTCTCATTATTTGCTGGACCAATTCCTACTCTTCCTTTCAGACTTAGCTCAAGAGTCATCTTTTTCAGGAAAACTTGGTTAGTCCTCCAGGTTAGAAGTGCCCCCAGTTTTGTAGTGTCTCTCCTGTTAGATTGTAAACTTATCAGGACAAGGGTCACTTCTTTAATCTCTGTCTAAATTCTTATTCCGTAGCACAGATACCAAGCATGTAATAAATATCTGTTATACTGAGTTGATAATAACTTGGTGAGATAATCCCAAAGGAAGTAGAAGAAGGAAGAAGACAAAAACTCGCTGTGCTTATTTTGTAGTTTTGTTTACAGTGGAGCATATATTTGGTGGGCAGAAGGAAGGATGGAGAGGAGAGGGCATTATTAGCATTGTAGATGACAGCTGTGGGTACGGATACAGACTCTAGTAGAAAACAAAAATAAGGAAAGAAAGATTAGGACCTAGAGAAGGGGAATGGCAGAGGTAGAAAGCGTGTATCAGACAGATGCCTTCTTCAAATCCTCTTGACTTTCCTGGTTTCCTGGGCCTTTGGCCACTCGTTCCTGCCCAGAAGTTGCTTCAGCAAACTCTTAAGAGCTCTGACCTGCCAGCACTTTGCATCATGTTCCTACCACATTACTTCTTATGCCCTATCCTCAGGTTTTGCTTTTGATGCTTGAGGTATGAGATGTCTCTATGCAACAAGGATCTGTGATTGTCTCATGGGTATTCACGACTGCCCATGGGTATTCATGATTGTTCCATGTCCCATGCATGCACAACCCTGGAAAATTGAGGGCAACTGCTGCATGGACCAAATATTTGACCAATTGGTTATGGAAGCTGGCAGATAAATTTTTACCTCCTACTTCCCACAGCTGGATTTTTTGAAGACGAAACTATTCATACAGCCCTTTCAAAGACACCCCCCAGAGGCTGAATAATCAATCATACTGAATAGGAAGTAGCAGTCTGCTTCCTAACACTCTCTGCATGGGCTCTCTTTTTCTATGCCTCACTCCCTCTGTCCCTCCTCTTGCTTCCTTGCATTGTACTCCCTAATACAGCAACATATCCTTTTAAATTTATTTTATTATGATTGTTTTAATTCTAGGCTCTGCTGTCTCAGGGACCCAGGATAAGCCAGTTGGTACCAGGTATGGCCCTTGAAAATACACCATAAGGCTATTGTTTTGGAAACTCTTGATTTGGAATTAGCCCCAAGGAGATCCAGAAGACATGATTAAATTACATGAACAAGTGGCTTGATCTACCTTGTCATCTACTTCTAAAGTGCTAATACTTGTCCTTCAACTCACACATATAGCATCATGGTGGTGGTGGTAGGGTTTTGTACGATCAGTTGAATGTGTTGGGGCTGGTTTATAGTTCACTGATAAGTCAGCATGATATACTGATACTGGTATGTATTAGACTAGTGCTACATTTTAGCTCCAACCAAGCATAATCCCAAAAGACAGTGATGAAAAGAAATACACCCACTGGGCAGGACTTCTGGCAGTATATTTAGTTGTTCCTATTGGATTGATGGAGAAGTGGTCTGAGATATGGTTATATATGGACCCTTGAGAATAGTGAATGAATTGATTGTTCAGGGACTTAGAAGAAAAAATATTGGAGATCAGCGACAAAGAGGTCTGGGGAAGATATATGTGGATGGGCATCTGCAAGTTGGCATGAAGCATGCAGGTCTTTGTGTCTCATGGTAATGCCCAAGGGAGACTATCCAGGGAATTAAAGGATCTCAAAAACTAGGGAATAGGATGACTCATTGTGTGTACTCAGTCTTTCCATCTTTGGCATCCCCGGTGCAGGTGTAATGGACCTATGAACAGAGTAGCCATGGCGGCAGGGATGGAAGTTCAACATGAGCCCAACAGCATGGTCTCCATCTCACCAAGATGCATCTAGATATTGCTACGGCTGACTACCCAGCCTCCCACAAATAGAGCTTGGTGCTGAGCCTTCCTCTGTACCATTTCTTGAGGAGCCCAGTCAGATGCTAGTACAGGTCCCTTACACTAGACTCTTCTATCTTGATAGAGATAGCAGTTTGTGGTTCACCTTCCTTCTTGTCAGGGTCTCAACCTACTGACCTACCCCGTATAAGAACATCTTTGACATGTTTTATGACAAAGGAAGTGCAGCCTTGGGCATAGAGCAAGATAATTCTCTCATTATTCTATACAAACCATTACCCAGAAAGAGCTTGTTCTATGGAGCAAAGGACTGGCCTGTCAAAGGCTCAGCTAAGGCACCAGCTTAGGGAAAACATCTTACAGGTCAGTATGTGATCCTATATATATTAGTATACAAGTGGTTCTTACTAACCAGTGTCTGATATGTTATGTTCTTAGTAGCTAGAATATAAGAACCTGGGAACCAAAAAGACAGAAATAAGATTGGCCCCTCTGGCCATCACTCAAAGGCCAAATTATCGCATTTATGGTTCCGGCTCCTGCAATCTTAGTTTCTTCTAGGTTAGAGGCTCTGGTTTCCAGGATTGGTGGCCAGAACACGTCCACCGGCATTCTTGGTTTCTCAGGTCTGTGAGTCAAAAGCCAGTAAAGCAGTTCTTGTAAATGGGTAGCTCAAGCCTTTCATGCCGTGCTAGGCGGGGCAGGGAGAGTATGTCTGGAATCCAGGGATGAACTGTAGTGTTTCCTGGTGCTTTCGTGTAGAGTGGGTATGAGAAACAGACAATTAAAACAACTATAGCCCAACAAGGGAAAGCCAACCAGTGCCTCAGCCATGAAGCTCGGGTCAGCCCCCCTGGTAAGCAACACAGATGAGCCACAGTGCTGGGTGAGCATAAGGGAAATCCAGAACGGGGGTGGGGAATGATCTATCATGGCTTCAGGGCCCACTGCAAGAATGGGGTTGGAGTACTTCTGATAGACTCGTCTCCCTCTGGGGCCCTAAGCCACTGGCTCTGGCTTCGCCACTGCTGTCTATCCAGCCCTGCTTGGGTTCTGGCCACCTTCTTGCAGGCACCACCCAAGGGCAGCTTTTGTCTTTGCTGCAAGCATGCCTGCCATCATGCCCTGGGCCTTCTATTTTTATAAGAACACAAGCAAGAGAGGCCTTGAGACTTGCTCATGGCCACACTTCAGCAACTCAGATGTATGGGGGCAGTTATCCCACGAAGAGGAACTTGACCGGTGAGAGATGGGAGCTGGCAGATAACGGCTTCCTTTCTCCTTCCCCAGACACGTGGTCTGAAGTTACACCTGTTCACATGGCTCCTTGGACGTCAGTCCTATGCGATCAAGCGACCAGTGCCACTCAGTTCCAAAGTGGCCAGCTTGGAATGATACCCGGCCCTATATTGGGTCTCACATCCTTCTCGTCTTCCCCTTTTCCCTTAATCCCACTTTCCGAAGATTGTGCTCTCTAATAAAATACTACACATAAGCTTTTGCCTCGGGCTTTGCTTTCTGGGAAGCCTAGCCAAGGCTGAATTGAGAAGAACACAGAGATTGGAGATAGAGTGAGTTTGTACAGAGGATCCAGACGCAGATGTTTAGCAGGGCCGTGGGGGGGGGGGGGGATGTGCCTGAGAGGTGGGGGAACGGTCTTTTTTCTTCTTGACTGTTTTCCAATTCAAGACATTTTGAAATATTGGCATGAGGACTTATAATATTATTAAAAAGACATTGGGAAGAGTGGAAAGTAACATTATGAAATACATAAAGAAGGGGACCAATTCATTTGTGATTTCCCTGACATTAACACCTGGCCTGGTGCCTACCTCTCCAGAGATACTCATCTCCGGGCTCTTTCCTCCTCTTGGAAAATTTGGCCTTGACTCTTCTCAGAAGACGCTTTGAGCAGAGCACATGTGCAGTGCGACGTAGTGCCACTCTATTGTTTGATTAGGGTTATTATTATTATTTTTTTAATTTTTATTTTTAAAAGGTTTAATTTCTTTATCCAAGAGACAGCGAGAGTGCACAGTGGGGGGAGGGTCAGAGGGACAAGCAGACTTCTTACTAAATGGGATGGTGGGGTTCCACAGAGATCCCAGGAGCCTGAGATTGTGACCTGAGCCAAAGTCAAACGCTTAACAGACTGAGCCACTTGGGCATCCCTTTGATTAGGTTTTAATGAGCAATTGTGTTGGACCCTTGAAATGTTCTGCCACAAGCCTGTGGATTTATCCGTCTTATGTAGGTGGAAGGCCAGGTTAGGGGGGTGGAAATCGCTAAGTGTGAAGGCATGGGATGGGCTCTGTGCCAATTTTCCAAATGGAGTTTGTGTGGGAAGTATGCTTTTTATAAAACTCCTGTTTGAAAGCCGGTTTGATTTGTAATTATTAAAGGACATATGATTTCCCTTTCCAATACAAACTATTGGGGTCTTATTGTCATTGTACATAAGAAAGTATATCATAAACAACCTCACCGCAAAACATGTTAATCTTCCCGAAGTGTCCCACTGACACCTACTTTGCTTTTCTTCCCTTTTGAATTTTTACATGACCCCAGAGTGGCTCTGTTACTAATAGGAACAAATGGCTGAATGCACACTAAAAGCATGGGGCGCTGCTAGTCTGTGGGTTACCATTGAAAACCCTCTCCGATAGTAGCACAGCGTGAAATACTAATTCATTACATCTACAATACCATATCCATTAGTGCTTTCTCATCCTGGAATTTAAATAGTCCGAAGCTCAGAGAGTCACTAAAGAGAGTAATTAATACAATAGCACAATTCTCCATGGTTCAGGTGATATGATGGGCTGACTTACCTGTCACAAATAAATATTATAGGAGCCCGTCTCCTTCTGGTTTGCATTTTTAATCAGTCTCCTCTTTCTCCAGGGTCCATTGTTCTCTTTCCAGTTTGATTTTATTTTTTATTTTTTTTGCCTAGCGAGGGTGCATTTGACCCACCGTCCCCGTGCTTATGCTTCTTGCCATTTAAAATAGCTCCACGGTTTGAATAGCATGCCGTTGCAAAAACCATGCACAAAAACGATATGGTTTATAGGTTTTGGCTTCACCTGCCATTACCTACCTTTCTGCCTGCTCTCCCTTGAAGGAGGGGGGCAAAATTGGTCACCCCCAAATATGCCTGCTTAGCATAAGGATTATCTTGGGCTGATTACTTTTGAGAACTAAGACACAGGGAAAATTCCGAAAACCAATTATATGTCACCTTTTTGCAAGAGCATTCAGATTTATATGGGAAAACTCCATTGGTCAGGCTCTCTCCCTCTCTCTACTAGGAAGGGAAAGATGAGTAAGTCTTGAGAAACTTCTCAGTGGACAAGGCAACTATTAACATCTCTGTCACAACCTTATTCTTGTTACTTGTTATTTCCTGGTAACCTTTTGCAATGGGCCTTTTCCACTGGCAACACCTGTCCTTTGTCACTAGCTGAAGCTGGTGAGAGTGTGAAGGCTTAGACCATTTTGGGGAGTTCCTTGGTTTTCCTGGGTCTCTTTCATGTTTACAGGAGGTATGCATGTTATTAAAGCTCTGTTTGTTCTTCTCTAGTTCATCTGTGTTTTTATTATAAGGAGTCTCTGCTGAGGACCTCGAGGGTAGAGGGAAAATTATTTTTCCTCTTCTACCAATCTGCTTCAACTTCTTTCATATTCAGGGTACAGATTCCTTATAAAAGAGCTATTCAGTCCTAAGACCCTCTGGAGATAGTTTTTCTTGACATAGGAAGGCTGCCAGTTTGTTTGAGCTGTAAGGCTTCCCTATCACACTCACAGATTCAGACTCCTTGGGATCTATTTTCTAGGTCCATTATCAAATCTATCTCATCAGCAACTTCATGCAGCTCACTACAAGGCATATGGTTGCTTTTGTGCAAAGTCAGTGGGGGGTTAAGAATCCTTTGCAAAGGGTTGGAACTTCTCAAATGACTTATTTGCATAGGAGAAAAGCTGGTGCCCCACAAATGCAAGTCTGGCCAGCATTTTCAACTTACCAACACACCTTCCCATGCATTATTGCATTTGATTCCCACAACTCTTTCCTGAGTTCAACAGGGCAAGTATCATCAGGTATATACATGTATTTTTTATGTTATTTTTCAGTGTTCCAAGATTCATTGTTTATGCACTATACCCAGTGCTCCATGCAATAGGTGTCCTCATTAATACCCATCACTGGGCACACCCAACCCCCCACCCCAAAACCCCAAGTTTGTTTCTCAGAGTCCACAGTCTCTCATGGTTTGTCTCTCTCTCTCTCTCCCTATATATATATACATATGTGTGTATATATATATATATATAGGAAGATATACATATATAGGGAGATATATATATATATATATATGGAGATATATATATACATATATATAGTTTGTTATATATATATATACACACATATATATATAGTTTGTTAAAAAATATATATTTCATATACATATATTTTTTTTTCTTTTTTTTTTTTTTTTTTTTAAACTTTTTATTTTTTATAAACATATATTTTTATCCCCAGGGGTACAGGTCTGTGAATCACCAGGTTTACACACTTCACAGCACTCACCAAAGCACATACCCTCCCCAATGTCCATAATCCCACCCCCTTCTCCCAAACCCCCTCCCCCCAGCAACCCTCAGTTTGTTTTGTGAGATTAAGAGTCACTTATGGTTTGTCTCCCTCCCAATCCCATCTTGTTTCATTTATTCTTCTCCTACCCACTTAAGCCTCCTTGTTGCATCACCACTTCCTCATATCAGGGAGATCATATGATAGTTGTCTTTCTCTGCTTGACTTATTTCGCTAAGCATGATACGCTCTAGTTCCATCCATGTTGTCGCAAATGGCAAGATTTCATTTCTTTTGATGGCTGCATAGTATTCCATTGTGTATATATACCACATCTTCTTGATCCATTCATCTGTGGATGGACATCTAGGTTCTTTCCATAGTTTGGCTATTGTGGACATTGCTGCTATAAACATTCGGGTGCATGTGCCCCTTTGGATCACTACATTTGTATCTTTAGGGTAAATACCCAATAGTGCAATTCATATACATATATTTTAACAAACTGTAGCTCAGACATTACGAGATTGCATATAGAAAATATTCTATTAAATCTAGGACTTCTAACATAAAGTTCTAATTTCTATGCTGAAGATCTAAGACTAACCAGAAAGGATGGCCCCCAAAAACATGACTGTTTCAAATCTTTGCTTTATCCTTCTGGAATTGTATGTTGGAGAGGGTACATGGTTGTATTCATACAAAAGCCCTCAGGCCCAGGGTGGGTAACTTATATAGGATGTGAATCCAGTATGAGATCTTCCCCCACAAGAGGTTAGGCTTTCCCAGAACATACTGGAATGTTGTCTCAGTTCCTGAGCACTCATTCGAACTCTAACAGCTAGTCTCAGTGACTCCTCTTCCAGGACTTCAAGTGTTTCTGTCGCTACCATCTAGTCTTTTGTTTCTCTTGTACCAATTCTCAGATGAATTTCCTACTCAGTATCTCTATCTCTGCACTTCTAAGTCATGCTTCATATTTCTTCCATTGGCCGTCTACGTGATTCATAGTTAGGTGCAAGCACTCATTTTTGTATTGCTCAACTCAACCAACCCAGTTACTCCTTAAATTCACCACAGGGTACAACCCATCCACCTCTTCTTGAAGCATTCTCTTCCTACTTCCATGATGCCTCAGTCTCCCACTTTGCTCCCTACCTCTCTGGTCATTCCTTCTATGTCCCTTGTTGGATCATCAGTCTTCTCTGCCCAACCTCTAATGTTGAAATGCTTCAGAGCTTAGTTTTAGAATCTCCCCTCTTGCTCCTGATTTCAGGGTGTCTCATCAGTCCCAATGGCTCCATTTATCATCTGCATCCTCAGAGCTCTCAATTTATATCAGATACTCAGATACCTTTAAATAGTAGTCAAAGTTCTCCAGAGAAACAAAACCCAAAAGATATATATGTGCATACACACACACACACACACACACACACACACACACAGGGGAAGAAATTTATTATAAGGAATAGGCTCTTGGGATTATGGATGCTGAGAAGCCCACATCTGCCACTGGGGTGCTGGAGACCTGAAAGAACTAATGACATAGGTCCAGTTCCAGTCTGAAGACCTGAAAACCAGGAGAGTCAATAGCATAAGCTCTGGTCTGAAAGCCGACAGGCTCCAGAGCCAAGAAGATCTGAAGTTTTGGTTCAAAAGTCCAAAGTCATAGAAAAGACAGAGATCCAGTTCAAACATTAGGCAGAAGAAGGTAATCTGCCTCATGGGAGGGCCAGCCTGCTTATTAAGTCAGACCTTCCACTGACCAGTTGAGGCCAGTTCACCTTTGGGAAGGCAATCTGCTTGATTCAAGTGTTCATCTCAACTAGGAAACAGCCCTACATATATACTGAGAATAACATGTGAACAGATATCTGGGTGCTCAAAGGTCCAGTGAGGTCTACACACAGAATTAATCATCACAACTTTTCAGAAACTTATACATCTGACTACCAAATTACCAGGGCTACTTGGATTTCACATATGTGGGACCAAAAATTTAACCTGTAAAAAAAACAATGTATAGTTCTTTTTTCTTCAAGTTTACTACCCCTCAAATATTCCTAAAACCTGTAAAAAGACACCATCACCCATTCAACCACTTAGGTCAGAACCTGAGAGGGACCATATTTAACTGAATCATCAATTTCAGCCAATTCCAATTCTCAGGTATTTGTTGAAATACTCTACTTTTTTCCATCTCTATTGTTACTTAATTCAGGTATCATCGTATGTTGTAAGGGCTATTGACCAAAATGATGATCTGTAGGCTTCTGAATTCCCACTACCCAAATCCAGACTCCTAAGGCACCAGGAGATTGCTTAAAATGTTCATTAAATCATGTCACCACCCAGCTTAAAAATCTTCTATGGCTTCCCATTGCGCCTAGGATAAATCCAAACTCCTTAACAAGCCCTATAAAACCTTGCATGATGTGACCTTTGCCAGCATCATTAGCCTTATCTTGTGGATCTTTTTCATTCACTATGCCCTGCTGAGAGTTTTTGGGTTTTTTTCCCCCAGTTCCTCCCACACAGAGCATTCCTTTTCTCCTTGAGAATATTAGAGATACTGTTCTTTCTGCCAGAAACACTCTTGGCCTTTTACTGCCTTTGCCTGGACAAGTTCTATACAGCTTTCAGGACTCAGCCGGCATGTCGCTTACCCTGGGAAATCCTCCTGAGTCCCCTGATTAGGTGTACGTGTGGTTAAAGCACCTTGTACTTCTCCATTCCAGCTCTCATCATAGGTATCCTTAATACACTGCTTTTGTAATTATATTTCATGTCCATCTCTCCTACCAGACTTAAGTTTTATCCATCTGAATTATTTGCATCTTGTGAGTTCATATAAGGTACGAGTCATTTCATGAATAAATGAATAATGATTTTGTGAGTAAATGAATGGATGAACCAATGAAATGACCACCTCTTCTAACACAACTGGCTACCAAACCAAGTAACAGGAGCAGAATTCCTTCCCCATCCAAGTGTCAGTCTGGATCATGTGGCGGGACCCAAAGGGTAGTCACAGGTCACTCCTCGCATCTCACATCCTCCGGGATAAGGAGATACTGTGGGAGGTAAAGAGGAGGTCTGGACGTACCAGGGCAGAAAGAGTAAGAGTCAGAACAGTAATAAATATATATATATTTATGGCTATTATATATATATATATATGGCTATTTTAGCTACTATTTCTACTAGGAATGACACTCTTGGAGCTCCTGGGTGGCTCATTAGGTTGAGCATCTGAGTCTTGGTTTTGGCTCAGAACATGACCTCAGGGTCGTGGGATCAAGCCCCATGCCAGGCTCTGTGCTCAGTGTGGAGTCTACTTTTCTTTCATTCTCTCTCTTAAATAAATAAATCGTTGCCCCTTCCCCCACTTGTACCTTCTTCTTTTCACTCTCTAAAACAAATAAATCTTAAGGGAAAAAAAAAAAAAGAAATAGCACACTCTTTGCAAGAATATAATTTATCTTTTCTGTGGTTTTCCAAAGGCATACATACCCAGGAAAAACATGGCATCTTATACTGATACTGTGTGTGTGTGTGTGTGTGAGTGTGTGAAGGGGAAGGTAAACATTTAGACTCATAAAACTATAAAACCACTGAAGGGCCTTCTATGACAACGGTGATTCTCCCATCTGTTGCTAGGGCCACATGGTTCAACGTGGGGGTCATGCCTTGTGTGATCCATGGTTGGCTGCTGAGTGAGATCGCTGAGTTCAGCTAATATTCACTGCTTTATGGAAGGTGGGTGTGTTAGGCTTGGCTTCTCCATCTATGAGTTCCTATTTCATCTTGATTTCATGGAGTATTTCATTTGCTATTTGGCTCCAATGATGAATTTATATGTTGTGCTCAGGCTCAGAGAATGGACAGCAAGCACAGTGTTAGGAAGAAATCAAGGATTTGATGTCTCCTATCACTATGAGGCAAAGATCCATGTCAACTAAGGAGAACTCCAGCTTTTGACAAGGTTAAAAACATTCAGAGGACTGTTTGACAGTGAGGCAATAGAGAAAGCTATCTGAGTTGCTTTGTTCAACAAAGGCAGTTTTCATCAAAAGACAAATGAAGTTAGAGGATACATTGCATTGATCTCAGGGAAACTGAGAGATGTACATGCCAGGGGAATAAGAAATGTATACAACAAAGGAAGAAAGGAGAGGCCCTTATTGTGGATCGGGTGGCTTATTGCATTCCACCTCATTAAAACATGCTTGAGTCTGTCATTTATGCAGGGGATGCTGCCTTATAATTTTTTGTTTACCACCATGCAATGTCTGCACTATCTTTTCCCATTAAGATACCAAGGTCAATGATACAGATAATTAACCAACTGATTTAGTGCATCAATTTTCCTTGAAGTTCGAGCAAGAGTCTCCCCCTCCAGCCTTGAGATTCCTACCCCACACAGACCCAGGGACCAGGGCTGGCTCCCTATGGAACACGGAGGTAATCCATGGCTCAAGTGCTGTCTAGCAGCATCGTGTGTCTACTTAGATGATGATGAATGCTATCTTTGTTCCAGGCAGGAAAATGTCATTACGCTGGCTCATATTGCTGACCTCCCAGGGCTTCCCACTAAGTGTTGCCAAAGGGTTGTGGTGCTGATAATTCCTTACAGAGCTCTGAAGAGAATAAAGCAGAGAGGAAAACCTGATGAAAATTGGATAAAGAACCCAAGGTGAATTGGAGCTTAATATACCAAACAGCAGAGAGCGTGGCTTCTTTCTTTTACCACCTCTTGTTTCCCTTCCACAATTGTAGGCAGCACTCCAGCTGTTATTTCTGCCCTCTCCAAGCATTCTTCAGTCACTCATAACCAGTCCTGCACTTCACCTATCAATAAGAGGAACTTGAAATCTTTCAACACAGAGATATTATTTCTGCTTCAACTGATTCTAGGATGCCACAGTTCACAATGAAAATCTGCAGATTGCTGATAGCTCTGTCAATATCATTCAACGGCTAACAACACTTTATTTGTGGTACCTGTAGATAGAGTGTAGGCATCTGAACCCATCAATAAACGGAAAGAAAGTCCTGGGGCTCAAAACAATTTGGTTTTACAAGGAGCCTGGTTTACAAACTTTGCTGCTTCATTACAAGAAGAATTCTTCGTAAGGTTTAAAGGACGTAAGATGCAATCATCTTCTAACAACTTCAATGGTAGGATAATAAGGACAAGAACTGTATGCTAAGAGGAGTGTTTGCTATAATGCATTGTTGTTTTGTATCACAGATGTATACTCAATCCCTTCTATAAGCTGCTTCTTATGGTTTTAGAAAATAGCTCATAGTCGATCTCATTGGTATTTTTATTCTTGGGCTTTTGAATATCTTTTCATATGTTTCCTCGCCATTTCTTTTTCTTTGTCAGCCATTTGCCTCTTTGATTTTATGGCTCTTCATATACATAGATATATACATACACATACTTGTGTGTCTTCATTACCATCATTGAATTCAATGAATTCATAGATGTTTTGGTTTTATTATAGATACTGACCTTTTCTCTAGTGATCAACAAAACTATTGATTTTTTAAGTCAATCTGATTTATAGGGTCTTGATATTCATACTGTTGTAGATGATGATTCTTAGAAAATTACTAATCATGAATGAATTTTAGTGAAGTGGTAGTACAAGAATAGGAATATGAAAGAATCAATATAAAAAACCATTATTATCCCCGGTTACTGTAATTGAATCACTACCATTGAGCCATTGAAAGTCAACAAATTGGAGAGATATGTTCAATAGAAATCTACTTCCTTTGAGGTACCTCTGATGTTCAGTGAAAAATGACTAAACAAATATAAGATAAACTATTTGATACAGCATGGATTTTATAAATCAAGATTTAAAATAATATTACTTTAAGAGAAGTCAAAATAAATTCTCTAGCTGAAAACTATGAGGGTGCTATTATTTTTAGGAGAAAAAAACTCTACCCCAAACATAATGACTCCAACCTGAATATGGGTCTATTAAATATTATGGACCAATGCTTGTAAGTATTGTATTGTACTGTATTCCTTATGAATGAAATGATGAAGATAAAATTTCCTTGATGTCATGGCAATTGTGACATAACTACCATCATTAGTAATCAGTGAGATAAATTTTCTTAAATATTTTTAAATATACACTGAGCACCTTTGAAAAAGCTTCACCATTTGAATATTAAGTGACCTGAGAAGTATAGTTTTTTTTCCAAAAGAAACTACATAGAAATGGAAAGAAACAGACAGCAACAGTAGTTTTGGTGAAACACCATGTTCCTGGCATGATTTTAGGTACAAAGGATACGGAGAAAAAAATTGTTCTTGATGATGAAATGGACTCTTCCCAAATAAATATTTACTAGTTTTCTCCAATAATATAGCTGGAAAATTATTGTGGGAAATAGACCCTTTGCCCAGGGAGCATTTTATGTCTCATAGAGCTAACACACATTAATATTGAAAACAGAGATGGTCATTAGAATGGCAGCCTTCGGTTCTACTGGTTTCTTTGAAAAGCTGAAGTAGAAGTAGTGGTTGTTGTAGGTTGCCTACTTAGCATCTCTTCTCTCATGTCTTTTTCCCCAAAGGACCCCAGTTTTGTTAAAATATCTTCTTCCTTTTCAATCAACTCAGATGTCTGAGGTGAATCTGAAGCCACAAACAGCTCCAAGACTGAGCATGACCAGTCTGGTTAAGTTTGTAGCAGGGGCACGTGATGCAATTTGGCAACAATGGTTCATGGACATCACATGCAGGATCATCTTAGGAGAGCTCTTCCCTGCAGTCCTGGGAAAGGTTACAAAGATGACCCTCTCTCTTTTCCCTTTGGACAATTTGTCCTATGCAAACATTGAGTGCGGAACTATCACTCCATCTCAAGACCAGCTGGAGGAGAAAGCTAGCAGACACAAGAAGGCAGAACCAAATGAACTGGAGGAAAATGATGCAGCACCAGATTCAGGCAAATCTTGAAGCCTGTCCTATCCCTGCATTCCATTGTTTGGGGCCAATAAATGCCCCTATTGTTGAAGACAATTTTAACTGGATTTTCTGTTACTTTCAACAAGAGTCACCCTAAATAATACATAATATTTCCCAAATAATTGGAATGTTAGTAATTATGAAGAAGAGGTGAAAGAAGCCAAACGTCAGTATGCAAGAAGTCCAAGTATCTGGTGAAAATGATCAATGGTTGTATTAATTATCTGTTAATCACCTACTAATTCTTCTTATGTCCTAATATGAAGATTTTTATGAGATTTTTATGCCTATCTCTTATCATTCCTTATATTTTCTTCATTCCCCTTTTAAGTTTTCATCCCGGTATTGGTCTTTTGTAGACATGATCTTGGAATAAATTGCAAGTGACTGATAAGTGTCATTTCTGAACTCAGAGAAGATGGTCTCTGTTCACAGGAAGGAAATAATCTATTTAAGGAAAGAAATCATCTAAGTTTTAAAACACAATAATAACTAACACAGTAGGGGTGCCTGGGTGGCTCAGTGGGTTAAGCCCCTGCCTTTGGCTCAGGTCATGATCTCAGGGTCCCGGGATCCAGCCCCGGGTCCAGCTCTCTGCTTGTGGTGGGGGGAGGGGAAGGGCTGCTTCCCCTTCTCCCTCTACCTGCCTCTCTGCCTACTTATGATCTCTTTCTCTCTGTCAAATAAATAAATAAAATCTTAAAACAAAAACAAAACAAAAAAACAAACATGATATTGTTGACTGATTGAAGTAGAGAGTTTGTGCCTCAGGAACTTGGGATGGTGTGATTGGGAGACAGAGAGGCTTGGGAATGGAAGAAAGTTCTTTGAGGCTTCAAAGAACAAGTAGAATTCAAATCTGCAAAGGTAGAGGGAGACTATGTTGGGCAAGATGGTTGAAGCCTAACAAAATAGGCCTAAAGAATCTGGATTTGAACCTAGGAGCAACAAAAATAGACCTGGGACCAGACACCATTATAGCATCAAGTTCTGAGATAACAGAGTTCACTCTGAAGCCATTTCTTTAGGATTATGAGCATTCACGTTTATCACTTGAAGCTGGTCTGGTGTCTTCATATCTCTCTAGGACCTTAAGGAAGACAAATAAGCGTACTTCTGCCTCATCACTGAAATGGTTAATTTAAAGTGTTCAAGTCAATGTTAAAAAATATATATATAAATATCCAAACAACCTTTATTTATATTTGCTTCTAATAAGAGCTATAAAACATGTCTCAACAAGCAGCAATTTAATTACATCCATGCATTTGATCTGCAGAACATCCTGTTCATAATAAACCCTTACTTATAAATATACATTGAAAATACAAATTAAGCATCCATGTTAAGCAGTGTGGTCTGTTTCCTAGATGCTCTAAGTGTTGCTCTTGAATTGTTTTATAACTTCAGGGAGGCCCTGTGTTCTTTGCATAGTACATTGCATAAAACTTTAGTTTTAATCTGGGAAGTTGGGGGCATGTGACCACTTCCACAAGGTAGGAATAGCACCAAGAATTTTGTAGCTTCAAGTCAACAGCTCATCCTAGGAGTTTTTCCCAAAAGACTTGTGAATTTCTTTATATAAGAAAGTGAAATTCTACTCTTGTTCAGTTGGCCAGGAATAAAATCTATAACCAGTAACATGGTGGGCTTCCCCATCACTGACCACATTTCAGTTTGGAGAGTGGGTTCACTTTTCATAAGATGCTATTAGCTAGCAAATTTCCATAGTTACCTGTGAGCAAGAAAACAGGATGTTCTCCTACTTCAGTGGAGCAATGATGGAGACAGTTGGAATTCTGCAGTAAAGTATTTACTTTATTTATTGATTTTTTTTTTGTGTAAAAATTATTCTTTCTGTTGTAGAATCACATGCACATGTATACATACAGAGAGGTAAAAACCGAAGCGCTGTCATGTCCTTTGCCCTTGTCTGCACATTTACACACACAGAGCTTTGAAAGTTGGAATTCTGTTTTAGTAAGGAATTTTAAAAAGTGTGACTCTCTATTACCAAAGAGACATAAACTTCCTACAATATTGGATTTAAATTTTATTCCACATTGTAACATTATATACAAACCCACTAAATACACACAAAGTCAAACAGATATTTCACTAAGTCATACTTGCTTTTCAAATATGACATACCCTCAGATAATTTTTTATTTTATAGTATCTCTCATTGAAAAATAAACAAGGAAAGCCTACAACCTGTAACACTGATGGGTCACATCAGTTGAAAAACACTGTCTTAACATAGATCAATGGAGCAGAATAGAGAGCCCAAAAATAGACCCTCAACTCTATGGTCAACTAATCTTTGACGAAGCAGGAAAGAATGTCCACTGGAAAAAAGACCGTCTCTTCAACAAATGATGTTGGGAAAATTGGACAGCCACATGCAGAAAAATGAAACTGGACCATTTCCTTACACCACATACAGAAATAGACTCAAAATGGATGAAAGACCTCAACGTGAGAAAGGAATCCATCAAGATCCTTGAGGAGAACACAGGCAGCAACCTCTTCGACCTCAGCTGTAGCAACTTCTTCCTAGGAACATCGCCAGAGGCAAGGGAAGCAAGGGCAAAAATGAACTATTGGGACTTCATCAAGATCAAAAGCTTTTGCACAGCAAAGGAAACAGTCAACAAAACCAAACGACAACTGACAGAATGGGGGAAGATATTTGCAAATGACATATCAGATAAAGGGCTAGTATCCAAAATCTATAAAGAACTTACCAAATTCAACACCCAAAGAACAAATAATCCAATCAAGAAATGGGAAGAGGACATGAAGAGACATTTCTTCAAAGAAGACATCCAGATGGCCAACAGACACATGAAAAAGTGCTCCACGTCACTGGGCATCAGGGAAATACAGATCAAAACCACAATGAGATATCACCTCACACCAGTCAGAATGGCTAAAATTAACAAGTCAGGAAACGACAGATGCTGGTGAGGATGCAGAGGAAGGGGAACCCTCCTACACTATTGGTGGGAATGCAAGCTGGTGCAACCATTCTGGAAAACAGCATGGAGGTTCCTCAAAAAGTTGAAAATAGAGCTACCCTATGACCCAGAAATGTCACTGCTGGGTATTTACCCTAAAGATACAAATGTAATGATCCACAGGGGCAAGTGTACCCGAATGTTTATAGCAGCAATGTCCACAATAGCCAAACTATGGAAAGAACCTAGATGTCCATCAACAGATGAATGGATCAAGAAGGTGTGGTATGTATGTATGTATGTGTATATATATATATATATATATATATATATATATATATATATATATAGGAATACTATGCAGCCATCAAAAGAAATGAAGTCTCGCACTTTGTAATGATGTGGATGGAACTAGAGGGTATTATGCCAAGCGAAATAAGTCAATCAGAGAAAGACAATTATCACATACTCTCCCTGATATGAGGAATTTGTGAGGCAACGTGGGAGGCTTGGGGGGTAGGGAAGGAAAAAATGAAACAAGATGGGATTGGGAGGGAGACAAACCATAAGAGACTTTAATCTCACAAAACAAACTGAGGATTGCCAGGGGGGTGAGGGGAGGGAGAGGGAGGTTGGGTTATTGTCATTGCGGAGGGCATGTGCTATGATGAGTGCTGTGAAGTGTGTAAACCTGATGATTCACAGACCTGTACCCCTGGGGCTAATAATACATTATATGTTAATAAAAAAATTAAAATAAAAAAAAGAAAAATGCTGTCTTAAAGTACATTATGTACTTTAAGACAATTGTGGACAATTGTAATGCATGTTAACATATTTACACATTGGTTTGTTAATATGTTAACTAGATTCTCCTCAATCAGGAACTACCACTAGAATAATTCTGAGACTCAGTATTTCATTTTTAGCACCATCAGGATAGAAATATTTCTGCTGCTAGCACTTTGTACCCCTGGGTAATATCAGTAAATTATATAGCCTAAATTCTTTGAACCTCCAGAAATCTCTTGAAACATAAAGAAACACTGAAGCAGCTTATTTCTGCCACATCATGTTTCTAGAACTAACTTTATTGAAGAGCTCCAGCTGTTTACATGTTCCTAGTGGCATTTTCGAGTGCAACGAATATCCCACAATATGAGGAATAGATTAGCAATTGTCGATAGTGATGGAAAACCTCCAGGGAATATCCACAGGCTGGATTACAGGACCAGACTCTCTCGCAGGAGGAGTACAAGTCAAGTGGAACCAGGATTTGGACGAGGCACAAGCCCTGCTATAAATGCTGAAAAGCAACACTTCTCTGCACCTACTTGCGTGTTTTCAGTTAGCACATCAGGAGGTTAGGTAAAACTTCACCTTCATCAATTCAGGGACCGAAGCAGGTCATAATTTGTTGTTATATGCACATCTTTGCAGAAAGGATACGGGTCTACTTGACTTGGGAATGCATTTTAAACATTAATCAAACAAGAGGAGGTCAGGAGTGCTCCGCAACAAATGAATACATTAGTGCCGGAAACCACATTGGAGTATATAACTTCTCACTCAATTTTTAAAAAATTTCCACTCACAAATTTGAAATATGATATCTATCTATCTATCTATCTATCTATCTAATTATCTATCTACCTATCTCCAATGATATATAAGTCAAACTCATGAAGGCATAATATGAAACTATGTTTTTAAAACCAGCCCAAGACTTGTGCTGATTCATCTGTTTTCACCTTACTCCCTCGTGAGCATAGGGTAATATCTAATAAAGCTTAGTCATGAAATCTACAGTCCCAAGGAGATGTAGTTTGATAGATCAGTATTAAGGTTGAGTACAATGTTTTGCCTCTTCAGCATGAAGTTCTATTCAAAGGGACTGTGGGAGAAAAAGGCAAGAGACACCATCTGGATGGATTATGAAGTGGTTTTGTTAATGGTGGTCTGCTGTGCCCTAAAGGAGCTACACTTTAATTCTGTGGCTCTCAGAGGCTAATCTGATTCTGCCTCAGATGTGGGTCTATATCTGATTTGGAATTTCGTCTCTAACTATTCAGAATGTTCACTCCTCTACCTCTAGACTGGAGTCTGCTGACCTTGCTTTAAAGCAAACATCCTCATAGGACACTGGACAGTCACTTGATTTGATGCAATTGGCATCAAATTTTGAGGGGAGTAGAGGGGCAGAGGTAGAGAGAGAGAGAAAATCCCAAGTAGGCTCCACACCCAGTGTGTGAACCTGATGTGGGGCTGGATCCCGTAACACGGAGATCATGACCTGAGCCAAAATCAAGAGTCAGATGCTTAACCGACTGAGCCACCCAGGTGTACCAACAGTGATAATTATTTTTAAACAAAAGGATAGGAGGAGGGGCTACCAGAAAATCTGCTTTATAAATACACCCCCCAAACCAAGATTATGGAAAGATTTGCCACAAGCCTAACACTCCAGTATTTCTCAGAGAAGAAGATATTGTTCGCACGATGGGATCTTTAAAGCCTATTGGATTCCATTAAGAGCATAAGGAAGATTCAGGGCTTTCTAGACATCTCTGAAACATTCTGAAATCCTGAAACAATTTCATTGAGTAGCTTTGTTATTTTTGTAGGTCTTTAGATCTGCCTTTAACACAGGGATTTGGATTTATCTGATGCTAGTGTCTAAGTGGGAATAAGAATGGACTGGATTTTGTGACTCTGGGGACCTCGGTATCTGCACCCATGGCAACTACATCACAGCAGTGTCTCACCCCTCAGTTTCAAGGACGCCTTTACCAGCTGAGCTTTAATTAATGATAAATCAACAGACAGGCAGGTGACAACCATTATATTCTTCCACCTTATCACTGAGGCTAGAATTAGTGACAAAAGTTTTAATTAAATTTTAACTTTATCGAACTTAATTGACTTTACATGAAGATGGTACATACAGGCACACACATGTATTTGCATGTATCTATCTGTTTAGAAATTAAATTATTTTATATCAGAGTGTTTAAGGAGAAAGGGATAGTAGTTAACCCAAATTAATCCAGTATAAATTTAACCTTCTGCAAGGGTCATTCCCAAACGTGAAATACTTAAGTGTGCCTGATACATAGTAAGTGTGCAATGAATGTTCGTTAATGATAACAGTTTCACTTTTTGTCTCATTTGCTTGCCTTTGTTCAGAATTTCTGTGCTTCTGCACATTTTCCCCATGAGCCTATCCATGTGATACACTGGCTATCAGTAATAAAAGTATTGATCTTTCCAGTGACTTAAGAGAAAGTAATGGATATGTTTTTCATAGATCCATTCTATACATTTAACTTAGGGTAGGGGTCATATCTACACGATCCTCCTAATTCCCCAATGCTCTGGTCATGGTCTCCTTTTCTTTTAGAGAATTACCATCGCCTTTAATTCAGAACTGTGGGGGAAATTTGTTACAAAACATTTAAAACAACTTAAAAGCATAGAGAAAATATGAGAGTGACTTTAAACCTTATCACCTGTTGATAGCTATATTTGACATATTTACTAATTTCCTTCATCTTTTTTTTAGATAAATAGATTACTTTCAGTCTTTAAAGAATACCGAAGTCATCCCACCCATATGCTCTAGTGGCCTACTTTTTATTTTATTTTATTTATTTATTTTTTTTAATATATTTTATTTATTTATTTAACAGAGAGAAATCACAAGTAGATGGAGAGGCAGGCAGAGAGAGAGAGAGGGAAGCAGGCTCTCCGCTGAGGAGAGAGCCCGATGCGGGACTCGATCCCAGGACCCTGAGATCATGACCTGAGCCGAAGGCAGCGGCTTAACCCACTGAGCCACCCAGGCGCCCCAAGTGGCCTACTTTTCACGCAGATATTTTCAATACTATTTCATGTCATTAGATATTTTTCAAAATCATTATTTGCAATGACCGCTTAACATTCCCTTCTGTGAATATATCCTATTCCACCTTTACTTCAGTGCCAGATATGAAGATTGTATCAATATTTTGCTATTGTAAATAAATGGTAATATTCTATGCACACTGATTATTAGTAAACATCATTTACAGATTCCTGTCACTCAGGTGACATCCATAATTTGGTGGATAGGATATGAAACTGTAATTTAGTTCCTTCCTTAGGAGCACTGAGTAACTGCTTGTGGTGATGTGTCTATCTCATGACACAGCCTAGTGGGGGTTATGGAAGGCGACGCGCCCTCTGTAATGAAGCCAGCCCTCAGATTCGATTTTACATCCAAGTAGATTTTAGATCCAGTCCAAACTTCCCCTAGATCCAGAACCACTTATCCTCTATCATAATAGAACAGCACCGGGCACAGCAAGGGCAGTTAATCAATCCTTGTAAACTGAATACCCAAGCATCTGTTAGACATTTCACTTGGTTGTCTTACAGGCATTTCAAACGTAAGATGCCCACACACTAAACTTTTAATAACTGCCATGAATCTCCCATAAAACCAACAAAACACCACCTGTATCTCTCTCCTTCCTTCCCATCTCAGCAAATCAGACCATGACTCACACATTGTGTCAAGCCAGAAAGCGGGGAATCATCTTCCACGTGCTCATCCCTCTCCCACCCACGCGGCAAGTCCCATGGCTTGCTGTCCAGAACCAACCCTTCCAACCCATCTTCTCGCCCCTGCCGCAGCCCCCAGCCTGGTCCAAGTCACCATGAGCTCAGGGTGAGCCCTTCTTTCTGGTCTTCTCACTTCTGCCACTGACTTCTTTTACACAGGACATGTTTCAAAATACATTTGCGGTCCTTGGCACTGAGCATTTTAATCACATACAAACTGAGTGTAGCCCACCTGCTCCAATACCCATCCCTCTGTCAACGTGCCTTTTGTATTTCCTTCACTGCACTGACCATCATTTGTAACTAGATTTATTTTTATTTTTCCTTTGTCTCTCTCACTTGATGAAAACTGCAAGAAAGCAAGGGCCAGACCATCTATTTTATTTATAGGATTTTACTAGCACAATATGTGCACATATTAGACCTTTCAGGGATATTTGTAAGGAGAGACATAACCTCAGGATCCATCATTCTGGGTGCTTTGGGGATAATTTAGAACAATCTCTATAGGTCCCCCATTTTATAGATTCCCAAAGGATGACTCTTTGCCTAGCTGGGCAATCCCAGGAACTGCTTCAGTGTTTTTTTCAAAGCTCCCTGAAAGAATTCTATCCCTGAGAAAAGTCTTGATGAGTGTTTATTATTTTTTTAATTCTTACTTTTTAAAATATTTTATTTATTTATCAGAGAGAGAGAGAGAGAGAGAGAGAGATCACCCAAAGCAGGGGGAGCAGCAGGCAGAGGGAGAAGCACAATCCACCCTGAGCAAGGAGCCTGATGTGGGACTTGATCCCAGGAATCTGGGATCATGACCTGAGCTGAAGGCGGACGCTTAACCAACGGAGCCACCCAGGAGCCCCTTGATGAGTGTTTAAGAAGCTCAACAAATGGTTTCTAAGCTCTTTCCTTAGGTAGCCATATTCTACAACCATGCTACCCTTCGACCACCCAGCTCTCCCTTAGACATGAACCTAACTGTTGACTTCTCTCCTACTTCTCATCACACACCTGGCTGTACCGTGGAGCCAAGGCTCTGCTTATAATGCTGCCGAGGAGCTTGGTTCCGTGGTGATAGTGCCGTTATCTACTCTGCTGCCCTTGAGGTATTTCAATTATCATTATAATCACTAAATGATTATAATTATTTTATTAATTTTTACTAAGAATAGCAACTCTACAACCAGTATCATCCAAATCTCCAGTTTTGAGGCCAAAGAGATGTAGTAACAGGTGTAAGAACATCAAGAAACAGACTCCGAGTGGTTGCTGGTTCCTGCTCAGTGTTCAGCACAGAGACGACAGAACAATGGTGAGGATTTCCTCGGACAACATGCACTGGAACTTATTTCTCTTTCTCATTCAAAAGCTAAAGGTAAAATAATTCACTTATACTTCTACAATTTTTTGATTCAGAATTCTATCAGCTGGCTAATCAATCCCAAAGCGAGATCTTTCTCTCTCTCTCTTTTTTTTTTTTGCTGAGTCTATTTGACACCACCTCTTTCCAAGGGGGCTGCTAGCACTAGTGAAATTCTTAAATTCTCCATATGCAGAGAGAGTGATTATAGCACATTTTGCCAAATAAATGCACAATCGAACACTAGACATCTGGTTTTTAAAGTTTGTGTCAATATTGTCCACATTCTCTGTTATCCTGATTTTCTGCAGATTTACTGGTTGCCCTCAAAGAACACAGACTCTTTGGTTTTCATAATAACAAAGCCTGCTGCAGGATTTAAAAGTAAGACAGCGAACGAAAGCAGTGAAAGGCAGGGCAGCTGATTTGCCTCAGATGAATGGTGAAGATTTAGACGACACAAGGATTCATGCCCTGGACTGGCCATCTAATTAAAATGAGAAATGACACGGGCAGCAGCTACGCAGTTTGGGGAATTACTAATCAGGCAAAAATGCAAAATAGGGACACTATCTTTTTTAGAATGTTCGTTTGCATCTCTATGTCACCCAGTCCAAATGACGGGCAGGAAATAATATCAACAAGATGCAGACAACATTAAATAATGTTTAACCCTCCTGTAGCACAACATGGATGGGAAGAACAGATTATCAGCCTCATTCACGTACGAGAATATTGAGAATTTACCAAGGGGTGTTCGACTTACCCAAAGATACCTACGTCAAGGTGGAAGATAGGGAGTGTGGATGGCCAGCTAGTTCCATGGTCTTTTTGGAAGGATCGTCCTCCATTCGATGGACACGAGCAGAAAACCACAAATAGTGCAGCAGAACAAAGGTAGGTGGTCTTCTTGAGGATAGAGATACTCACTGGAGGGAAATGGAACTGGTTTACAATTATACTAACTATCAGCAAGCGGGCCAGTTAAGAGGAGGTTAAACCCAACACACAGCTCAAACCCCCAGGAGGAAGCATGCTGCTTCGCTGGGAAGGATCTGCCAAGTTCTCCACTTCAAAGAGAGCTCAGTAGGGGTGCGGACGAAGGGAAGAATTTGGATGAACATGTGAAAATGTTTACATGGATCTAGGAGAAGAGATTGAACAAATTCACATGGACTAGAAAATTGCCTTGAACACTATACAAAGAGAGATGAGCCAAGAAAGGAAAATAATTCAGGGGGAACGCCAGGTGCTGAAGCAGCAGTTTTGACCAACAGAATGTTATTGTACACATGAGTTCGAACGCCGGTTCTCTAACTTCTGGCTTGCTGAGTGATGATGGACAAAAGAATCACAAGTAGGCCACATCCGCCAAACAGGCCTCTCTGCAATTGTCTCTTCAGTTTTTATCAGAAGTTGTTTTTATCTCCCCCTATAGCTTTACATGGCATAGTTTTGACGGATTTGACAGCAAGCACATTCCGTGTATCTTTCAGGGAAGGAGCTTTTCCCACAGGAATAAACTAATAGTCATATCTCTGAGCTGGCTTTTCTGAGCCCTGATGCTCTGGTTATGTCCAGGAAGTCTGGCTATGCATGCAGTGTTTTGCAAACCTCATATGTGGGCCCCAGAGGCCAGGAAAGGTTGGTAAAATGGAAACAGGGGAAGGTTGCTAACTGGCTTCCAATTTAGGTAGAGAGTGGATTTGGGCAGGAAAAGATCCCTCCTCTGCACAGATCTTCCCTGTGGCTTAACAGATCTTGATCCTATTGTTAGAGCATGAGGGAGAAAAAAATTATTGGAGGTAGTGGCTAATTTAATGTCAGATTGGAAAGGGTCCAACTCACATTAGATACTCTATAGATACTTGCTGAAAAAACTAGGAGAATCATTTTTTGAGTATAATAAGCACAGATATAAATACATATTTTGAAAGAAAAAAGTGCAATGCCTTTTCATTGCAGAGGCTTGACATAGAGGGTGGGATGTGCTTGGTTGGACAGGATGAGGTATGTAGGCTACCCACAGTGGTGTTCAATTGCTAGATATGTCTGGCATGGCATAGGATCAATATAATCACTTATGTCAACTTTTCCTAATTGGGAACAAGTAGATACCATAGGGAATCGCTTTGTAAAAGTACTCGTTAAACACTTTAGAAATGCACTAATATAAATAAGTACTAAATTGCATGTACTGTTACTGCTAATTTATGACCAAAAGATTTCTCTTTGTTTTTGCAAATGTGAATAATTACACCTAACAATCTAAAGGCACTGAAATTACATGCATTTGAATGATTTAGGATGCCAAATAACACCAATCTTTTTTAAGCTCAATAGGAGAGAAAATATGTGTTTAGAAGAGATTGTGACTTCTAACGCTATTCTCACGATACAGGTGGTAGAGTGAGCTAATAACATTTGCACTTCTTTATATGGACTTGAGATCTTAGAGCTTCTTTGAACAGCTTTGGATCATTTTTACTGCTTCAGATATTTGTAAAACAGTCTTACCAAATTACTTGGTAAGTATTTACAACAGATACAAACAGATAGATTTAAAAACATAGATTTAAACAAACAGATAGATTTTTAAAAAATCTATTGTTTAGATTTACAAACAGATAGATTAAAGAAAATAATAATCCTGTGTAGAACACAGTGAGTGTGAAGAAGGAAAAGGGATACTAAGAAAAATTTTACTTCTGTATTTCACATCTTGGAACTATCAAAGATGACCAAGAATGCTGAACTGGAGTCATTTCACTTCCAGTAAACCCACTTATGCCTTGTTTTGCTTGCCAGCATTTCAGGTATCCCCTGTCAATGTCCATCTGGAAGTCGATGACCCTCCCTCTGATCTCTGATCAGAAGGTCAAGAGTAGCCTAACACTGTATCAAAGTGTATCATTCACCTCACTTCATCTCATCGTGTGGGCATTTTATCATCATGTGTCTTCACAAGAAGGGTGAGTACAGTACAGTGATATACTTTGAGACAGAGTCCTCATAACTTTATTTGTATGTTGTTCAATTGTTTCATCTCATTATTAGTTATTGTTCTAATCTCTTACTGTGCCAGTTTATAAATCAAACTCTATCATAGGTGTGTGTACGTATGAAAAAACAGTATATACAGGGTTTGGTATAATTTGTCACTTCCCTGGGGGTCTTGGAATGTAATCTCCCTAGATATGGGGGGACTACTGTGTGTCTGTTCTGCTTCCAGAAATCTATTTTTTCCCTAGTTTCTCACTGGAATATTTGCCTTAAGTAGTGCCTTTAAGAGTTTTTATGGTCTGAATGGTACCCAACCAAAGGTAATTATCCTTTGTGTGTGACATTCTAATCATTTCCATAGCAACCACTTATGGGTTAAGATGTCACAAAGAGGATTAAGACTTCATTTGTGGAATAAACAACAGCAATGAAACACCACTAAGATATAGATGCTGCTTTTGCATCAACGAAATGAGTGGGAAATAGACAAAATGAAATAGCAGTATTTTCCAATTAAAAAATTCATTGCACTTACAAGTTGCCTGTCAGTGAGGGAATCCTCAAATGTGAGTTTGGGCAGATGGTGTCTTCTCATCAGGGGTGATAAAGACCCAACTGTATGTAGCCATTTAGAGATTAGAGCTATTCTCAGTTTCTCAAAGGGCAGTCCTTTATCTAGCTGCATAGCATGAAACACTTTACAGAAAAAGTGTACTATTGTGTGTAACCTGCAACTTGTCATTTTAGTTTTTCATCAAAAATGCTCCAGTTTCTCCTAATCCAAAGAAGCTTGCTTTGCTTCTACAGACCACTCCTCATTCCAATGGAGATAGTCAACTGCATTCATACAATAAATCACAGGGAGCATCTTCAGGTCCTTTCCAAGTTTGGAGGAACTGTTTTGGGGTAAGGATCAAGGCTATTATGGGATCACAGGTATCTATAGGCTCTGGAAGTATTTTATGAAGTAGGAGGTAAATGCCATGAAAGCCAAGACCATTTTTTTTCCCACCATTTACCCAGAAATGGAAGCAGTCTTGGGCACATAGTAGGTACTCAAAAAGTTTTAAGTTGATGAATAAATGAAAGTAGCAGTGGCTACTATGAGAGCAAAGCCAGAGATGCCCATGATGTAACTTTTAGAATGCTTTACCACAAAGTTAAGGTTCCAACCTCAAAACAGAAACTTGAATCTTCCCTTTGCAAGAAGTTGCCACACTCCTGGTTTTATTTTTTATTTTTTTATTTGTTGCTGTTGTTTTGCTAAAACAGATCCTAAATCCTGTCTTAACATACATTCGCAGGGAGATACGAGACCCTGGCAAGGGGAGGGAGCGTTGCCCTGGTTGTGGAGAGATGAAGCTACAGTGGCAGGTGGGGACCAAGCCAAACTGGAAACCACAACAAGCACTGGCTGGATCTTCTGCCATTTAATTTAAAGCTTCTCTCTTTCTGCATGGTTAACTGAATACTACCTCTTTCCTCTAACCTGATTTATTCAAAGTTGACTTCACCTGAGTGAAAAAGTTCTCGTAAAGAGATGGTGGAAAGAAGTGGATGTGTGGCTATACACAGGAGCAAACATTAACTTGGTTAAGGACCTAAGTGTAAGAAGGAAACCATATAAGTATTAGAAGAAAATATGGGAGAATTCCTCCTTAACCTTGGGGGCAGGGAAAGGCTTTTCAACTATGTCAACTATGTAACTATGTCTTAAAATCCAGAGGTAATAAGAGATTGATACCTCTGACTACATAACTATGGCAATATTTTATATGGTAGAAACATCATAAATAATATCAAAAAACAACTGGTTAACCTGGAGGCAATACTTATAATATCTAACATAAACTGTCCTAATATATAAACAACTCTTCAAAACTTGAGAGACAAAGGATCAAAAACTCAGTAGAAAAATTGGAAAGTAGTAAAAGATTCAAACAGAGAATTCACAAAATGTATATGAAAGTTCTTAAATGTATGGAAAAACATCCATATCTTTAAAGTGTAATCTTAAATTTTTATATTTTAATGAAAAAAATAAATATATTTCTCACCTATCAAATTAGCAGAGACTAAAAAATATAATAACCCACCCTGTTGTCACATATTACTAGTAGGAATGCAAACTGATAAAAAAAAATTCTACTTGGGATTTATACCTATCAAAGCTACACATGCCCTTATCTTTTGACCCAGAAGTTTCACTTTCTAGGCAGATGTATCTAAAATAATGGGAAAATAGATATATGCATAAGATGATTCTTTTTTTTTTTTTTAAAGATTTTTATTTATTTATTTGACAGAGAGAGAGATCACAAGTAGGTGGAGAGTCAGGCAGATTGAGAGAGAGAGAGAGAGAGAGAGAGAAGCAGGCTCCCGCTGAGCAAAGAGCCCCATGCGGGGCTCGATCCCAAGACACTGAGATCATGACCTGAGCCGAAGGCAGTGGCTTAATCCACTGAGCCACCCAGGCGCCCCCATAAGATGATTCTTATAGCATTATTTGTATTGCAAAATATTGAAAAAAAAAACCCTAAATACATATACGTAGGAGAATTATTGAATAAACTATTGTATAGCCTCACAATGGAGAAAATGAGGGGTGGTTTCTGTGGACTGATATGAGGAAATTTCCAGAATATATTGTTGAGTGAAAAGAACAAAATGTAAAGTAGAATCTATAGTATGCCACCTCCATGGAAGAAAATGCACATTTATTTGCTTCTTTGTGCACAAGAAATACAGGAAACATGAACAGAAGTGGAAGAGACTGGTTTCCCAGAAGAGGGCGGGTGGGAAAAGGGGAGGGAGAATGGGAATGGGCCAGTTCGCTAAGGAGGGCCTGATACTTTTTTAAGTATGTGTTGTTGTATAGCTCTAACTCTTAGAACTGCAGTTTCATTTCACATAGCCAAGAAAATCAAGAATAAGAAAACAAGATGGATGCAAAGCCCAAGATTAAACATTAACAAAACCAAATGAACCTAAAAAAATGGATTATGAATTGGTGACAGAACCACACAGAAGGGGGTGGGGGAGAAAAAAAAACGAATCAAAATAACTTTGGGAAACAATATTATGATTAAATGCTATTAATCCCAAAACAGAACACACACACACACACACACACACAACTGTATACAAATTCAATTATTAAATTTGTTACAGGGGTATGGGTTATACATCCTGAAACTACTTTATATGTATATGAGGATTGAAAAAATAAACAAATACATTGTAGATAATGAAGACTAGGTTCTTCACTATTAAAAAGATATCATAAACAAGGAAGGTGAAAATGAACCCATAGTGTTGGATAGGGATCTCTTCCTCTCTCCAAACAGATGGATATAGAATTATATACATTATATTATATTATATTATATTATTTTATTATATTATATATGGATATAGAATTACAGTTGTTAGTGTGTGTCTGCGGGTTGGTATAATACATATATTTACTAGCTCTTTCTGCTCAGAGGTCTTAGATACAATGATTTCTCAGTAGTTATTGCATACCTCGATGATCTGGATTTTGGTTTCTAAACACTATTTGCCAATAAAAGGGACCAAGGCTACTTGGAGATGTGGCTGGTTCTAGGGTTGGAGTAGAGACATACAAGAAGAAGCTGAACAATCTTGTGGTGCCATAGGTAGCAATTGCTCAAAAACAGATGGGGGCAAGTTTGGAGGACCTAAAGAGTCAACCTAAGAAAGTTCCTCATGGCAGAGTCTGGAACAATTTGATATATTTATATTTTTTACGTATTTTATTTAAAAATAAATAATGATAGTATTGGATAGAATGGCATAAGGTCATACTGATATAAATGCATAAATAAGGAAGAAGGGCTATCTTTTTCTTAAGGATGCCAATTAATAAATATAGAAAGAATGAACTAGAAAAATCACCTCTGGACAAGCAACACGGTGATAAGTGTTACAAAAGCACAGTGTTACTGTGGATGCCAACATAAGGAGACAAAGGCTTGAGGAGGAATCTGGATATTTGCAGTCTCGAAGTCCTATGAAAGATGTGGAATTTCAAGAGAAAAATAGTAACTTCATAAGTGGAAGTATCTATAGACACACCATAAGCAAGTGGTCAAAGTCAGCTTCCCCAGTAATAAGGCATATCAGCCTCATGAAGCCCAAAGGTGAGGCACTGAGAAGGCAACATCGTTTCTAGGGTATTCTTGTCAAAATGAGAAGCCTCCTCTCATTAGGACAAAACATCAGACAAACCACAAATGACGGATATGCCACAAAATAACTGATGAGAGCTCTTCAAAAGTGTCAAGTTCGGGCGCCTGGGTGCCTCGGTTGGTTAGGCAACTGCCTTCAGCTCAGGTCATGATCCTGGAGTCCAGGCATCGAGTTCCGCCTTGCGCTCCGAGCTCCACGGGGAGTCTGCTTACTCCCTCTGACCTTCTCCCTTCTCATGCTCTCTCTCAGATAAATAAATAAAATCTTTAAAAAAAATGTCAAATCCACAGATGATGAGAGAAGACTAAGCAAGACTCACAAATAGGAGGAAACGAAGAGATAAAAGGCAACCGTGGAAAAACCAGTGACATTTTAATACGGTCCACAGTTTTGTTAATAGTCCTGTATCAATTTAATTTCCCAGGTGCGGTCATTTTATAATGATTATGTAAGATGTCAACATTAGGGGAAGTTGGATGATGAGTATTCAGGAACTCTTCTATTTTTACAACTTTTCTGTATGTCTAAGAGTATTTCAAAATAACGAGGTAAAAAGGGGCCACTGGGTGGCTCAGTGAGTTAAGTGTCTGACTATGATGTCGGCTCCCGTCATGACATCATGGGCTGTGGGATTGAGCTCTGCGTGAGGCTCTGCACTCAGTGGGGAGTCTGCTTGCAATTCTCTACCTCTGCCTCCCCCTTCCTCTCTCTTAAATAAATTAATAAATCCTTAAACGAGTAAAAATAAAAAATAAAAGTTTTAAAAAAAAAAGAATACTTGGTACAATAAAATTTGTTCCTATTTCCGAGTCCCCATAGGGTACAGTTTTTAGGAGCTTGCTTTGATCGTTGATTAACATTGGTAAAGCTAAACATTTGGAAGGTTTGAATAAAAAAACAAAGAAGAACTAATTTCACATTTTAAAAATTATTTACATAGAAAAGTTGTGAAAAAATAGAAAATAAGCAAAGAGAAAAAAAGATCTGTTATCCCACTTTTAATCTGCCCAGATTTTCCTATGGGCATTATCTGTATTAAAATATGAATATATGTGTATATATATAATTTTTGTTATAAGATTCTCTTTGATAATTTGCTTTTTTTCACTTAAAATTAAATTAGTTGCATATTTTGTGTAAATACATATACATCTATAGCCTTACTTTTTTCCCTTTTATATGGACTTCAATTTTTAGAAGGGCTATAGATGAATAGAAAAATTGAGAATATTAATACAAAGAATTTCTATATACTTCATACATAGTCTTTCCTAATATTAACATGTTATATTAGTATGATACATGTGTCACAATTAATGAGCCAATACTGTTACATTATTATTAAGTAAAGTCCATATTTTATTCAGTCTTTTTTTTTTTTTTTTTTTTTTTTTTTAGTTTTTACCTAATTTCCTTTTTCTTTCCAAGATCCCATCATTCAGGATACCAAATTGCATTTACTTGCCATGTCTCCTTAGGTTTCTCTAGACTGTGACAGTTTCTCAGATTTTGCTTATTTTTGATGACCTTGACAGTTTTGAGAAGTACCAGTCAGGTATTTTGTAGGATGCACTTCTGTTGGAATTTGATGTTTTTCTCAAGATCGGATTTGGGTGATGGAGTTTGGGGAGGAAGACCACAGAGCCAAAGTGCTATTACAACATACGCAGGATCTATACCATCAATATGATTTATATTAATATACTGATATCAGTATTGATCACCTGTTTGAGGATTGTTTATCAGCCTTCACTATAAAGTTACCCTTTTCTCCATTTTTCCATACTACACTCTTTAAAAAGAAGTTACTATATACACCCAACATTTAAAGATAGAGTTTAATTTTAATGGCTTCATAAAAATCAATGTCTTGCAGTATATTTAACCAATTTACTTTTTGGTGGTCACAGAGAAGGTTTATTTCAACTTTTAATTACTACAGAGAACCTTTGCACTGCATCCTAACCAGGAACATTTACCTGTTCGTGTATCACTGATTATTTCTTAAGATTTTATTTATTTATTTGACAGAGATCACAAGTAGGCAGAGAGGCAGACAGAGAGAGAGAGGGGAAGCAGGCTCCCTGCTGAGCAGAGAGCCTGATGTGGGGCTCAATCCCAGGACCCTGGGATCATATTCTGAGCCAAAGGCAAGAGGTTCAACCCACTGAGCCATCCAGGCACCCCACACTGATTATTTCTTTAGGATTAAAAACCAAGAAGTGAAATTGCTGGGTCAAAAATATATACAGCAAGGCATGTGACACATAGTACAGAGTAGATTCCAGAATTTCTGTGGCTATAGTCCCATCAGCACATATCAGCAAGAGCATGCTATTTCTTGCATCACCGTGTATAGCTAGTGTGAGGGAGTGCAGTATAAGAATATGCTGGAAGGGTGCCTGTGTGGCTCAGTCGGTTAAACACCTGCCTTTGGCTCGGTGCATGATCCTGGGGTCCTGGGATCGAGCCCCATGTCAGGCTCCCTGCTCACCACAGAGTCTGCTTCGACTCTCCTTTTGCCCTGCCCCCCACCTGCTTGTGATTTCTCTCTCTCTCTCTCTGTAAAAAAATTAAAAAATCTTAAAAAAAGATGTTGGAGTGGTGGGGAGAGGCCCAGGATGTGCAGGATGTACAGAGTTTGCCTCTTATTCTCAGTGTCATGGGAGGCCATCAGAGGCTTTTTAGCAGGGGACAGACCCGATCTGCTTAATGTCATGTGTGGCATGCGTTCCTTTCCTAAAATGGTCAATTAGATTATGGCTGGGTGTTTCTCTTTGACCTTGACTCAAGGTCATTTAAAAAAAAAGGCAATGTGACAGGTGACCTGCCTTTTTTTTTTTTTTCCTTTTTTTAAAAATGCCGATCTAGCTTGCCATGGAGAGGGTAAACTGGAAATGTAGGTGGGGAAAGAGAAACAGAAATGCCAAGAGGGTTTATTCAGAGGGAGGGTCTTGGGCGGCAAGGCGGGGTGGAGCAAAGGTTGGGGAGAGCCTCCCCAATGCTGAAGGTCTTCTGAATGACTGCTAACGAGCTCCGCCTTGCTGGCTGCACACTGTGTGCTGCATCGACCATGAAGAGCGATGGAGAGATGAGAGAACAAGTCCCAGACAGCTGACAGTTTTCGGCTAATTTTGAATCCTGGCAGCAAACACATTACCCAGGATGAGAACATAAGGTAGCATCAGAAAGAGCTGTTCAGGGATAATTCCGTGTGAGCCACTAGATCTCTCCTTTGGTGTGACTTAGTAATTCCTCATGCAAAGATGCTTATCACACTTGGGATGACAAAGGGCTGATAGAAAGCACTAGAATCTCCTAAATCTTCATAGCATTTCAAAAACGAGGATTAAAGAGAATGATAGGAACCGTGTATGAGCCATTAAAGAGACCCATCAGAAAACTTTTTAAACATTCAGGGAATACTTAGGACCAATAAATATATTAAGGAACAAAATGCTGAAACTTCTCCCACGTTTTCTCTCTAAAAGATCCTGCCATTGATTGGGATGGATAAGAACCAAGGTTCTTGAAACATCCCAGGAATGACCAGATGGCACATCCATCACAGGGCCTACTGAGATTTAGAATTAATCTTTAATTACTTATTTATAATTTATAACTACCCAGATAGGGGCAGCTCATCCTACTTGAGGAATTTTCTCTGTGGGATTGAGTTGTGCCATTTGGAAGGCAGGTTGACTCTTTCAGTCCCTAGAGTTTTGAGAACATGAATGTCAGGACACGACATCATCACGGGCAAGATTATCAGTCAATATGCGTACAAAACTACTGAGCAAATTGGTCTTAGTGGCTGACTTTACTAAAAATGATGAAATCGTCTTATTAACTGAATCCTGAAAAATTGATGGTCAGCGCATTTGGGCCCCTAAGAAGGCTGAAGGGATCGTGCTTGAATTTTTCCTTTTTCCTTTCAGCCCTAACTCAATCATCTCCCGCTATGGGGATGGCTTTGTGAAACAAAATAAGCAAGGAAGCAAACAAAAATAAAGACCTAATCTACTTCTCTTAAGTGCATTATTTTAAACGGCAGAGTATTTTATCAAGTGCTGATCCAGAGATATTCAAATTTTTGCCAGTTTGATATACTTGATACATCTCTGTAACCAGTATGCAAAACAGGAGAAGGGCAAAACATGAATAGAAATGATCTTAGCTGCAAGAAATTCTGAGCTAGAGAACGGGCTCCATTCCTAGCACCTTTATTTAAAAAGCAAGCAGGCTATCGTGAGCATTTATAGGAAAATAACAAAAGAAGCAAGGAGAAAGCCATGCCAGTATGTACAGCCAGATCCTTTGACAGGGTCTTGTGTCTTGTTTGGGATGTGAAGAATGGATCCAAGACAAAGAATGAAAAAAATGGGATTCTAAGAGGGGAGAATTTCAGGACTAGACTGGGTGCTCAAGAAAATCGAGTCTAATTTCCTTTTTTATTTTATTTTTAAAAGATTTTATTTTTCAGAGAGAGAGAGAGAGAGAGCACAAGAGGGAGAGCAGCGGGCAGAGGGAAAAGCAGGCTCCGTGTGGAGCAAGGGACCCAATGTGGCACTTGATCCCAGGACCCTGGGACCATGGCTTGAGCTGAAGGAAGATGCTTAACCAACTGAGTCACCTAGGCATCCCTAATTTTCTTATTTTATTGTATTGTATTATTTTTTAAAGATTTTATTTACTTATTTGATAGAGAGAGATACAGTGAGAGAGGCACCACAAGCAGGGGTTGCGGAAGAGGGAGAAGCAGGCTTCCTGCTGGGCAAGGAGCCGAATGTGGGGCTTGATCCCAGGACCCTGGGATCATGAACTGAGCCGAAGGCAGACACTTAATGACTGAGCCACCCAGGTACCCCTAATTTCCTTATTTTAAAGATGAGAATGATTAAGCCCATGGAGCTTTGGTGACTGATCTAAATTCCTATATTGAGTCATTGGCAAGCTTATTCATTTAGCAGTATTTATTGGCTATCAATTGGCTGTATTGAGTATTATTGAATTTTAGGCACAAAAAAGAGAGTGGCAAGTAAGCTGTCATTCAGTTTGTCTTCCTACCACCACACTGCTTCTCTCAACAACAATGACAGGACACACTACTGTTTAACATAACCTAGGAAAGATTAAGGCACAATAATTGTCCATAAGGATAAGAAATATTCTCAGGAGGAGGCTGACCATTTATTATCACCATGGGGATGCAAACAAGACTAATGGGTTCATGTTACAGTGGAACAGAATTCAGTTAAAAATAAGGAACCACTTCTTGGATGCCATGGTGATTAAGCATTGCAATTATTGAGGGAATTTGTTGATAGTACAAAATGAAAGAGATATTCATGTTTTCAACTCTAGTTTTCTTGCACATTATTCATTTTGTTTCTCATGAGGCTCTGTTTCAAACAACTAATTCCATGGGTTTTAGTTACAAAGTTGTTTTTGATAGAAAGCATATCACCTGTGCTCTCTCCGAGATGTTAAAATTCATAAAGACAGTTGAGCTATTGTGCTACTGTGTTTATGCTGTCTTTTTTCCCCCACAACATACTGGTGCATAGAAATGCTCCGTGAGATACGATAGGGAAGGGATTCTGAAAAGTCAACTGTAAAGTTAAATTCTGAGTTTAGCTTTTCAATTTTTTATCACTGACTTCACACTAAAATATGGAAGTCATGCACCCACGGAAATCTTTTGGTTCCTGATGTTAATAATAGTCTGTAATAATAATTCCCAAGGATTGAATTCCCACTTTGTGCCAGATACTTGATACTTATAAAGTCATACATCACTCTCAAGCAACCCTCTTTTATTCCTGTTAAAAAAAGAAGGAGACTCAGAAGATGATGTAGACTGCCCATTATCTCCCTGTAACGGCTGGTGGGACAAGGTTTGGAAACACAATCAAGTTGACCTTTAGGGTAGTGAAGTCTGAGCTTCAGGGACCTTCACTCACACAGCCTCCTCCAAGGCCCTGGGAGGTGCCCCAGAAATATGTTTACAAGACAGTGTGGCCAACTTCTTAGTTTGCCTGGGACTGAAGTATTTATTGGGGTACAGGGCTTTCTGCGCTTAAACTGGGACTGTCCTGGCAAATTGGAATATTATTATAAAAGGCCATATATATGTAATTACATATATATGTAATTACATATATGTAATTTTTAAATTAACATATAATATATTATTAGCCCCAGGGGTACAGGTCTGTGAGTCGCCAGGTTTACACACTTCACAGCACTCACCATAGCACACACCCTCCCCAGTGTCCACGACCCAACCACCCTCTCCCTCTCCGCCGCCCCCCAAGCAACCTTCAGTTTGTTTTGTGAGACTAAGAGTCTCTTATGGTTTGTCTCCCTCCCGATCCCATCTTGTTTCATTTATTCCTTTCCTACCCCCCAAACCCCCACGTTGCCTCTCAACTTCCTCATATCAGGGAGATCATATGGTAATTATCTTTCTCTGATTGACTTATTTCGCTCAGTATAATACCCTCTAGTTCCATCCACGTCGTCGCAAACGGCAAGATTTCACTTCTTCTGATGGCTGCATAGTAGTCCATTGTATATATATATATCACAATTTCTTTATCCATTCATCTGTTGATGGACATCTAGGTTCTTTCCATAGTTTGGCTATTGTGGACATTGCTGCTATAAGCATTCGGGTGCACGTGCCCCTTTGGATTACTACATTTGTATCTTTAGGGTAAATACCCAGTAGTGCGATTGCTGGGTTGTAGGGTTGCTCTAGTTTCAACTTTTTGAGGAACTTCCATACTGTTTTCCAGAGTAAAAGGCCATATATTTTCTAAAAAAATATTAGAAAGTGAGATACCCAGTGATCACAGTGGACTCAAACAGCTGTCTTCTCCCACTCGTATTTCCTTCTCCTTTGTCTCACCTCCCCTTGTGTTCCTGGAATAGCCCCGTATATTTGGGTTCCAGCTAAGGGAAGATTGAGTTGCCATCAGTGGGATATATTGATGAGGTCTGCAGTGACTTCTGTAGATAGTTAATTGGTTTGCCAGTGATCCAAGATTGGGAATGGCTTCTAGGGCTAGTCCTATGCCCACTTGGCCAGCTCACCTAGGCCTGACAAGACGATGCTGGGGCAGAGGTCCAATCTTGGCATAAATATATCCTAATTAGTACCCTGCACTGGGAGTATGTGGGACGTGGAGGGAAAACAGGATCGAGAAGCTCTGCTGTAGAAAATTCTTCCAAATTTCAAAGCTCTTCTAGGAAAGGAACTTGAAAAGGTTCTCTCAAATACAGCATGTCCTCTCTCTGCTGCCTCGCTTGGGCACACTTTCCATTCCTTTCCATGCTTAAAGTCTGTTCCTCTGAGGACTCTGGAACATTTATCGACAGATCATCGACAGATTGACAAACGGAAAGCTTTAAGAAAAAATATACGTTATAGATGCGATTATGAGAAATAGGAGAAGAAAATCTCTTAGAGAAACAGACAGATGGAAGAGACCCAGGCATAGACTCTAGTTGTGGACACGTAGATCAGACACTGAAATATGCGTCAGGCGCTCTGCTTCTCCCTAATGACTGTGGCCTCCATCGTTTGATTCATTGCCAGTAGATTGTACTCTGATACTTCTTTTTATGACAAGCTCTATTTCTGTGTGCATGCTCTACTCAGGTGAGCCGTTTGGCATGGCTGGGAAATTAGATATTCTCACTAATCTATATTCAGGAATAATAAAATAAGTTATTTGGGGGCTACATTTAAGAACTGAAATTAACTTCAAGAATCATGTAACTCTACCTGCTTATTTTATGGACACAGATATGGAGGACAAGGAAAACAAATGTTCTTGCAGTGTTTAAAGCTCCTCTGGCATCAGTGATGGGCCTGTTTAAATATTTTCCCCATAAATTTAAATAAAATTAAATATACATAATGGCAAAAATATCATACTTATGCTCCTTTTAAAATGATTTTGAAATAACTTTGGGATCTTCATGCCTGAGATTCATCTTAAGGAATACAAGTCCACGTGACGTTTAAATGCACATGAATCGTACCTCTCCAGCGAAAGGCAGGAGTCCTACATCTTTTTAAGATTTCCTTTTCACTTCTCCCATCCAAGTACTAACCAGGCCCGACCCTGCTTAGCTTCCGAGATCAGACGAGATCGGGCGCGTTCAGGGTGGTATGGCCGTAGACTCCTTTTCACTTCTCTAAGGAGCATTTTGCCACCACCGATCTGAGTTGAAGACCAAACTCATCAACTATACGTTCAATATTAATACTATTAGTATCGATGATAGTGACTATTTATTGAATATATACAATGTCCTCGTCATGAAGCTTTCTGTGATTTATTCACTCATGACAACAACCAGGTAAGTGGCATTAATTAAAAAGTGAGGGGGCGCCCGGGTGGCTCATCAGTGAAGCATCTGGCTCTAATCTCAGCTCAGGTCTTGATCTCAGGGTGGTGAGTTCAAGCCCCGTGTTGGGCGTCATGGTGGGTGTGGAGTCTACTTAAAAGAAATGTTAAAACGTGAGAAGACTGGAGCTAGGAGCAATGGTCTTGCCTTGGATGCATAGCTGGGAAGTAGTCTAGATGGGGTCTCAATTCCTATCTTTCTGTGTTGACTGTCTGATGCTCTTTTTTAAAAGTGAAGAAAACTGTCCAGAAGACAAGTACTTCTGGAAGTAACTTCCAGAAGACAAGTACTCTGTTCCACCACTGCCTGGTATTTTCTTTGTTATTTCCATTGCTAAGTCAATGACCCCCATTATAAGTTTCTTTTTGTGGGGAGTTTGGGGATGGCTTCTCCAGTTCCAACCTGCCTCCTAAAGTATGGCCCCTTTCACACCATCTGGAGGTTACCTATTTGTACAGGTACATTCCTTCTTCTGTGCCTTCTGAGTCATCTCGGGGTTGTAAGTTTGTGGTGCTGAATGTTGTATGGATATACTAAATAAACCACTTATTGAAAGTAGGACTGTTGGTGGCAGTATTCTGAAGGGTAATCTTTCTAAATAATTTTCTCTTCGGAAGTGTTGTTTTGACAAGCAAGGATCCTCAAATATGGACTAACCACATTTTATCTCTTATTTTACATTTCACACTGCATTTAAAAATACCAGTTTCCATATTTCCATAACAGATGCTGGAGAAGTTTTCTATCTACAACTTTCAGAAGGGAATGTCATTTATGTTAGATCCTCATTTCTTCCCACTTTATATAATTATGTCATCTTTTCTATTAATTATGTGTGTATAATATAACGGAACCATCAGCTCAATAACATTAGTCATAGAAACTTGGAAAATTAGTATGTACTTGAATGACCATGCTAATCTGGCAATTTATGTCAAATCTGTTCTATATTGGTTAAGAAGATAGTGACTGAAGTTACTTAGGGATGTGTGTGTGTGTGTGTGTGTGTGTGTGTGTGTGTGTGTGTAATTTTCTGCACCCATCTTTGTCTCCTTAGCATTTAAACCAACTTTAGAAAGAGATTTTCCACTAGAGGAAAACTTCCAGGTGTGGGCCACTACGGTATTTAATGTTCAGTCAAACTTGCCCTTTTGGAAATGGGATGGGGATTGGGAGCAAGGTTCAGATAATTTTTAAAGATGTATACCATGTGGCATTTTAGTAGGGGAAGCAATGTTTCTTGGGACATACTAGTAGACATTCTATTCAGGATAATACTAGTAGACATACTATTCAGGATAATCTGAGGGACTTAGAACAACAAAAGCTTATTTTCCTTCATGCATGATGGCCTCAGGTTAACTAAGGACCCTGCTCATTACAAGTAACCTAGGGTTCATCTTGACAAACAGCTGGCATGAACGTTGAGAGTGGGGAGAACATACTCTGCCGGATCTCACACCAGTAACTAGAGGGTCCAGCCTAGAAGTGACCTGGATTACTTCCCTTTACAACTGACTGGTAGAAGTACATGTCACGTGGCTCCACTGAACTTTTTCGGGACCAAGAGTCCGACCCTCCCAAGTATCTGGAATGCACAGAGGCAAAATTATTTTGCAAATAGGATTAACAGTGTTCCTGTGGGGTATATTTTAACCTTCCTTCTTTTGATCTCTGCATCTAGCCATCTGTACATTACCTCAACCTGTGTTTTTTTGGCCCCTAGTATGTGCAAGTTACTGTGCTAAGTGCTGGGGCACAGAATGATGGACCTACTCTTGGTTCCCGAGATTGGCAGATGGAGTGGAGCAAGAAAGCAGAATATTTACAAAAAATTGAAGAAGTCCCCTAATAAAGACCATTGATGTTTAACTGTTCCAATATTTTTATAATCACAGGATGTGGCACTTTTTCTATTTTAACCTATAGGTGATGCTGAAGATTTATAAACCATCAAGTGTTTTCTGCTGCTTATAATCCATTACGCATCCCAGGCATCAATGTTGAAAAAGGTTTGTGTCTATCTACTTTTCCAGCTATGGATATTATAAGTCTGAGACCCACCAGGAATAACCAATACAGTTGGGAGTATAAGAGAAGATTAATTTTGCTTCGTTTTACTAACCAAGTAGTAATGCACAGCTTTCATGGTAGTAACAATAAGCTTATCATCAATAATTATGTTGGTTATTTTTATACTTATCTTGAAGGTTCTTCTATAATTCTACAATGCCGTCACTTCTTGGGAGAATTAATTGCAACTAAAAATATGTTGGAACCTGTGGTTTTTCTGGCTTGTTGCTTTCTAAGAAGAGAACCACCAGACAAATCTCACTCAAAGAGGCCCTAGTGAGGAGGCACAGGGCTTTGCCAATCTAGACTAATGTATACTCCTTCAAGTCAGAGAATTAAATATTTGATTGGCTTTATTTCTTTTATCATCACTAGTCTAGTTAATTTGGATTTGAAAAAGTTAAGGACTTGTCAGTATACTTGTCTGCTAAAGAGAGGGTACAGCTAAGGTCTTAGAACATCTGGTCAAAAGATTAGATCCTCCTCTCCCGTGAAGCCTGGGATTTTTAGCTGGTATCCTCAGTTTGTCTGCGTAATTTTTTCCCCCACAAATTGGTATTTAAACCTCAAAACCTTTAGCTAACTACATCTGTCATTGATATTTTATTGTTTAATTTTCTTTTTATGGAGCCAAATTACATCTCTCCCACATACAGCCGGCACTTTACATGTCTAATTTGTCGACATGTTCTATAATGATAATTTCATTGATTTAGAAAGTGACATTATGAGCAACATATGTTCAGTTTAGCAGTAGACCTTGTTATGGCAATCAATTTTTTTCCCCTCCAGAACTCAACTATATTCCACATTTAGAGGCAGCAAAATAATTTAACCAGTTCATGTTCTTATGGTTTAAAAAAAAAAGAGAAAGAAACCTGCTTTCCTATGAGAATGCATTTTCACTTGGTGCAGTTTGCAATGTTCATATATTATCACTGTATACCAGAGGCAGGTGAAGAGAAATAAAGCCATAAAGGCATTTAATAAAATGGAAAATGACAGAGAAAAAAAATACTTCACGAAATTCCTTTGACTGTCTTCTACTCTTTCCTGTTCACCCCTCAATCTTAATCAACAGTTCTGCAAATATCTGCCAGAGCAGCAGGTACAAAGCCAAGCACTGGGTTTCCCTGGATGCTTTCATGCCCCTTTCATGCTCTTGTGTGAATTTTTTTCCTTATCCCTATACTTAATGGAAATGAACAAAAAAAATCTCATATTTCAAGATCCAGCTCAAAGATCACCTCTGCTCAGAGGCTCTCCCCAACCTTCTTCTCCCAACCCAAGTCAGCACAAATCATGCCCTCTCCACCTGCTGTGCATGTACGTGACCCCCCCCTCCTCACCCTCCTGTAAGCGACTTGGGGGAGGATCTTATTCATCTTTGTGTCCCTAGCAGCTGAGTGCCTGGCTTATTGTAGTGCTCAATAAAAATGAATTGGATTACGTAGAAAATATTTTCCATCTGACAAAGTTATTGTACACCAGGAAGGGATCTTTAAGAGGGTATCCTGTTCTTCTTCATCAAGCAATCAAGGGCAAGTGTTCTGTGTTGTTGCTGATGGTGATTTATGAAGCCGGTGAGTTTAGTTCAATATAAAGAAAAAGTGGAGTAGTTTAGAAATGATGTGGGAAAGAGCTGAAAAGAGTATGAAAACCTCTAATAATCCTAGAATAGGTGACTACATAAAAAAGGAAAGATGGCATAGGAAAACAGAAGCAAGTTGGGTTAACTCTTATATAGACCGTATTTTTGCCCCCAAATCATTTTCAGGCTTCAACTTAAAGTAGATGTTAATCTCTTACAGCACTGAGATCTACCCTTATGTAACTATGAAAGCCAATATAGCATTATTCTTAATTATAAAAGACCAAATTATGTTTTGTATAAGATGCTTATAAAAGTAGGAAACTGGGTAAATACATTAGAAAAAATTTTTAAATAACACTAAAACAGAAAATCTGTTTTCTAAGTTTATGACCAAAGTGGAATAAACACATCCATTTCTTCTGTTAAGTACAGCTAAACAGTTGGGGTATCATGACTATGAAGCTCACATGAAAAGATGCGGAAAGGTGGTGAGACAAAGACAGCCCAGTGAGGCTCCCTGGGACCTGGTTGAAGGCAGGGTGGCGAATTCCCTGGATTTTCTTTGTGCCTCAAGTATCCCCAAGTGGGGACCATAGAAGATGACAACCTAGGCACTTCAATGAGTATAGACAAAAGATGTCAGAAGAAACGTTAGCTCTCTACCAGGAAAGGGATGTGAACCCACAAGACAGAAAACTTGCAGACAATAACCAACCAAATGCAATGGGAAAACTCCAGAGTCCTACTTGCAGCCCTGGATGTCAGTTCTGGGCTTTCTTCCCTGAGGAATGATCACATCTGGTGTACATCACTTACTGGTGATAACATCTCACCAAGAGAACCACCATCACATTCTGCATTTACCACGTGGGGACAGTGCTGCCCACAGAGCTTGTATCTTCAGTCCAAGTGGGCAAGCTCGTAAGTGGGAGAAATAAAAACGGAGACGGGTCCATCTGGCTCTAAGCCAGGCTTCTACCATTCAGCGCACTGTCATAAAACTTCATCCAAGGTGGGAACACAACTTACGAGAGGTGAAATTTATTACAAGCAAGTTGGGATTTTCGCTGGCTGTCCAAGGAGGACCAACAGCAGTGAATACACATTCCATAAGGCCATAAGAAAGAAATCCTTGTGTTCTGCCCCCTTCAATCCTGTACTGCTATGGACTATCTAATAGCTACTACATTCCACCCCAGGTGACTGAATCAATCACTTTGACTGAGTTTGTTTATCACCTTGTCAAAAAGGAGAAGTACTCTATTCTCCTTTGATTAAAAAAAAATATCCTGCATAAACATAAACACTTGCCAGTGGAGTTATTATTATTATTCCAGGTAGTGGCAGCAAATTAGAGACACTTTTCATTCAGATCCAGAAACAAAAATATTGATTTTTTGGTAATACAGGAAGAAAGCTACCCTTAGGGAATTCATAGTCGATAATTGAGCTATGAATTGGAATTCTGGTAAAAGCAAAAGTAAATCCAGGGATAATTCACAAAAGTTAGTGCTGAAATTGAGCGTGTTTTCAAAGCAGCATAAAACTAGAATTGAAAAGTATTTACACTAACCAGGATGAAACATTTCAAGCAGACCTGCCATCTGTATGTATGTATGTATGTATTCATTCATTTGTTTATTTATAAGTAGGCTCCATGTCCAGCATGGAGCCCAATGCAGGGTTTGAACTCATGACCCAGAGATCAAGACCTGAGCTGAGATCAAGAGTCAGAGGCTTAACTGAATGAGCCACCCAGGTGGCCCTTGTACATTTTAGAATTGAGCTAAAAATCGTACTCCCTTTGGAGCCTTCTGAATTTGTATGAAAATTGTTGTCACTTAAAAACATCCCAATAGACAGACACAAAGTCAATTCCATTGGGCCATCTGGAGTAATTTATACAGAAACTCACAGGCTAGAAAGGTGTAGAGGAGGTGAGGATTTGAGAGAGTTGAATGGTTAATACCTTTTTCAGTAGGAATGCCAGGCTGAAGAGTGAACCCACAACACCCCCTTCACTGCAGTTGCAATGTTGGTCTACCTTGCATCTGAAATCACAAAGCAGTCAAACAACCCATGATTAAACTTGGAAGTTCAATTTTTAGTTGAGAAAACTGAAGCCAAGAGAGGGGAAATGACCCAAATTTGTACAACCTAGCAGAGATGGCCCTGGGATTAAAAACGTGTCATGTTTAGTACATGGGCATTCCTGGTTTTGTTTTCCATTCGTTTTCACTAAAATTAAAAGGAACAGAGCTTTTATTGAAAATGCACAGAGGTGAGTTACAATGGTTGTATACAAGGAGGGAGTCTCGGCTTCTCTGAAGCTCTAAGTCAGCCATCACAGGACTGGGCTTGAGACCCAAATGTGAGGAACTCAAATTTTCATTTACTGACTATGTCAATCACTAAGTCTAGGTGGCTTTGATGTAGGGTTACTGGCCCTTCAAAGATTAAATGTGGTGTTTGCTTAAAAAACAGAAAAGAAAAAAAAAAGCCATAGTCCTTGGAACATTGAAAAAATTAAATTAAATTAAATTAAATTAAAAAAAAGAAAAAAGAAAGCCATACAATGGCTTCCGTGACAATGATATTTAAAGGAACTATTCAACCAAGATGTAAAGAACACAGCCAATGAGATGTGATTTTTAGTGAGTATAATAAATCATTTTCAACTGCATTGGTGGTTCTTGGTATATATATAGAGATAGATAGAGATATCTATCTATCTCTCTATATATATCCACTTAGAATTTTCATCTCCTCCAGAATTCTCTTTCTCCTCCTCCCTAGGATGGCACACAGGTACTTCCAGGAATTCTTGACTTGATTCTTTCAACCTTCCTAACATCGGTTCTCTCATCCATGTAAGTAATGTGGTTTTGTAAAAAAAACGAGGGACTACGTAGCACTTTAGAAGGGTTCAACATGCTTCAAAACACTGGCTCACACCTCAAGGTAAATGGTAACTGCTGAACTCTTTGGAATTTCTGAAAGAATACCCAGCAACTCAAATGATACTCAAATGATAATTAACTAAGAGCTGAAAATGCATTTGCAATCCTCAAACACCAAGGAGTCTTGGGTCCAGCCACAACTTTTATGGATCTCTTTGAGTAGTTACTGGGAATTTTCTTTCTAGGAGGCTGGGGCACTGGTTAGAAAACCTTTTAGACCAGAAGCTCTGGTATGTCAACTTGTCAAAAGCCAAGATATATTTGATCTTTTTTTGAGAGAGTGACCCTCACTTTATACACTCAACATACAATACTTCCCATTAAAACAACAATGAAAATAGCCATCATTGGGAAAGCATAGACCCAGGCTTATAGTCACATAATCAAAAGATGAATTTAGGAGGTGTTTATTGTTTCCAATGGACTTCAACTGCATTAAAAAGTCCTATTCCTCATAGATCCTGTGGAATTAAAATTCAGAGAAAAGACAAAACACGAGAATATCATAGTGCACATGGGTTCATAAGGAATCAGTTTTGTGGTGAAGACTTAAGCATTTCCTTTCAGAAGAACCAAAATAAGATTAATATCAACATCTGAAGTCGAGGAAGAGATCATTTCCTTGTCAAAACAGGAAGGGTCTTGCTTCATGATCTTTAACTTGTCCAGTCCCTAAATCTCAGTTGTTGTTACCTTGCCCAAGTCAAGATAGCCAAGAAGGTATTGTAAAAGGAAGTGCTAAAGCGTGCTTCTGGAATTAGAGGGAGAACTTTTAGTTCACTCAAATCTTAATTTCTCTGGTCCTCATTGAATGGCTGGTCATGGCCGTTCAGGTGTCATTTATGGTTCATGCACAGCAGAATCTTTCCCTGTTGAAACTCGCATGTTGATGCCTTAGAAACGAGAAGCTACACAATTCTATTCTTGAAAATTTTTTTAATGACTTATTTATTTATTAGAGAGAGTATGAGCTCGAGAGGGGCATAGGGCAAAGGGAGAGCGAATCTCAAGCAGACTCCCTGCTGAGCATGGAACCTGACTCAGAGCTCGATCCCACAACCCGGAGATCATGATCTGAGCCGAAATCAAGAGTCCAACACAGGAGCCATCCAGGGGCCCTGACAAAATCATATTCTTGAAAAAAAAAAAAAAAAAACCCTTTTAATCACAAAAACAATTTTGTTCTGAGAGGTTGGCTCTCCGTCAGAGTTGGCAGGAAGGAGGAGAAGAGCAGAGCTTTGTTTTCCATTTTGCATTTCAGGCTTTAAAGAACCGAACTAACGAATTTATTTTTGGGAACAAAGTTATTTAAGCTGTGCAAATTTGTAGAGCCTACAGGTATGTCGTACCCTTCAACTTCTTTCAAATATTTCTTACCATGAGCTATTCAAAGGCTGAGACTTTAAGAAGACTGCATTGTACAACTCATTTTACTATTTTAAAAATGTTTCCCTAAACTATGTCTTGTTTAATCATTGCAATAGCCTGCTCAACGGGCAGAGAAGGCTCCATTTTCCTCCATTTCCTCATTCATTCATTCATGGAAGCCTGAACCTAGAGTGTGTGCTAGCACTGTGGCGCCCCCAGAGAAGACAGCATTTACCGGAAGTAACACAAGAGAAAGGAGCCAGGGCAGGAGGGATGCTGCTGTTTGCTCGAACCGACTGTGGTTAGTGATTTTTGGAGAGGAGACAAGTAGGCAACGAGAGGGGAATACTATTAGCTTATCTCGAGTGAATTTTGAAAAGGTGATAGATACATCTGTTGTCTATGACAAATGCAGATTCTTGACAGAGATTAAAATTTAATTCAAGAAAATATTCACGGTGCTCCACTTTCAAAAGACGATGCTAAGAAGGATCAGGAGACATGGTATTGATAAGCAGAAGAAGCCTCAGTGAGGGTGAAACACTGATGTATTATTTTGCTCCAAAACTTTCACTTGGTAAACATTAATCAAACAGAGCAAATAGTAGCTTTGAGTTCTACCGATTACTTTTCCTAAACAGACACTAAATATTTGATGGTAGGGTATAGATTGCTGTTAAATTCCGAGTGAGATTTCCGGGTAGATTAATGGGGGTAAAATGCATTAAGCGTGGGTAAACAAATGATTAATATTTCAAGCTAGATCCACTTGGCTACTTTTAAAGATTGACCTTACCCTACTGCAAGACCTCCGCCCAAACCAAGTGTTTGGCTTCTCTTTTCCAAATGGCTCCTGAACAACTTTTCATCAACTGCAGTTGTATGTGACATTAAGGTTCTGAATTTAAAATAAGATATGCTTTTAAAAACTCATAAAATGCAAATGTTTATAGTCTCTGAGCAGAAGTTGCAATCTGTGCGAGAGTGCTTTACCCACACTAAATTGACTAAAGCATTACCTGTCTAACATGGCTTAATTATTTTATTAATCTGTGTTACCAGGCAGAACATTTTGTTTTACATCTGGAGGCATGGTTTAAATGATAGTTTCAGGATTTGCATTCGTGTTTGTCCCAACTGGCTTTCTTAAGATGTTATTTCTGCTCACTTTATTGGGCACAAGATGCTGAATTCAGTTGTGGCGAGGGAGCCTATCAGTAGGTTTGCAAACTCATCTCAGGCAAGAACCCAGCCAGGTTACATGCAAGAGTTGCTCATGGGTATTATTTGGGTCTGACACAGTGGAGGCTCTGCAGCATCGGGGACGAGTGTGCCTTTTTGTGCCCAAGATTTGAATTCACACTGCTACTCATCACCGGGGTGAGCTGGGCAGTCTATTGAACCTCTCCAAGCCCATGTCTTTCTCTCTAGGCCAGGGACAACATGCAATCCCAATTTTGAGAATGAGAAATAATAATAACAATCATGCAATTTTGAGAATGAGAAATAATACATGCAAAGAGTCTTGTGTGGTACCCAGCTCATGATGTTTTCAATAAATTGTAACTAGTAAAAAAAAAAAAAAACAGCAACAAATCACTTGAGTCTTGATCAAATCACTAGACTCATGATTAAACAGTTGTGTTGGACAGGTGTGCCTGGGTGGTTCAGTCAGTAAAGAATCCTACCCTTGATCTCAGCTCAGGTCTTGATCTCAGCGTGGTGAGTTCAAGCCCTGCCTTGGGTTCCACAGTGGATGTGGAGCCTACTTATATTAAAAAAACAGAAAAGTTATGTTGGATGAAGAAGTTTAGATGGGCATACCTCTTAAGCTTCTCAAATTATCTCCAAATTTCTCTATTTTTTAACCAAGAACTTCCAGTCAACATTTACTACATACATACTACATACAATTACTCCAACATTTGCCACTACTCCACACACATAATGCATGTATGTGAAGTACCTTTCACTACATCATATATACATAATGGAGGATAATCTAATCTTTGGCATTTTCCCTTTCTTCTCAAAACCCTTATGCCCCAGATTCTGTACCATGGGTTCTCTTTATGCAGGGGAACAGGTGCAGGTAGAGAAATGAATTAGGGAAGAGATGTACTATCTAAAGAAACTGTCCTATTCGTTTTTATCTGCTTTACATAAGTGATCTCACGTAATAATTTCTACGACCAATTTGTGGGCATTCTGAGAGAGGGTGGAGGCAGTGAGGACCCCCTTGAGGCAATGGATATTAATGGCGGCCTCAAACAGGAAGCAGACAAGGTAATTGAGGCCATTGACGAGGGTAACAGTCTTTTGTATTTGCCTGGCTTTCTATATAGCTAATACAGTCAGGTTTTTAAATTTGTTAATTTCACTAAACTACTATAAGATAAGTAGTGTCGTTATCATCCCTACTTCTAAATGAATTATCTGCCAGATACCCTGCCCAGTGGTAAGTCAGAGTTGGAGCCTCCAGGGCCTCTGACTCCAACCCAGCACTCACCATCACATTTTCCTATCTTGCTTCATGAAAAGAAGCCCAACTGGTTCACTCCATTGTATTCAGTGATAGCCTTTTCGGACTGAATGAGAAATCATGAACTTTAGGCAGATGAAGGGGCCAATAACAAGTCGGTACCTGTGACTTACTGGATGGCTGTCACTGGACTGAAAACTGCTTCTGTTCTTGTCATGTTTGGTTATATGTTGCTCTGACCCCCACCGCCAAAATTAGAATCAATAGCGAACGTTTATTGGTGCTTGCTACGTGCTGGAAGCTGAGCTCTTCTGCCTCTATCAATCTTTATAATCACCCTATGGAATAGCTACTATTTTAATTCCTCCCCTTACAGATTAGAAGAGGCACAGAAAGGGTAAGGTCACACAGGTAGGTCAAGGTCAAGAAAGAAGCCCAGATAATTCGGCTCCAGTGCTATTATGCGGTTCATAGCGTTGAAGGGAGAACTTGACCACTTGTCACATAACTTACGGAAGCAATATAAAGCTTCCAGTAACTAGTTATCCTGGAGAGAATCAATGGGGGACATTTCAGTAATTATTTATCTTTGCTTCTTAAAAATGTTCGGGCTAAAGAAGTCTGGAGTGTTGGGAGAGAGGGCAGTGGGTTCACTAGCATAGGGCGACAAGTTCACTGCCATTGATGGGAAACCCGCTGGTCTGGCTCTTTCCCTAGGTGTGAGGAGAGTACAACAGCTGTGCACGGTGTGCTGTTGCGTGGCCTGACTTGGGTCAGCTCGCTGGAGGAGACCGCCTCTTCACACCTAGGTTTCAGCCAAACTGTTGAGCTGGGTGGGGGAGGGGTGGAAAACCTCCTATGTAGCTGTTTGTTCATTAAGTGAATTGAGGGAAGGAAAACAAACCTATTTCCCTGGAGCAAGGAGCCGTCGAGTTCTTGCGTGACGATGACTGTGTTTGCTACGGCATGTTGTCAGCACTCCAGCTCTGTTTGCACACTGAACATTGTGTTAATTGTGCAAACACAGCGAGGCAGAGCTGTTCCTATCCCACCTCTGAAGTCTCTGCAAACACGACCAGCTGGTGTGCAGGGGTTTCCATGTTGGTATCCCCCTTGGCATGGTGGGGTCTGACGGTGAAACTCACTCTGGAGCCAGCCCAGGGAAAGAGGGAGAAAGACCAACTGTAATGGGCATGAAAAAAGCAGAACAAAATTGCCCAGGAGTGTGGTGTTACATCAAAGTATAGTGTGACGGGGTCGTCCTCATGATCTACGCTGCGGGCATGTCAAGTTTTCCATCCCATGAAAATGACCTTAAATAATCTTGGACTTGCAGGTAGTGAAGTCACCAGAAGGACAAAAGAATGACAGATGACATACCTTTGGTTCAATTTTCCTAGTGCTCTTTGGCTTCCTGTTCAGGACAAGATAGCATCCACTTTTTCAAATACAACTCTCAGATGTGTTTGTTTAAGACCAGAGGAATTTAAAGAAACTTGGATTGGTTTGTTAGACAAGAAAACATTTCTAAGTTGCTTCTTCTCCCTCTAAGACTTCATTTCTTATATTCTAGGGATAAAAATGATCTTCTCTCCCTGTCTTTAATACCAAATACAAAGCCATAGAACTTGAATGAATGCTTCTTGTCACCGGAAGAGAATAATGGTTCATGAATTTGACAGTAGTAGAGCCTCAGTAGGAACTAGGATTCTGCTGTTATTTTAATTGTTTATAAAACATTTAGGAACCCTGGGGGTAAAGCGGGGGTGAGGGAAAGTTTTCCTAGCAAATTAATACCCACAAAGACCCTAAGCTAGAGCGTAGCATTCCCTCTGGAGAAGACTGGGGATAAATCTATTAGAACGTACTCCAGTGGATAAAACAGCACATCCTGTCACTTCTGCTCCCTTCCTTCAAATGACCATGATTCCTTTTTGCTCATCTCCCTCTCCCTCTCTCTCTCTTTGGCTTTAATTTAAATCATCACATAAAATGGTGAGTCATTCTTTTCATTCTTTCTGCATTTTACTTCCTGCAGGTCAAGCTATGACTTAAAAGGTAGTGAAAACTCTCAACTTGGGAGGCACGAGGTTAACTATTTTATACATAAAATGGTTCATTCCCATTTACATGAAAGGAGAGAACCAAATATAAATTTATTCTTCACATAATGGGCTGAAATTTTCTTTCATGAATAAAAGTAATGGCCTATAAAGTAGTTTAAAAAGCCATTCAAGAGGCTGTTTTGATTAGGTGTCTGTATTTGACTAAGATACATTATTTTCTTAATAAGTTTCATTGCCTCTGGTGACTCCTCTCTCAAAGGGGGGGAAAAAAACCCTAGTAAATTAAAGGTACATGCTAGCACATTAAAAAAAGTTCCAATGGCAGGACACAAATTATTTTATTACCACACCAACTGAGCCACTGATACTTCGCAATTCATGAACAAATTTTCCATTACTATAGAGTCATGCCTTTATTGACTGTTATAAAATCATCATTTGTATCTTTTTTATCCTGCTGTGTTCCTATTTTATTGGAAAAGTCCTATAACAGGTATAACATCGGCTCAGATTACCAAGAAATCTATAAAATAGCTTCCTGCTACTACCTTTGGTACGGACTGAAAGAATACATTATGATCCCACTGAGTCTCTGATAAAAACTGTGATTCACAAGCCCACATGATTTATCCTTATCTGTTAGACATCCAGGCTTTATCTGCTCTATTAAATTATGGGAGCATTTCACTGGTATTGATTAGCTGTGTTAGGCATAATTATAGCACCTGGGTCATGAAATTTAGGTACAAACTTTAGGCATGGTGATAAAAACAAAACAAAACAAAAGCCAAAAATGCTTCAGTGAAAAGGAGAGTTGCAAAGGCAGGTGATTCTCGCACATGCTTTGTTTGAAACTCTCCACTTTGGTCTCTGATACTCCAATACGCTGATTACTGAGGGTTAAAATAAAAACCAAGAGGAGAGCATGACCATAAGTTGAAAGTAGCTCTATTGGCTCGTTTTTTTAATTGCAAAAAATGAAAGCGAAGGAAACTGAAGGAATTCATTTTTAAGGATCAGTTTCAATAATTTTTACAAAGAGTGTGTCTAATATGCCAGAACTGTCATAAACTATTTGATCTGCATCTTTTGAAGATTAGTAGATGAGCATTATTGGTCAAATTGCTCTCGAGTCCCAGTGGTGATAGAATTTCTATCTGTGATTGTAGTTACAGGCCAGCTAGGAAAATCAGCTGGATACATTCTCATTTCCTTCTACACGGTTTTGCGGGATGTTCACAGAGAACTTTTCTGGCGAGTGGGGATGAAGTTTGTTTTTAGAGTACAGAGCACTTCCGCTGACTTCAAAGCTCACATGGCAGAGGGAGTGATCCTTCCTACCAAATGAGGACATGCCAGAAGGTTCCATCTTTCCTGGACATGATGGAAAGACTTTCTAATCATCTAGTGCTCATCATGCAAAAGGCACACCAGGTTAAATAGGACCGGTTTTACTAGCTTTGTGTGTAGCTGGCTTTCAGGTTCTCAAAGGGCTTTCAGAAGCTCAGCGCTTCTTATCCCTACCGCAATCCTATAGAGCAAGCAGATAGAGGGATTACTTCACTGGTGAGGAAAAGGTTGGTTATGTAACGGCATCAAAACTTGGTCTCACCACCAGCTCTTTTGCCAGAGATTTTGGCTCATGTGTCAGGAATTTTTGGTTTCACAGAAAAATGCTATAGTAAACGACACCCATGATCTGATCCCACATGTAATGGAACATAGATTAATAAAGGGAACTGATTTGAACCTTTTCTTTTCCTTATAAAGGTAATGTGCAGTAAATATTATAAACAAGACTTTCACAAAGGAATAGAAAATATCCTTCGGTTAAGAACAATATTCAGTGACTTTAAAGTAAATGGTAGTTACTGAACATGGAGCACAAGAATTTTGATATATGAAAACTTATTTCATATATGCAATTTGATCGACTAGCGTATGGGTTAAGGCTGGACTGTTGAAAATTCTATGGAGATAGTGTAGAGCAAGGATATTTTTGTTCCAGTTACTGAAAAAGCAAAGGGTCCATTTTTTTCTCCTTCACGGCTTTTGATTAACTACCAATGTCCTGTTTTATATTGTGTTTTTGTTCTTTAAAATGATCCATGAAGTTCTTAAAATGTTAATTTACTTTCCTATCGACACATTTAATGATTTCAGAGTTGCTTTATTTTTATTTCTGATAGCTCTTGAATTGGTTATAGCTTCTAGAATGTGAACTTTAAATTTCCTTCTTTCTGTCATTCTTGGTCCAGTAATAATCTCTAAGCAAACACTTAAAAACACAAGAGAGCACTCTATGAAGTCATCCAGTGATGAATCTTTCATATGGTAGAAATAAATGCCCTTTGTAACATAAACTATTTCCAATAAGTCAGATATTTTGGACTGCATGGCTTTTTAAACATTTATGTTTGTAGGGTGCATGGATGAGAAGGGGAGGGCACACTGTAGATCTAAGCTAACATAATTATTTGTCAATTAAAATGTAAGCGTGTGGATGCAAAAGGAAGTATTTCACCATGCCCGCTTTTATATTTTGGAGAAGTCATTTTCCCTATGATTAAAAGATATCCCTTGTAAGGAACTCATCAAAAATTCCCTGTCCTTCCAGCACCGAAATGAGTGCAATTCTGTCAACATGTGGAACGGGCATATATAACCTTCTTTTATTGTGTCAGCCTACAGGCATCCTTGATCTCAATTGGTGTGAATTTCATTTAATTGCCAAACTGTGGGAAGATGCAAGGTAGACTCTGGTTTTTATCCCTAGTTCACACTTTATTTCCCTCTTGAAGCTGAACATGTCTAACCAGCAGAGCTCCCTGATTCTGATGGCTGGCCTCTAATTAGTTATAATTCAGCTGCCTTAAGTTTCAGGTCAGTGTTCGTAATTTTACCACGTGCTTTCTTTATTTTTCCGAATGGAAATTTCTTTTACCAGGGATCGTGCTGATGATGTTGGCGATCACAAAGTAATTATAGACAAAATAATAGTGGTATAAATGCAAAAAGAAAAAAAATGAGCCCCAGAAAGTTGCTTCAACTCAACGGTTGCTCTTGAAGGAAATTTCATATTTTCTAGTGGCCAAAAAACTGATTTGTTTGGGGGGGGGAAGGCGGTTATATTTTTAATTGCCACCCAAACATTGTCTGAAAGTAGAGTCTTACATAGATCTCATTGCTCTAAATGCACGTATAGCCATATTTTCTTTTGGTGCTAGCTTGATTTATTCACAATGACTCATTCTTTCTGTCCTTGATGAGATGGCATAAGAATCCTGGCATCATTGGGCCTTGGAGGTAAGTAAAAACACAAAAACAGAATTGCATGACACACTGGAGTTTGAAGCAAGATATTTGGATCAGGAGTTCACCTGATTAGTTCGTATTTGGGCCTTATAATCATTGAAGGGTAGTTTGGGATTATCCACAAATCTCAAGATGGATAAATGCACTCTCATTGGAGACAGGCACTAGAAAGAGCAAGCAGTGAGGTTTTTACACAGCTTTTAACTTATCAGGTGTCCCCACCCCCCACATACACACACACACACACACACACACACACATTTGGATTCCAGCTAGATATCCCACAGGTATTTATTTAGCTTCTCTATGTGTCAGGCACTGTTCTAGGCTCCAGGGATAGAGCAATAAACACCATAGAGTAATTTCCTGCAAGGGGCATTTATTCTAGCCATGAGGACAGACAAGAGACACACTGCAAATAAATCATTTCAGAAACACATGCTGTGATTAAGCTAAAAGAGTTGACTGTTTCCCATGAATGACCGGGCGGGACAGCTCCACCAGGTAATGGGGGTGTCTTCAGGAGTAACCACTGGAGTTGGGATCTTAATGATAAGAAGAGAGCACCTTGGAAGGATTGGGGAATGAATCTCACAAACACAAGAATAATGGGCAGAGAAGCCCTTGCAATCAAAACAAACCAGATGTTCTATGACAGAAGATCAGTGTGACATCTGTGTGGCAAGTGAGGAGAGGATGGTGGGAAGCAAGGGCCAGATTTTGGACGTCTTGTAGTTTTTAATAAGGGTTGTATTTCACCCCAAGTTTAATGGGAAGTAGAGGATTTAAAGCTTTAGAAATACTTTGTTGACAGAGCAATGATTCAAAGACGATTGCATTGGTCCTGGGGAGATGCCAGTGCTTGGCACTAAGGTGTAAGAGTGAAGAAGATAAGCAGTGGTTGGATTTGGGATGTATTTTGGCGGGCTGGACATGAATGTAAAGCAAAGCCCGAATGACTCGTAGCTTTGGGAGGGGGTTGGGTCTGTGAGTGGATTAATAAGTAGAAGTGAATACGGAAATCAATAGTTGAACCTTGGCCATGTTCAGTGTAAGATTCCCATCCGGCATCCACATGAAGATGGCCAAGGAGGAGCTGGATAAAAGAAGACAGAACTCAGCGGAGGGGTCCAGGCTGCGGAAATAGACTCCTGATACATGGGGTGCATTGGAAACGGTGGAACCGGATGAGATCACACAGGAGGAGTGGGTCTAAGGTGGAGAGGGCTGAGGGCAGGGTCCTGTAAACTTTGAAATAGTTTTTAAGTTTTATAGAAAAATCCAATAAAGAAGCTTAGGAAAAAAAATGTAAGAGGAGAATGAGGCAAATGTCGAGCATAGAAATCACGAGAATAAGACGATGAGAGAGGAAGAGTGTCCTCAGTCATGTCAAGGGCTATTGAATGTTAAGTCGAGCTATCCAGTCTGAAAAATCCGTCCCTCTTGTGCAGAGGCAGACCTTCTCTGGCGGATTCAGTCACTGGGGAGCTATGACAGAAGCCAGAGTTGACCTGCCACCAGGTGACCGACACAGCTTTCCTGTTCTGATAGGTTAGTTCTTCATCTGCATATCCTACCCATCTCCATGAAACGTCATTGAACTACAGAGGCAAGCTAAAGTCTTTTAAAGGGAGAAAATTCAGAGGGAGAAAGGGCTCCTCAACTATTTTCTAAACAAGAAAATGAAGCCCTTGAGAAGCCGAGGACTATTTGAGCTGAATGCGGCTATCATGGGCTCCTTATTGCAAACCAGAGGGAAACAGTTTGCCAACCGCTTGCGAGGAAAACAGATCGCAGGATACATACATTTGTCCTCCCCTTTATCCTCAAGGTACACACGGTTAGTCATTATAATTAAGTCTGCAGTGTGCGAATTGGTGGGAATGCTAGCGGGTGTCTCTGGTCGGTGGAGGTGAGGATTGGATTCCGGACAGCCGGCAGCAGATACAACACCGTGACTCAGAAAGACAGCCCTGGGGCCAGGACTTCACAATGTCTTTCATCTTTTTCTTAAGAAAAGAAAACCACGTATCACACAACAAAACTATAAATCCCATAGTGTCATAGTTCCCAACCTATGTGATTTCTTGGGTTAACTTAGAGCAACTGGGAGTATTGACAGAGAGAATCTGGAAAGGCCTCTGAGATACTCTATTTTATTTTATTTTAAATTTTTTCAATTTATTTATTTTCAGAAAAACAGTATTCATTATTTTTTCACCACAATTTTAAAGATAGCTCTTATTGTCTAAGCTCCTCTGCATCATAGGGGAGGTGAGCTGTTTCCTTTTGTCCTATCTGACCACTGTTTAATGGGAAAGGGGCAAGACTCTGACTGAACATCTTATGTCCAAAGGAAACCAATGAACTCCGTTACATCCATCAAGAAATAAAGTTATCATAAGAAATTTTAAAAATCAAGCACTCGGGTTTTTGTTTGTTTGTTTGTTTTTAATCCCAACAGTTAGGATCAATTTGTTATCTCTCACTCCTTTTATTGGCTCAGAATGCTACTGCTTGATATGTATTGGGAGTTCTTCATTTCCCCTCTATGTCACAACTGGGGGAGAAAGATCAGCCTCACCAAGGGAAGCTGATGGCTTGGTGCTTGGGCGAATAACACAGCTAATAACATTTGCGTTGTCCATTCCTTCTCTTCGTGGCTTCTGTGGTTTCTGGCTCCATGCTGGGTCCCTTGACCCCGTAACGATGTTGTGACTAAGGATTCCACAATGCAGTCAGGAAAACTTACAGAGCCCTGCCTGCCACTTTTCAAGGACTCCACTCCTGTCACATTAAATGGATGGTTTAAGCAGCAAGAGATAAACAGTTTTCCTACTTGGGTTTGGGGCACAGGAACAGTACCCATTCAACAGAAACGTGGAGGCAAATGTACTTCTCAAAGTGAAATCTCCAGGCAGGTTAAAGTTGTTGCAGTCATAAATTGGGTGAAGAAACAGATTTGGAATAAGAGACTCCATCATCTGGAGATAATCAGTGTCCCAGGCAAAAATTTCCCAAGACCAGGATTTCACATCTCTAAGTGGGAATAATCACATGGAAGCAAGAAGCACTATTTAATGAGTGGACATCGCTTACTCCAGAAGCATGAACTGAGCACATGCTGCATGTGTAGTACTGACTTAGAAGCATCTCTGAGTCCAGCAGAAGTCGGTTTCTGATCTGATGATACGATTAAGGAAAGAATCATTTGGTTGAAAATCAATTGCATTGGCTACCCGCTACCTGGTGAGCTTAAAATATGAAAAATAATTTTTTATTCCTTTCTGTTCCTCTCTTGGAATGACTTTAAATGTCAAATTTTGTCTCGGGAGCAGTAGGGGTTTCACCTGCAGACTCAGTGACACAAAAAGTTCACAAGAAATGCTAAAACGCTCTAATGCAATCAGTAGAACGCTGTGGGCATTTCTGTGTCCTTCTAATGGAATACGGCTCTCATTCACTTTCTTCAAAAGTGAAACAAATGGCATAAAACCGAGACATTGCTATTGTTCTATAACGGCGGAACCGTGGGGAGAATGATTGAACAAGATTGTACTCGCCGTCCATTTTAAAATGAAGTTTCACGCTGAGAGTTAACTATGGTTTTTCGCCTTTTCTTTGTTATCAGAGTTTTGCAACCTCCACACTCCTGACATTTTGGGTCAGACAGTTCTCTGTTGTGGGGACCGGACTGCGGGTTGCGGGGTGTTGAGCAGCGTCTCTGGCCTCCCCCGACCAGGTCTAGGAGCAGCCCTCCCGAGCAAGCCGAAGTGCCTCCATCTCCCGACGCTGCCTAAGGAACCTGGGGGGCACCGTCGTGCCCCTCTCCCCAGTCCCCATGGAGAGCCCATGCTGAATGTCAATGCCTGACAGACAGTGGATCCTGTGCGTCACTGCCGGCCAAGGTCGCCCAAGTTAAATCAAGAAATCACATGGACGGTTAGCGATGACACGGTGGCATTTATAGTTTTATTGTGTGATTCATGAGTGTCTTTGCTTAAGACGGAGCAGTTACTTCCTATTCCGTAACTTTTTGTGGGAAAGGAGTAGCATTCCTTAAACACGGGAATTTTGAGCAAAATCAGGGACAATAATTCAATGTGAAAGGAGGGGGAGAGATGGAAAAACGCAAAGATGGAATTGGGAGAGGAAAGAACGCTACGAAATTAGAAAGAGATTTGGAAAAGGGACAGAAGAAACTGGAGATTTCTTTTCAAAGGAGTCCCCGTACTGCAGGAGTACATTCCTTCTGAATGTTAATTACAGTCTTTACCTTGGCATTTTGCTCTCATATCAGGGAAGCAATTACTGGCCTAATTCAAATTCATAGCAGCCATTAACAATGAACAAACAGATACATTATTTTAATTCCATTTGCTGCTTCCTTTCTGCTGATGTATTGACCCATGAAGCTTTGACTGCATGTCCTGTAATTGGCATTTGGCAAAGAGCGCGATCATCATCATCCTTTTCATATACGGGTATTTATTAAGCCTATATTGCGCATATAATACCTTGCAAGGACAGGCAGCTTAAAGACCACAGGACAGAAATAGCCTTTGCTTTTCTGGAATTCATGTAATTATGCCTTCATTTTTTAGATAAAAATGTAGTCTGCATGTGTGCGTGTGTGTGCTTGGAAGGGTCAAGGTGAATACCAGTATGCTAACAGGATTATTATTTCTTAACTTAAATATCATTTTAGTATATTATTTTGATCATATATAACTTTATTTGGGGTTCAATAATACCATTTATATCAGAATCCAAGGCAAGATCTCACAATGAGATATAGTTAATAAAAAGGGAAGACAAGAGAAATAGCCCTCAAATGGAATAATCTATAAAGCTTTTCCTATAATTTCCTCTTCTTTCTTGAGTCAGTGACTTTTCTTATCATTGCTCTCTATAATATACTCTTCCTTCCCCTTAGTTTTGTACCCTGACATGATTTTTATGTTTTAATTTGGAAGCGTTTTATATGTGCCCAGTCATTTGTTTGCTTTTCTTTCTTCAGGGCCATTTACTATTATTGTCTTGTGTCCCAAGACATCAGCCCTTACATAGATTAATTGACTTGGCTAGAAACAGTGCCCAAAGCCATCAGCACCAAGTCAATGGCACAAACTGTGGACAAGTCATTCACCTTCTTGGATCTCAACTTCCTCATATGCAAAGCAAGATGATGGGATTCTATAGAGCCTTCCAGTTCTGAAATTTTTATTTCTATGTTTATTTAGACCTTTATGTTCACTATAGAAACATGATTCCTGCATTTCTCAGTTTGTGGACTTTGCCAGTGACATGAAATATTATACAACAGGAACATTTCCAGTAATTCCTAGTAATAATCCAGATATTACTAAAATCAACTTATAAAGGCTAAATTGTACACAGCCTGGTTTTAGGAAAAAAATATGGAAAAGGAGATCATCTTGTTCAACTCTCCCACCCAATGCAGGAATCCTATGTACATCACTTTCGACAGATGGTCATTAGGCTGCTTCTGCTTCAACAGTGACCAGTTGCTTATGGATTCTTGTGGTGGGTCATTTATATTGTTGATCAGCTCTGATGGGGAGGGATTCTTTTCTTTATGTGAAATAAAAATCTGCCTCCCTGTACTCTACCCAACTCTTCTAATTTTGCCTCTAGATTAATAAGGAATGCATCTCACATTGTCATTGTTCTGGTGTTTAATGATAACCATCATTTCACCATTATCTGACATGAACTTTGTTCTATTGACCTATTTTTCCCATTTTAAATAAAGGAAAGAAATCTATTTTCACCCTGCCTGACATAATCAAAAGACCCTACCAGTATCAGATGGCTAGGCTTTTGTTGACATTTAATAAAGTGTCTGGAGACTGAGGGTACACACTCCAATGGAGAATTTCTAGATCAAATTGTACACTGATTATAGAGTCTGGCTTCTGTAATTAGTACCCTAAAATTGAGTTATTATTTATATTGCCACTAGAGCATCGTCCTCAAAGAACTGGCATTTCAAGTGAAGTTGAATATTTAACCGAGATTGATAAAGTGGGAGAAAGCCAATTACCCCCAAAGTCAGAGCTCATGATTTTAATATTTGCTTCAAGATTGAGGTTCTATTGAAAAACTGACCTGATTTGGGAAAATAAAAGCCTGAGTTCTAGGCCAATTTGGAATAGTTACTCTCCTTCTTATAAAATTAAAGGCTTTCTGAGTTTTGTTTGGTGTTTTCATCTGCGTTATCTTCTCTCCTTCAATTCAGTAGAAGACACATAGGGTATCTTTGGTTGGCTGAAAAATCTACCTGCTTAAAGTTTTTGTAAAAGGTTAAAGTTGTGAAATCTAGGTTAAAAAAAAAAAAGTTCACTGAACTATATATCTGGAAACAAGTATTCTTGACTCTGCCACTAACTACAATGATCTTTGACAATACACTTGAATTCTTTGGATCTTAAGTTTCTTAATACTTAATCTGTGAGGATCTAATTGAATATCTTTAAGACTTAACTATCCGTTCATGCTCAACAGTAATATTCTTCAGGGAGGATTTTGAACTACTTGAGAATTTTAAGACCAATGCCCTCTTGCTTCCCATTATCAGGAATAACTAAAGGTTGGGTACATTTGGTTAGGCACATGCCATTATGACTTAGGCCCACATTGAGGCCCATGACTTTTATTACTGTGAGGGAAGAAGCTGAGAAATATAGTGGTGTTCCATAGGCTGTGAGTCTAGTATGAGGCTGATGGGTTGGGATTGTTGATAGAATGACAATTTCTTTGAGATCTTGGCTATGTGATTGGTCCTAGTTAAGTCTCCATTTCCCCAAAATATCTGGTTGGGGATGGAGACTTGAAAGGAGTTTTCTTTCTGCTATTTCTACAATTATATGAAGGGCACTCACGCAATTTTGGTTAAATTAAATTCAAATGAATTAATGGTAAGTTCCAACAGAAAAGTTTTGTCACTTGTTACTATTACCTTATTCCTAAATGGAATTTAGGAAAAGCAAGTGACATTTAGTTGGAGTCAATTTCAGTATTTGAGAACATTTATTTGAGAACAATTATTTATTGAGAACAGAATTCAACATGTGCATAAAGAGTCACAGAGTTCTCGCTAGCCTTTAAACTTGTGAGTTGAGCAAGCTACAGACAGAGCGAGAGAGTTGAAAAAGAAAAAAACCAAAATGTGTGTGTTGGGCTTGCCTTTCTAATATGAGAAGACTGACCACAAGATAAACATTGACTTGTATCCTGTGACAGATAACATTATTCTTCTCTGCACCATGTTTAGGCAAAATTTATGAGCAACTTATGTAAATGAAGGCAGTCTGTTTTACATCCACATAACCAATCGAAGCTTTTAACACACAGTTTCTCATTTGGTCAATCTTCTTATATCTATAACCAGAGCCAGCGTCATTCATTTTTCTTGATTCCCTAATTTCATGGGCTAGCTCCCCTTCCCTTTATTTCTTTCCCCCTCCCCGCATCAATATCATTTTTATCATTTGACACTCACCTCCGATTTTTTTGAAAACCCAAGGTCTTGTTTGTTTAACAGTGTAAGAGCCCAGGCCCACCCTCTTCTTTCCCATCCTTGACTGCTCTGAAGGCAGGAGAGCCCGAATACTGTAAAGTGGAGGGCACTGATGGGGAGCATGAAGCTGGTTGAAATGGGTTGCAGGGATACCCAGATGGGGTGGTTGTATGAACAGAGAGAGGGAAGATGCAAGGTTCCCCGAGCCACTGACATCATCCACTCATTCATTCAGCCACTGTCTCATTCAACGAAAATTCTATGACTGTCTACGTTGTGCCAGGTGCTGTGCTACGTAATAGCAATAAAGATGCAGAAGCAAACGTGTTCCTGCCTTGATAGAGCATATGGTCTACCCGAAGAATACCACGAAAGCAACACGATTTATGGAGTCCTATCAGGAAAATTGCGCATTGAAAGGGACTCCAGCCCCAGCTTGGCTTCTTGGAGGAAGAGCCTGAAATCTAGTATGAAACCCAAAACATGAGGCTGAACTAGCCAGGGATGGGTGGGGAGGGAGAGAGGGAAGAGGACTGCTCCAGCCTGAGTGAACACTTTGAGTAATTGGCAAATTAAAGAAATTTAAAACAGTTGATTTCAGCAGGGGAGTGACAGAGGAAACCTAAGAAGGTTTTTGGGGAAAATATGAGCACAAACTCTTTTCTGATCTTCTAAGTACAAGTGAGACCTTTGAGGTTCTGCTTTAGATTTTTGCATATAATTTCAGGAAGAGTTTCTTTCCTTTCTTTTTTTTTTTTTTAAGATTTTATTTGTTTATTTGACACAGAGAGAAATCACAAGTAGGCAGAGAGGCAGGCGGGGGGAAGCAGGTTCCCCGCTGAGCAGAGAGCCCGATGTGGGGCTCGATCCCAGGACCCTGAGATCATGACCTGAGCGGAAGGCAGAGTCTTAACCCACTGAGCCACCCAGGCGCCCCCTCAGGAAGAGTTTCTTGACCTTGCAGGTACCATTACTCCCTCAGCCACAACTTGACACAGAAACACAGCCTTTCATCACATAGCGGGAATTGAATGTTTTTAAACAAAAATGCTCCAGAGGGTTTCCCCATTGCTAAGGAACAGGCTTGCTATGAGCTTTTCCAGTTTCTTAGAGGGAAGGAGGCAGACTTCTGTACTACAGTGAGTTCAGGGATCTCTGCGTCATAGGATAAAAGAGAAAATGGTTCTCCCACGTCCACATGGTTTGAGAGCTTCACAGGTGTGTTCTATGACTTGTTGTTCATTTGTGGAAGAATTTGGAGGGAAGTAGAGCTGGAGTGGGGGAGTGGGGTTGGGGAAAGAGAAGAGAAAAAATTCTTAAACAAGCTTTCTCATCTCTGCTGGAATGGGCTGGGGACATTTCAATGGGACTGCTGGTACTCTTTATTACCATTAAATACTAAGAACACCATTAAAACTCCTACTTTTACAGTTTTGAGCCTATGCTGGGAGCTAGTAGGCATGATGCACCCGTCATCAGAGTAGACAAACAGCAAGATGGAGAAAGCGGTGTGCCTGCCTGAGAGTTAACTAAGCCTAAACTTTCCAGCAAAAATATCTCATAGAGAAACCAGAGACTACTTCCACTGCCCTAGATGATGATCAGCCTTTTAATCTGGTAGTTTGAAATAAAGTACCCCTTGATGTATATTTGATTATTAATTACTATATTATTGTTCATTATTTCTGAAAAGTAATAACATGTTTAATAAAAATCTGAGCTACTCTAATGAAAATCATTTAAATAATTTTGAGCATTTCAACCTCCTGAGGACTTCAATTTGATTTCTACAATACAGTAGAAACTTACTAATTCAGACTAATGACAGAAAGCCCCATTGTGAATTACCGAATTGTGCAGATGAGTGGGTATGCAAACAGAGAGAAAAAAGACTCAGGGAAAGTAAACCACACAATATGCTTTATCCATTTGTTTTGACAATAGTAGTTCAGACTTAACAGTTTATGACGAAACTGTCCTGTATATCAGTAAATGTATTGTCGCTTGTTTCATAAAGATGATGAAATCTTGGTGATCAGAAGTCTCACTATAGAAATCAGATACTAAATTTCTGCTGAGAGATAGCTCTGGGACTGCAGGGGTTTCAAATAATTATCTGGCTTACAAAGAACTGATGTGAGAACCACGGAGTTCTGTAAATGCAAAGTGAGGCACAGAGGTAAAAAGATATTTTAATCCATCTTACGGTTGCCATTTAGTGTGGCTATAATATTTTTTCTCTGCGATCCCAGATCTTCTGAGGCAGAAGAGACTTCATATCCATTCTCTTGCCCAGTCTCCTAGCCTACCACACTACTGTATTGATTACAATTTTATGATTTTTCCTTCAACAAAGAGGGAGATCCAACTTAATTACACGCTATTCTCCCTTGTCTGAGAAAGGGTGACACACTTTTACATGCAGAGTAAGACCCAGGCTCCAGGATAATATTGGGATTCAAAACCTAACATGACCCATCATTTAGCACTACCTCCTCCTCTTCTTTCCGTCGATCTTGATGAATGACTCTCTACCCTGGCTGTCCACCGAACCACCCAGGGAGCTATTTAAGTACACCATTCCCCATGTGCAGACTTCTTGCCTCAACTGATGATTGAAAGCCCCTACGTACTGAGAGGACCCACGGAGAGCTTTGTCTTTATCTTTGCTGTTCTATTCTGTGTCCTTCTTAGAGCCACAGCCGTGAGGATACGTGTCGATTTCAGGGGAGGGGAGGGGCAGGCTGCCGGTCAGGTGGAGGAATAGCGTAGAAGCGAGGGCTCGGCATCGGTGTCCCAGGTTTGAATTCTCAGCCCATCACTTCCCAGCTGTGCTACTAACTGAAATTTACTTAGCGACCCTCTGCTCGGGTTTCCTCAGCTGTAAAATGCAGACACTGAAACCGTCATCTCTAGAGTTGCGATGAAATGGGTTAATACACACCAAGGGTTCAGAACAGGTCTCAGGACATGGCAAGAACTGTAAACTTGTCCGTTGTTATTCAAAGGGACCCAGAGGGCGAGGGCAGGGGAGGCAAAAACCATCGCTTCACAAGGCCTGAAGGTTTGGAGAAAAATTAGGCTGGGCCCCCAGGGGACAGGAGAATTGCTGAGAGCTGCCAGGAAGAACAGGATGGCCCTTGGGGTAGCCACCAGAAACAGCTGGAAATGCAGTCAGTTTTATAGGATAGCCACTGTGTACCTATTAGAGAGAGGAAGACTTAACACGAGAAAAGAGCCAAGGGAATAAAATCACTTATAATGAAAGATGGGTATACCTAAGCTCTAACAAGTTCTGTTCATCACCAAAAACAGGTCTGGAGTAGTTTTTTAGAGAGAGGACTAGTTCTTGAAATGCTTGCTTCTCTTTGGAAGGAACCATTGTAGAGAGGTGATAAACCTGGCTGAGAAGTCCCAAACACAGACACAGCTATAGTGACTCTTTGGATTGGTGGGGTTGAGGCTCCTCAGCAAGGTTGAATTCCAAAGACCCACAGGTGAGAGACACATCAAGGAGTGAGTCAAATGAAAAGGAAAATTTTAGCAAGGACAAGAAGTTAAGCATACCACCAGCACTCCTCTCTACAAAGGGAAACCCAGATTTATCAAGAATTTGTAAATTGTTCATTTTGTGATGCATATTTCCCTTTTTTTGTGGCAAAATTTACATTTTTGAGGGCCTCTCCATGCCCTCCTGTATCTTTTTGTTTCAAGCCAGGCAAGGCTCCGGGAATAGAGTACAAGTTTAATACTGGCTTAAGCCAAAACTAATTAGGCAAGCAAAGCTGCTGTTCCCCTCAAAAATCAAACATTGCATACCAGAATCAAGTCAAATGACTTTTAGATTGTCTGTTATTTGGGAATATCTGTACAGCGGCTCCTTCAATTACCGAGTCTAATTTGGAGTTGACTGCAAATTTAAGTACTTTTAGCAGGAGAAGTTCATGAGTCATTCAGACTAAATCTAATTCATTTGTACAGTATTTCTTGGGCAAAGGTGGGTAGCTAGGGATTCACCTGAGTCTGGAGAAGGGGGAAGCTGCCTCGTGAGGGACTTTCTAAAGGTCTGTTCTCAAGGACGGCTCCTCACCCCTACTCCCTCTCTTTGCACAAACACACGGAGGCTGTTTGGGGGAGGGGGGGGAAACAGGCTCGTTATAGCAATGTTTACACCTATGATGTCTACGTGCATCCGCACATCGTGCACATCCTGCGAAAACCTGGAGACCATGGTATTTGGATATAATTGAAAGGGCGCAGGCTAATTTGGACCCCGTGACAGCACCCTAACAGAGATTTACAGTTGCAAATGGTTGACAACTCGGCTACTGGGTGAAAAGAGGGTGATGGGAATCTGGTTTGATGGGATGACCCTTCCTGACATGTGAACAAAGAAACCTGCATATCTATTTTTAAGCAGGCTCTGGAGACTTCCAGTAATTGACATTTGGAGCAGAGGCTCGTCCTCACCCCAGTTCCTGGGGACATTTGCATCCTTTTCTGTGTTTGGGTTTTATCTGTCTAATCCCTCGGAGCAGGTTGGGAAGCAGCCATTAGTCTCTGCAGTGGCAGAGGCTCCGAGACCCTCCTCCGGCACGTGCTCCCTGCAGGCTGCCCGCCTCCTCTCCCGCTTGGGGCTTCAGACCCATAGTCTGAAGGTTTCTAGTCCAGGAAACCTGCAAACACTACTCCGAGCATTTAGGAGTTGTTACATCTGAGTACCATTCATGAACTAAGTTCTGGCATCATGGTTGTTTTTACCAGCGGGGGAGATGGGGGATGTCAAGATTGTGTCCTTGAGGGGCGCCTGGGTGGCTCAGTGGGTTAAAGCCTCTGCCTTCGGCTCAGGTCATGATCTCAGGGTCCTGGGTTTGAGCCCCATGTCAGGCTCTCTGCTCAGCAGGGAACCTGCTTCTTCCTCTCTCTCTGCCTGCCTCTCTGACTACTTGTGATCTCTCTGTCTCTGTCAGGTAAATAAATAAAATCTTAAAAAAAAAAAAAAAAAAAAGATTGCGTCCTTGAGTTGAGGGACAGAAGGAATAGTGAAGCCAGAACTCCGTAGGTAGGGCTCGTGCAAAATCTTCTCAAACAAGGTAGTGAATAGATTACAGAATTGTAGTCTGTGAATTTGGTTTCTGGCACTACTTGTTCTCTCTTTCCCTTCTCCATGGTGTGACTCATTTTGTCCTGTCCATTTTCCTATATTTGGGCTTTATTTTATCTCTTCTTAAACAAAACCTCTTCTTTCGAAAGTGAATGACTGGTCCATACTGAGCTATAATTGACAAATGGGGTTCATGTGCTACTACTTCTCAGAGTGTGTGCTATTTTATTTTATTTTATTTTATTTTATTTTATTTTATTTTATTTTATTTTATTTCATTTTAGTATTTTAATAGGGATAAAGTCTTTAAACCAAAGGTGTAAAACTGCTTGGGGATTTCAGATATCTAGCAGGGACCATATTTCCAGTTTAAGGTGGAGGTTGGCTTTTCTTTTTCTTTTTTTCTCCTGGAATCATTAAAATATCAACATTTAACTACTGAGATACAACTTCTCTCAATATAAGACCAATCTCCACGAAGATAAAGGTAAGAAGAGTGTGGAATCTGGAAAATATTTTGACCTCCAGTCACTGCAGTTGGGAGCCAGGAGCAGTTAATAATGGCTCCTAGAATAGAGATCGAAATCCTTCGGGAGGTCAGCAAGGCTCCGGGAGGTTCCAGCCTTCTCTGGGAACCCCGCTCCTTCTTCTTCCTGAGCTCCCCCCACCTCGACGGTTCTTTTGACAGTTCCTCAACTATATAATCCAGTCTGCTCAGGGGACGACCTCCTCCACATCGGGACATCTGATCAGCCCTCCTGCCTCTGCCCAAAAGGTGCACCCTCACCCCTCACTTCCTCTCCATCCCCCACCTGGCCCGTCTAGCTACAGGACTACAAATCACCCTGCAGGCATGGGAGCAAGTGTTACCTCCTCAGGGAATATCTTGATGATTAGGTCTCATCTCCTCGTAATTTGCTCGATTCTTACCCACTACAGCGCTGAGACAATTTGAAATTATACCTCGATTTGTGCCATTATTTACTAAGGGTCCAAGTAGCCATTCCCACAAGGACAAGGGCTGCAGATGAATCATTTACCACGTATACCACAGACGCTCCCATCTCTAGCACACTGCCTTGCTCACAGGGAACAATAATACAGCCATGATATCAAGCAGTTTACATGGATAGCCGACAAATTATACTGAAACTCAGAAGTCTGGTGGGAACTTTCTTCTGTCCTGATTGAATGCTCAACAGGACGGTTAGTTTAGTGATCAGAAAGGAACTTAAATGGACTTGTCTTCAAAACATGTATTATTTTCTTGGTACATTTGATATGTATGTGTGCAAGTTTATACACACATAAATGTGCAGCATAATTAGGATAATATTTAATTTTTCAAAGGATCCTTTTCATCTTCTAACATATTTTATCAAAAAATCTCTATGAGGAAAGTAAAGGCATTTCATTTTGAAAATAATTAAGATATATGTATGTATGTCCATACATATTACTTTATAGCAAGATCTATATCTCGCTATAGTAACAGTAATAGTAGTAGTAGTTATCTACTATGGTATTAGTGTGAATATATATATGTATATATATTCTAAGGTAATATATATATATAGTGTATAGTATATATAACATAGTGTATATAGCACATAATATATATACACTATAGCATGCATCTCATACATAACATAGCATGCACATAGCATATACACTGTATATGTACTAATTCACTAGTATATAATTATATATTATATATATATAATGGATATATAAATTTACCCCCATATTACATGTATTTACAAAGAGCCACACTGTAGGCTAGTTGCAAAGACAGATATCATTACTGACTTATGTAATCAATAATGATGGTTAAGATAGTGTTGACTCTCTGTGCGTGTTGTTGAAAAGCCCGACTCTAGACAACCCTTCCTTCCATGCTTGTGTGTGCAAAAATGTCTCTTCTGCTATTTACTTATGACAATAAATAAATGGGGGCTTTGAGAAGTCTTTCATTGCTGATTTTTCTATAAACTGGAAGGGAATGAAACAGTAGTGAGTCAGGAAACAGTTCAGCCCAAAATGTGTTTTTTGCACTGGCACATTATTGAACCAGAGCCCGAGCCTACAGTTTATTGAGGATGCCGCTCTGCTATTTGGATGATTATCCTGAAAACTAATGGATCATTTTAAGAAAGTACAGGGTTTCTCCATTTCAGGCACATGGGATTAGGGGGGGGGGAACACAATGAAAAAAGAAAGTTATGTGTGTTTCATTTACTTTGCATCACGGATTTTGCTCAGTACTTCTGTATTTTTTTAAAAGATTTATTATTTTAGAGAGAGAGAGCCCATGAGGAGGAGGGGCAGAGAGAGAGAGAGAGGAAGGGAGAGAGAATCTCAAGCAGACCCACACTGATCGCAGAGCCTGATGCAGGGCTCTATCTCATGACTCTGAGATCATGACCTGAGCAGAAACCAAGAGTTGGACACTTAATTGACTGCCCCACCCAGGTGCCCCAGCATGGTCACATGTTTTATCTCTTTTAACTCTTCCCATGTGGTGAGAGACCTAGGCATTGTTAGTGACATCTTATAGCAGAAAAGTCAGTTAACTTGCGTAACATCACTGGAATAGCCCAATTTTGGGAATAGTTCTACCACTCTTAGCTACATGAATCTATTCCATTGGCTTACAATCTTCTCCTGAAGCTCTTTTTCCAGTTAAAGGGTATATTTCACAATAGACTTACTGTCTTATGAGTTTCTAGGGTCTAGGAAATGAAATGGCTGGTATCATGTCAGGGCTTGTGGTTACCATGCCAGCCTCAGGATTGCCTACAGAGCTGGTCTGTATACAGTTCCCAGGTCATAACCCTTGCCCTAACACTGCTTTGGAGCACTCTTAATGAGGTGGATGTCCTGTGGTCCCCTTTCTTTGCAATGAACAGCTATCATCCAAGAGCTGCTTTGGTAATCTATCATCAATTCTCTATACCTCTATCCCTTTGGAAACATCCTATCAACACCCACTACCATGTTGGTAACTCCCAGGTCCTGTTGGTGCTCCTGCCTTACTATTTATTAAGCCCTACAATCATTTGCTACACTCCACTTCCTCCAACACCCAGACTGGTTGCTTGCTCCTGGTGGACTGCTACTACTTCTGCCTTGTTCTAAGGCAGGTTGTCATAATAACATGTCCTAGTCACGATACCAAGCATCTTAAATATATTTGATTATCCAATCCATGAAACCACACGGTGAGACAGAAAAAAAATTTTTTTCTGAAAAAGAAACTGAGGCAGCAACAACAGAAGTTTCTTAAGGACATACCGCTTGCCGGAGGTTGAACTGATATTTTTGCCTCCAGGTGTCCTGTCTTTACCTGAACTATTGCCAACCTGTACCTACTGATGGAACACTTGACGGGGGGCAGTCCAGCATTCTTTTTTTTTTTTTCTTTTTAAAGGTTTTATTTATTTATTTGACAGACAGAGATCACAAGTAGGCAGAGAGGCAGGCAGCAATAGAAGGGAAAGCAGGCTCCCTGCTGAGCAGAGAGCCCGATGTGGGGCTCCATCCCAGGACCCTGAGATCATGACCTGAGCCGAAGGCAGAGGCTTTAACCCACTGAGCCACCCAGGCGCCCCACAGTTCAGAATTCTTGACTTACTGTTCTACTTTTATTTTGGCAAATCAGTGTATCATACATAGTGTACCGCTTTAGCACAGATATGGGTAACTCATGTTAAATAATACCCATTGACACTTTTAATAAAACAGACTAGAAAGACAGGGGACATACCTGTCCTGCATAACTCAAGCCTCAGATGTAAAGGACTTTCAGAGTGGAGTGCCTTATACTCTGGGGGTGACATGTGCCACTCAGACATGGTCATGAGCCAGTCAAGTCAAGTTACCAGAGTTACAAGGTTCTGGAAATTTCAAGAGTGAGGTCAGAGTATCTTCTCTCATGGAGGAAATCCATATAGTCTCAGAGGGTAATGAAGAAGAGGAGACAATTCCAAATTTGGAGGAATGATAGAAAAAGAGACTGTAGTAGTGACTAGAGACCACAGGCCCTAGCAAATGTGAGTGTATATCACAGCCCCTGGTTCCCAGGGCTAATCACTATTTAAACCTCATTCTCAAGCCTATCTACTCTGACTCCTGCCATGGGACTTTGTCTGGTGCTTGGATTATTACCAACCTGGGACATATTTTCTGTGGGATTTCACATTTGATTCTAATCATATTTGATTGGATTGGATTTTAAATTCAGTAGAAAAACGTCATATGTATGTATATAGAGATAATTTTGTCATAATATATGTATTTCAATGAATCTATAGCATAATGTGGAACTGCTTTCACTTCTGTTTAAAATCTTTGGCTGAATATAGGGTTTCTTTGCAGATGTTGGGAAAAACACTCAACTATTTGTTAATCCCAGGTCTTTGGCCAATCTGTCTTGTGCCATGGTGATTCCTATGGCTTTCTTGGGTGTTTGCATAAGAGCAAATTCATTGCATAAAACCATCCTTGAGCAACGTTTGTTAATATCTTTAGCCGCTGTGTCCAAAAGCATTTCACAGTAATATGAAGTATATGCAAACACTAGTTTCAGTTTTTCACATTATGATTTTATACTTTTTTTGGACCCAATATATAGCAAAAATGATAAAAGATTATGGCACCCCAAAAGCATATCATTCATGTTCTTACAACCAATTATATCATCATGGATAAGTCTTAAGGTGTTGATTCAATTGTTAGGGAAGCTAGATGCTACAAACTTTGTACAGGTGCTGTGAATACTTTAGTTGTCAGGAAGGAAGCGCCCTGGACTTTCTCTGTCCTGGACAAGCAGCAAGTTTCCTATTGGTTTAGTTCATTGTTGTATAAAGTCACCAGTAAATGTGGGAATACAGTGATGCACAGACAGGAAGAGTCTGGGGAGGATCTGGGCAGCATAGGAGACATCAACAGATGATCTATTGGCATCTTCTCTTTCTGAGTGTGGCCATTGGGATGGCATCTTTGAAATATCATGGCGTTGCTTCAGTGTTCCCTGTGTGGAAAAGCAGTTCAGATCTGTTCTTAAAGAAGCATTTTATCTCCTACCTCACAGGATTCTGTAGCATAGGGTCACTTGATAATCCCATGCTGAAGTTACAGGCCCCACAGAACAATTAGTGCTTCTGCTGCTATATGGAAATGAAAGACATGCAGGTAAAATACCTTCCAATAAAAAACTCTGGTGTGGCCATGAGAAAGCAAATTTTCACAGCTCAGAGAGTTTTGACAAATGTGTTCACGAGTGTCAGAAATGTGGCAGCCCCAGGGGCCCTTGCCGGGAATATGTGGCTTAGAAAGAACAGCTGTAGAAGTTTTAGATGCCGGCATCAGAAGTTAGAATGGAAGCAAAGATTCTGTTGTCTGGTCCTTTGAAAACGCCCTTTTGGCAGAAAGTTCCAGACATGCTGGCTCTTCCGATCACTTCTTTCCCTCCTGCTTCAGGGAGTGAATTGCCAGGGGCTTGGGGAGTAAAGATGTGAGGGTAAGAGAAATGATGTAGCTGTTGCATGCCAGCAAGACAAATTTCAATCCCTTGAGGTCTTTTAAATGGTATTAATTCTAGAAATAAGACACAAAATTTAACCTTTTCATGCTAATAATGATTTCATAAAGAAAAACTCGTTAGTAAAGGTGACAAATATGAAGTTCTATTGAACATTTAAATTCCAGAATCTCAGTGAATGCCCCAGGGAGGTATTTACCTAGCCAATGACTTTCTGATGTTATTAAGAAGTAATTTATTCAAGAAAGTCTCCATTCATGAGTTTACATAAGAACAATATCTACTTTACAAAGGCTTGTGTTCTCAGTATAGCACATACCTAATTTACAATGACTTTTGGTTAAAATTTTCATTAGGTTGGTTCAATAGTATTTGATAATTTTAATTTAGTTTTATGAGATCCCAGGTTCCCATTTATAGGAAGAGAAAATGAATGCAGAGGAAATAAATTTTTAAAGAGCAAATTTATCTCTCAAATGAGCTCTGCTAATTTCAGCAGTAAATCTCAGGTGGAGGAAAGTTAACCTTTAGTATTTCTGTGGCAGTCCTTTTGGGCATAGACTATGGGTATCCATTAAAAAACAGCTCAGACTCACGATGCCGATATGCATAGTGATTCTGTGAGAGACTCTTTTGTGAAATGCTGAAATGGAAAAGGAGCCCCAGGGTTTAAGCATGGGGCTGAGTACAGGAAAGGAATAGTCATTCTCAGGCACAAACCAGGCCCTTGAAAACAGAACCAAAATAGATGAGAAGTGAATGCTACAGGTTCCCGAAACAAGGGTAAAGGAGAATACAATTACTAGAGGTCAGGAATTTAGGTAGAATGGCCATGATTCAAGCATTGGTTAAGAATGCGAAATCCGGGCAGACTCAGAGTCCTGGATACAAGATGAGACAGACACATCATGGGGTCTGTCACTGACAGACGGACCAGCCCTGACAATGTGATGTGGGATTTGCTCTGCTTGACTGAAAAGGGATGAGTTAACAAGAGTTTATTATACATGAGTATGAGGGCCTGCAGGTGTGCACACAAAATACACACACACAGACACAGAGAAGTTCAGGTTTTTAGCAACTAATTTTTCTGGTAAAGCTACCTGATTTAGACTTCCATGAGGGTGACTCCCAATTCCTTCCCATGTGATCTGCAAATAGCAGAGCGTGATGCAAAGTGAAACACCCCCTCCCCAACATCAACAAATTGAATGGATTAAAATTGCCAACAAGGCAGCAAGTCCAGTCTCTCACAGTATTGCCCCCATGTTGATAGAGGGATTGTAGATAAAATTCCCTGTCACATCATTCAGCAGGGGCCTGAAAATGTAGCAATGGGTCTTTTGTGGGTGCCAAAGACCACAGAAGGTAATCCAGTCCCTGCCCTGCCACTACCATTCTGAACTGGCCTCTTTCCTCTTGCTCTGCAGTGAGGGAGAGGACTGCAAAGCAATTATTCAATGAGTTCGATCAATGTAAAAACCAGGCTAGACCATTCACCTTCTACATGTCAGTTTCTGTTTACTGAAGGCTCGCTTCTGTTTATTCTCTTTACCTCATTCGTGCAAATGTCTGTGGTCTATTAAGAAATAGACTGTTTCACAGCCATTACCAGAACAGTCTTCTGTTTCATCAGTAGGCGTCCTGGGCTATAATGTCAGCCTCAGATCAGGTCAGGATTCTAATGAACATCAGCTAAGTTTTTAGTTCTTATCCCCTGAGACAGCATATAAAACCACTGAACCCAAAGTCAAAAGCCCTGTGTGTTAGTTGCATATGGACTATACAGTCTGTCTGAAAGAGTTAGCCTACCCTTCTGTTAGAGTTAGCAGTGAATCTACAGAATATATTGTGTGTGATTGTCATTGTCATTATAAGTTACAGCCCCGTATTTTATAGTATATAATGAAATGAGATGATAAAAGTGACATCAAGCTTTGGATTCTAGTGTCTAAATCACCCATTTTATTCATCATTTGGCAGCTAAATGTCTTTTAAATACTGTGCAAAGTTTTATGATTTAATGTTTGCCTAAAGAACGGAAAGAAATGTGTTAAGCTGTATTACTAAGTAGAATCAGACTCTACTACATAAAACCATCAGAAGACAGGGGTTTAATCCAGTTTCTTTTGGCCTCTGAGAAGAGGAATGCAGGGCCAAAGTCTGAGCTGGTCTATCTACCTCTGGATACCCCGTTCCCCAAGGCTCATCAAATCTATGCTATGCATCCAGCAAATGAAGAGTTTACCTGCTTTCTACTACTACATTTAACTTGTCCTGAAAATCCTTTCAAGCCCTTCTTTCCTGCTAAGAAATTGATATTTTGGTCTCTGGTGGTCACTTGTATTTAGCCTTCTGTCTTTGTTGGCTTTGCTGTGACCAAAGAGAATTCATCACTGCGTAAGAATCTTAATTCACGGTGGTTAAGAGCTCAGTGAAGCAGCTTCCAGTGCTATGAATACTAGGTGCCTGTTAGTTTTCTTGAGAGACTTTGGAGCCTATGCACCTTGTTTCTCTGATTTAGGAGCTTCAGAGCAATACATTCTATTCCTGTGATGGAAGGTGGCCTAATCTGACAAAGCACTCATTATTTGTGATTTTTACTTTACCGAACCCTCTGCCAGTTTAAAGATTTTATTTATTTATTTGACAGACAGAGATAGGCAGGCAGAGAGAGGGGGGAAGCAGGCTCCCCGCTGAGCAGAGAGCCCGATGTGGGGCTCGATCCCAGGACCCTGGGATCATGACCTGAGCCGAACGCAGAGGCTTTAACCCACTGAGCCACCTAGGTGCCCCCCTTCTGCCAGTTTAAAGAGCTTTCCACCCCCCTCCCCTCCATCATTCATATCCATGGTAAGAAACAGCTGCATCCATTCCAAACTCACTTTGTTATGACTCCAAATCCGATAAATAATCATGGTTAGCCCTCACATTCATGGAGGAGTAACCCACTTTGTATTGAGAGCCCCATGATGCTAGGGGACCTGGGATAGTCCTTTTACATCCTAGGATGTCCACCCATCTTTGGCTCATATTTAAACCATCGCAATTCTCCACTGTCAGTGCTTTCCCCCTTCACTCCAAGGCATGAATGCTAGGCAATATGCGAAAATTGTAACAGAGAATAAGTCCCCAAGACGTTATTAATTATTCCTCTAGGTGCAGGAAGTTTTTCTTTTTTGGAAGAGTAGGGGGCCGTGAAAATAGAAATCCTAAAAAGGGGTGGAAAAGGAGACCAAGAAAGAGGGAGAAGGATAAGAAACGGAAAATTCAGGGGCACCTGGGTGGCTCAGTGGGTTAAAGCCTCTGCCTTCGGCTCAGGTCATGATCCCAGGGTCCTGGGATCGAGCCCCACATCGGGCTCTCTGCTCCGCAGGGAGCCTGCCTCCTCTCCTCTCTCTCTGCCTGCTTCTCTGCCTGCTTGTGATCTCTGTCTGTCAAATAAATAAATAAAGTCTTAAAAAAAAAAAAGAAACAGAAAATTCAGATACCCTGGAGACATTCATGCCTAATGGCCTTTGCCTTTGGCTCTCTTAACAAAACTCTAGGGTTTGACAGGCTCTAAATTGTTTTTTGTCACCCTCTCAATTAGAGAGGCTAATCCTAATATTAATGAACACCGCTGAGCAATAAAATGTGTAAAATATATTTTCTCCCATAACCAAGAGATCATATATGATCCACATCACAACTCCGATCCATGTAATACATATGTATTTTAGGATTAAGTAACTTTTTCCTTTCCCATCTGTGCTCTAAATCTGTGCCATATGTCACCTAACAAGGTATTTTCCATTATTCTTTTATTCAGTTCACTGCATTTTGTTCCTCTTGTCCCTTGAAAATTAGCCTGTCTGTAATCAGAAATCACTTCCATTCACAGTTCAGTGCATCTACGGTAGATGTGGCAAATGCTTGTTTACGGGGCTGGTAATTGGATTAAAACATTGAAAAGAAACAGAAAAATGGAATGTATTGAAAACATTAAAAAACATAAGCATAAAATCAACAAAACCAAAAACAAATTAAAAAGCTCTAATGAATAAAAATGCTATTAATGGAAATCATTTATCAGTACAATGTTTCTGAATCTATGGTCCTCAGTATTCAATTGAAATGATATTTAAAAACCCAAGAGAAAAAGGAAAAGAATTCTAAATAGCTCTTCTGTGAGCATGACTTGAGAACGGTTGATTAGCTTCTGTGTATCTTCTGGGCTGTCTTGCGAAATGGACAGCGCATAAATCTTCACCAGGTATTTTGCAGGCAAGAAAGCACAGCTGTGTTAAGTCACTTAAGGAAAATTAATTATTCTTTCAAATTTGGATATTATTATTTTGATACCTGAAATCACAGAAGAGAAAAAATAGGTACGAGCTCTTTCTGCCTAAGCCTTGCTGAGTGGTATGAACAGGTCATTGTGATGCTGGCAGCCATTGGGCATAGCGTGCTGTTTTGTCAATTCAGGAGTGATAGAGTTGGAGGATCATCGACTGCTTCCAACCAAAAACTATACCCATAGGCCTAATTGTCTAAACATCCTTCCAATAACCTTATTCAAAATGTTTTTTTAAAAAGAAGCCAATGTTTCAAGGAAACGAAACAACTTGTGACGAAATAAACCAATAGTGGTATAGGACTGTGAAATCAGTTAGTCATACGAGAATGTCAATATCCAACAACAGGCAGGCTTTGATATAAATGGGATCCAAAGAGACAAAGGACCGGACTCAAGAGTAAACAAAACCCAGAAGAGAAAAATCCAAAGAGTAACCTCAGAACTGTTCATCTATCAGAAAGCATGAAAAGCAAAAATCAGATAACCAAACTCATGTGATTAAAACACCATCACTACCTTTGGCAGGTGTCTTCAGGCAGTCTCTTAAGCCTACAGAAGAGGGAAGCTCTTACCTGCTTGGCTGGGTCACTCTTTTCTTTATTCCGGTTGACCTAATGATGAAAAAAAAGAAAAGTGATTAAGTTCAGTTCTTGAATTTGGGAAAGATATTTCATGTTGACATACTTTTAAAAAAACACTTCTTTTTTTGTTAAAAAATAAAGTTGCAGTAAAAGCAATGTATAACAATTAAGCAAGATGAATTTTGAGTTATTTGCCATTATAAGTTGTTCATTGTGCTCACCGACCTAAAGTGAAAGCACAAGTGAAATTTAGTGGTGGGGGACCTCTTCAATTCTCAGAGTAAAATGATGGTGCTGCATTAATTGATTTCTAATTTCTGTCACACCTGTGCTGACAAGATTGTTACTAGAGTTTGTCTATATTACCTTGGGGATTTTGCTGTCTGACGTTTACCTTTTATTCGATCCGTATCAATTCAATCGGAGGGCAGGAAGAAGATTAGTGCCCTTCTGCCACTGAAATTCTATCTAGTGACTTAATATCAGAAATTATTGTGGGAATCTGCTTGATCTGGTTTCTTATGTTGTAAAATCTAGAACATTAGCTAGTTGTTCTAGTCCAATGCTTACTACAACCCATTTCCTATGTGTAACATCATTTTCAGTCAAGCAATACAAATTAGGTTCTAAAATGTTTTAGATGCATTATATTTTGTTTTTGTGGCTGTTAGGGGTGTAAGATTGCTGAATTAGTGAGAAATAAGGAGTATGCTAATATAAATAGAAAACCTGAACCCAGTTCTAGAAACCTTGAATCCATTGGCCTAGGCCAGGGATTGGCAAACTAGATAGAGCCCGTGGGCCAAATCCACCCTGCTGCCAGTTTTTATAGGACTCATGAGCTACAAATGGTTTTACCTTATTAAATGGTTGAAAAAATCAAAAGAAAAATAATATCTCATGGTATGTGAAAATTATACAAAATTTAAATTTCAGTTTCCATTAATAAAGTTTTACTGGAACACAGCCACACACATTTTATTTACCTGTTTTCTGTGGCTGCCTTCATTCTACAATGGCAGAGATGAGAAGCTGGAAGAGAGAGGGTATGGTCTACAAAATTTAAAACATTTAATATCTCGTCTTTTAAAAAAAAAGTATTGACCCCTGGCTTATGATGTGCTTGATTTCATCTTTGTTGACCCTAATAATTAAGGTTATTCAGTATAGATAGGTGAGTGATAGATTTTATTAAAATAAAAATGACTGTATTTCATTCTGGGGTCATCTAGCTCCCTCATTGCTGACCATGAAGGGCAGCCTCATGAGAAAATGGAGTCCTTAACCATCTGTGTAGAAAGTTCTAGGCTGGCTTCATTGCTGTACTCTAGTTACTTATCAAATCTACTTTCTACCTTTTGACAAGACTTCAAGACTCTCCTTTATATTTGATAAAAATATCTAGAACATTAACACAGTATGGAATAAATAGAACACAAAGAAGCAAAAGACAATACATAAGTATACATAAAATGATTTATATGAAGCATCTATATGATGTTCAAAAATGGAAACAAACTATATTTTTAATGAATATATATATTATATATATACACAGATAATATATATATTCATATATGTGTAGAAAAGGATTAATCTTGCTCAAAGAGAGGTCTGCCCTTTCCCCTTTCCTCTTGGTAGATAATTTATTAGCCTTTAGAATATCCTGCCTGATGAGAGTGTTATTGTTTATCAGGAGGCCAATGTGATTTACATGATTTATGGCACAGGGGGGCCTTGGATCATGGACTATCACCTCAACTTCTGGAGGAGCTGGAGATGAAGGTCAGCCCAGCAGATGATCAACCATGTTTATGTGACTAAGTTCCAATAAAAATTGGACACCAAGGCTTGGATGGGCTTCTGTGGTTGGCAAGCCTGTGTACATATTGTTCCATGGCATCTCTGGGAGAAGTAGACCCTGTTCACACAACTTCACTGGGAGGAGACCCCTGAAGGCAGTGCCCATGGAGTCTTCCTGGACCCCACTCCATGTGCTGCTTTCCTTGGCTATTTTTCCATCCTTTTACTGTGATAAACCATAGCTGTGAGTATAGCAAGGTATATAGTGAGTTCTTTATATTCTTCCAACAAATTATGGAACCTGAGGTTGGTTTGGGGGACCTGTTAGTTTAGAGCTGGTGTCAAAAGTGAGGGTGGTCTTGGCGACCCCTGAAAACTGTGTTATATACTGGGCGCCTGGATGGCTCAGTTGGTTGGACGACTGCATTCGGCTCGGGTCATGATCCTGGAGTCCCAGGATCGAGTCCCACATCGGACTCCCAGCTCCATGGGAAGTCTGCTTCTCCCTCTGACCTTCTCCTCACTCATGTTCTCTCTCACTGTCTCTCTCTCAAATAAATAAATAAAATCTTAAAAAAAAAACTGTGTTATATATACATTTTTAAAAGTTTGTCTATAAACCTACATACATATATATCACCAAAAAAATCACATTAATGGTTATTGGGGTTGGATAGTGGGCATGACAAGTGGTTTCCAGGATGTTAGCATCCCAGAATCTGATGGTGGTTAAATAGATACTAACATATTACTAATCGATATTAATGTATTATTATGTTAATATGTATAATAGAGACTGACATTCTTTAAGCTTTTCATATACATTTTATATACTCTTCTGTATTTATGATAGCTCAATACTTTTTTAAAAGAGGTAAAAACTCCCCAGGGAGCATGTTACTGTAAACACACACAGGCATCCACACACACGAGGTCCAGTGTAGGAATGAAAGTATTCATCTTCAAAAACTGTTGCCATTCTGTCCCGTCCTGAGTTTTATTACTCAAGGACTATTACCTATTTTTCACGAAAAAAGTCACTTTGTTGTTCAAGGATCAAAATCACAATTCCCATGGTCTTGCGTTGGAACATTGGTTTTAGTTTGTTTTATTTGCTATGTGCTAGAGCCTTGGAAATTCTATCCCACTTACATGTGCATCTCAGAAAGGAATGTGTGATTTCTCGCATTGACATAGTTGTAGCAGAATGAATGACCTCTGTACAGGTGAGATGAGATGACTAAATTCTTAGCAACACAGGAGAGTCATATATGATCATAAAAATGAACTACAACTTCCTCCATGAACAAGAACTGAAATTTCTTTCTCCCTTTCAGCGCCTACCCCATTTCGGGAAATATTGTGTGCCTGGGTAAATAATTTTAAACTGATTGACCACGGGGAGGATTTAAACCCATCAACACTTGGTCCCCTGTGTCCACAGAGATCCATCTGTTCCCAGTTTCTAGACTCTCTGCAACCATTGCCATGTCTACACAGCACAGGCAATACCATCATACAGAAAGACCACCATCATCTTCCATGCAGAGAAGAGTGTCTTGAAAAGAGCACAGGATTCTTTATAGTCAGATCACTGGACTTCTTTAGCAGCCGCCAAGTGCTCAGTATCTGACAAATCTGCTGGTAGCCCCCAAATAGAGATGTTTTGATATGGTAACTGGGAAAGAAATTTTGAGTATTCATTTTACTTCTTAAGCTATCACATATAACGTACTGACCCTTCAAAGGAACCTAAAAATAAATAGTTTGGAAATATTTTTGCTGGATGTTGCAGACATGACTATCTCTTATAAAATAATGAAATTATAGGTAACAAAGGCAGAAAGATTACAAAGGTTGGTGGTAACTAGTTGCATTGAATAGTCTAAATATGCCAAAATAGAGTTTTGCTCAGACCTTTATCAGTGGTCGGCTCAGACAGAGGGATACATATAGATCGAAGACAGAAACCTACTGGGTCCTCTTATAAAGTAACTGCCTCTTTGAAGTCACTCAGATCCACGGTCAGAAGTCAGTTCCTGGTAATTGCATCACCTGGCCTTCATCTGATTCCATTGTTCACGTGGCCCCAAATAATCAGGCCACGCTTATTGATTAGTGGCTTGTTCTGGCCCACTAAACAACTCAATCAAATTGACCCCATGGCAACTTGCTTCATTGTTTAGCAGAAAGCAGTTAGGTTTCCCCTAAAGTGGGGGTCAGCCATACGTGGGGCATTTGAAGCACTCAACACAAGGTTGCTTCCAAGGAAAGAACGTGGTGGTGGGAGGCAAAGCCCTGGGCAGCACTACCACGTGTTCCTGATGGTGGAGCTCAGACACGCTAAGGGAGCTTCTCATAGGTTACAGTCACAATCTGATGGAACGTTGTTGGAAATGCTGATTCCTAGGCCCCATTCCAGAGACACGGATTCTGTATTTTGCACTGGGGCCCCAGGGATATGCATTTTCAAGAACCACCCAAGTCATTCTCCTACTGATGGTCTCAAAGAAACTTAGAAAAACACTAACCCTAATATGTCAGAACCACTTCCAAGCTTCGGAAAGTGGCAGCTATAGTTCCTTCTATCGCCATGTGATTCATGTGCCTCAGACCAGGACCTTTGAGTGGCCTCACATTCTATGACCCAGTAGAAAAGGTTACATCCGATGGTCCTGTCCACAAGCCATAAGACTCATCTGGCCACTATAGAAATGGTGTTTACTTGGCTTTGTCATAATTTGGAGGACATAAAGAATGGGACCCTCTGGAAGCATCTTATTAACATCATGTAAATGTATACTCTAATGTCCCCAGAGAATAATCTTGGCAGATTTCTTTCTCCAGACTATACATTGCTAATGGTCATCATTACCTTACAGCTGTCAAATAAAACCACGAGCAGCTGGCCTGAACTGGTCTGCCTTCGTTTTTTTTTTTGGACTATATTAAAAGATTTTATATTGTTAATAAAGCGACACAATTAAAGGTTAAGTATTTAGCTCATCCAGACCTTAGAATAATGACTAATTATAAAGACAGTTGCTGTTTAATTCCCCAAATTTAAATTTGGCATTCACAGTTATTAAAAGTGTAAGAGCTAAACTATAAACAACCCATTTTATTTTTTGTCAAGTTTTAATCAGAATTCTGTTGTTTGGTAAGTGACCTGTTTTGTCTAATGCTCACAGCTGGGCTGGCCAATCAGTAAGGGTATTATTACTCTTACTGGAAACTCAAACTGGGACTGAAAGTTCACTTAATTTAATTCAACAATTGTGTGCTGAGTACGTGCTATGTTTAAAGCATGTATGAGACCCGGTCCTTGCCTGCAAGAGAATGAAATCTTAAATAAGTAGCAATAATATTATGAAAAATGTGTACGATCTCTAAGGAAAGTTCAAGTGCCTAAGGTTCAGAGGGAAAGGAAATTCTATCTTGTGAGAATAAAAGAGGTGGTATGAGCAATAGCAGAGACACGTGGGCCGTGCTGAAGAAATGCAGACCCTGGCCTGAGTGGCCTGCGTATTGCATTTTGGGAGTGACAGTAGATGACAGATGCTAATTTCAGATCAGGACCAAGATTTGCACAACCCCTTTAGAAAGAATGTGTCATGACTAGTTTGAAAATAATATCATGGGGCGCCTGGGTGGCTCAGTGGGTTAAGCCGCTGCCTTTCGGCTCAGGTCATGATCTCAGGGTCCTGGGATCAATCCCTGCATCGGGCTCTCTGCTCAGCAGGGAGCCTGCTTCCTCCTCTCTCTCTGCCTGCTTGTGATCTCTCTCTGTTAAATAAATAAAATCTTTAAAAAAAAAAAAAAAGAAAATAATATCATGTCATTGTCTGTTGCACGGTGTGGTCTGGTGGGAGCCTAAGAGATGACATTCTGTTCCCCAGCTCTGTGAACTCCCTTGTCTTCTCTGGGCCAGACAATACTTAGGAGTCCTCCTGATCTCAAAGGAACATCAGCATAATAAAAACTTTTATTGGATTAAGAGTTCACTCCTCTCAAAACAACCCCTCAAAACAACCCCTGTTATCTCTTTTGATCTGTATAGCCAACCTTTCTGGGAACTGGGGCTGACAGGTTAATCTCTAATTTTGCAGGTGAGGAAAGTAAACTGAGAGAACGAAACAGCGCATTTTCCGAGACCCCGCTGCTTTCACCGAGAAGGCCACAATTCAAACCCACATCCACAGCCACTAGAAACCACCACTAAGCTGCCTCTTTTCAGAGTGAGGAGTGAATAGGGTGAGTCACAAATATTTGGTAACAGAGACAATGTCAAAACTCCAAGAATTATAACCCAAGTAATATTCTTGTTCAAGTTTCTAGATTTTCTTACGTGCAACTTTTAGGTAAAAAAAAAAATCATTAACAGCAAAAACTAAGACTCATAGAAGGACAACACGTAAAAGTTAGTCGCAGAGCAAGTAGGATAGACATAATTGGATCAAGCAGGTATTAAGAGTCTCTGATTTAATGCAACACGTATTATGTACGCTGTTTTTGGCCCCAAATGCGTAACACAAACTTATCAGGCCTGTAAACTGCACCTTTTACTTTATTGGAAACATAACAGGGGAATGAGCTAAATGGCACCAAGAAGAAGCAACCGGTCAAATCTATCTAGAAGGCGGGGCATTCTGGTGGGACAACTTTCCTGGCTTCCTTAGCAGATGAAGGTTGCGGATTGGAGGACGGGTTGAGCGATGCTGGGATTGGCAGGAGGGACTGATTGAAAAGAGACTTGAGGAGACTCTGGGGTGCGCTCCTAACCGCAGTGATGATCTCACCGGTGACAGCGTGTGGTAAAACCAAGTTGTACATTTTGAGTACATGCAGTTTATTGTACGTCAGCTACACTGCAATAAAACCTAAACTTTTCTATACCAAAAGCTAACAGTGATCTTCTGGAGTATCATGGTCACTTCCTTATTTCAAATTCTTCAAAAAAAAATTCTTCAAAAAAAAAAAAATAAAGGGGCATCTGGGGGGCTCAGTGGGTTAAAGTCTCTGCTAAAGGCTCAGGTCATGGTCCCGGGGTTCTGGGATCGAGCCCCGCATTGGGCTCTCTGCTCCATGGAGAACCTGCTTCCTCCCCTCTCTCTGCCTGCTGCTCTGCCTGCTTGTGATCTCTGTCTGTCATATGAATAAGTAAATAATCTTAAAAATAAATAAATAAAATAACAAAAAACTGTTCAGCGCAACCGAAGATGCCCTTAAGAGAAAGTCTTGGGGCATGTGGGTGGCTCAGTCTATTAAGTGTCCAACTCCTGACTTCTGCTCTGGTCATGATCTCAGGGTCACGAGACTGAGCCCTGTGTCAGGCTTCACACTCAGTGGAGAGTCTGCTCGAGATCCTGTCACTCACTCTCCCCCAGCCCCTCCTCACTGCTCTCTCTCTCTCTCTCTCAAATAAATATTTAAAAATTAAAAAAAAAAAAAGTCTTAATGCTATAAAATAAAATAAGTAATTTGAAAACAATCCTAGGCAATACAGTTGATGGTATTGGGATGGTGTTATAGGGTGACAGATGGTAGCCACACTTGTAGGGAGCAGAGCCTAACACCCAGGCTTATCTAATTACCACACAACATCTTGTATCATCTATACTTCAATTAAAAAAAAAAACATTTAAAAATCCCCAAATCTGTTAAAAATGCTCATGGCGGAAGTGATTCACAGAACTACAGAAAGGCTCCTTCTAAGTTCTGGGTGTCTCAGTCTCTCCCTCTGGACTGGTTGGTGTTTTGCCTGGCTTGTCCGTGTCATCCTGTTGAACAGTAGAGAAAACCAACGGGCAGGCTCAGCTGCTTTGGAGAATCTGTGCCTCTTGGGGGCACGTAAGTTGGCAGTGAATGCCGTCGGAAGGACTAATGGGAGGGTGTGTCGAGAATCATGGGGTTAGGTTTCAAGGGAAAAAGCTAAAAGGAGCCCTCATTCCGAGATGCCCCGCAAAATCCCGACTGGGAAATGGTAAAATCCTGCGGGATAGGTCCCTGGAGAGCGGAGAGGCCCTTTCAATCCGCGCTCCTTCGGATTTCACCTTGTGCACTTATCCCAGGTGTCGCAGTGGATGGGGACCAATGCGCCTGCACTCACAGAGGCCCCTTTGAAAAATCACATTTGCATAAGCCCACACACTGCCGAGTGCTTAAAAGATCCATCAATAAGCACAATATTGCTCCTGCAGATAAAAATAGAAAGACGCCTTGAAATTTAGGGTACATATTCAAAAACCTCAATCATGCTTTTTAAGTTATAGGAAATGTGGCAACACCAATTTCGCTGGGGCCGGCTAGGCCCCCCCACGCGGGTGGTCTCTGCCCTGCTGAACAATGTGTCCGTTTCAATGTGCCAACACCTGCGAACCCTTGCCCAAGGCCCCAGATAACATACACTTCCGTTTATTTGGAAGAGGCTGGAGTGCATTTTGCATGTATTATTTTTTTCCAAAACAAATGCCTGTTTGATTTTTCACAGCATCCACTGATGAAGGCAGCCCCTCCAATGGAAAGCGGACCCCAGATTCTTTTCCTGTTCCCATCACGTCACTCTTTTGAAGTTCCCTGTTTGAGCAATAATAACGAACAGCCATCGTCACGCCCGTGGATTGATTCATTTACCCAAGGAGCGCGGTGCCGTTCGAGCTGACATCCTAAAACATTTTCCAATGAAAACAGGCATCTTTTGGATCGCCCACAAAGCAGATTCACTTTCCTTTCTAGTCTTTGCTGCTAGACTCGGGTTCCCATCCAGTGTACTTTGGGGGGGGGGGGGGGGCTCTGGCTTACTAAATGTCAGCGGAGGTGCATCTGTGAGCTCACACGTTCAAAAACAAATCTCAGATGGGCTCTAGAGGTGAAGTAGCCTGTTTCCAGCTGGCACACAACCTTCCCCTTGGATTTCTGAGACGAATCATTCTGAGGCTCCCCCCGCCCCAGCCCCGCGCCCTCTGCTGCGCCTATGACCACCGGAGAACTTGGCTTGGTTCCTTGGACTTCGCTCAAGGACAGACGTGTCGGTGGGGGGATGGCTGGAGGTGACCCGCAGGTTAGAGGCAATCCTGCCGCCAACGTGTGGCTGCCCAGGCCTGTGCAGGGCACCGACCCGCGAACTTCTTTCCCCTGACTCATGTCCCCTGCAGCGACACTGAGCTCCAGCAGGCCCTTCCACCCAGAACTGATTAAACCCATGGGAACCTACGCATCTACCTGGTCACTGGTACTTGGCTGGGACTTTTCTCCCAGAATAGGGACAGGGTAAAGCTCTGGGGACCCTGGTTAAAAAGATTGGGTTTGCACTGCCAGGTTGACGAGTGGATTTGGAAACCCAGGAAACCAGCGTGAAAGAGAGGAAAGCTAGATGCCCACGAGCCTACCCAGGATAGCAACCGTGCCAGTGGAGGGAGCTTCTCCCCTTCGTGAGCAGGGAGAATGATGAAGCGGGCTGAGATAGCCCCCAGCCCACTGCAACCACAGGGGACTGGCCCGGGGAAGCAGGGGTGGTAGAACCTTACAGTACGGTTCAAGGACTTTAGCCTCACTCCTGGACCATGAGTTGCTGGTGATAAACTTGCAGAAATAGTTTTTGTGGCACTTCTTCTTTTCTCTTTACACACTTTTCTACCACATGAGCTGCCTGTGCACCTTAATGTTTAGGACTATTTTGCAAGATGTTGATATAGCCAACCCTACCTCCCTAAACAATCCTAAATCCTAGAGTTTATTGATAAGTGATTTGCGAAAATAGAGCATTAGTCTTCTTTGAAAACAAATTGGCGATGCGCTGAAACTGATATGATATAATAAAATTGTATTTTCTTTGTTATATCGGCATTATATTTATTTTCAACTACAAGGTGAGTGTTCACCAGATACCAGAATGATAATGCCTGTTGGTTGGTTTAGACATCCAGGTGAGACATGGGTCTTCTGAGGGAACCTGCTCCTACCTTCTTGAGGACAGATAATTAAAGAGATAATTCAAGGTATCTGGAGTCCAAGAAAAAATAGAAATTTATTTCTTGCTTATCCACATGCTCACGTATACCCACAATATATTCCCCGGCATATTATGTATCTGTAATGCACAGTCATTGGAGAGCCAATTTTCAGACAATTTTGCTAGTTCCACAAATTTATGGGCCTAAGCTCTGCATTTAATTTTGATTTCCGTGGTCTTTTCCACGGGCAGGCATATTCCTTGGCCCTAGGAACAGGTTTTGACCTTTTCAGCTCTTTTATTCAGTTTGACATTAATTTTTCTTCTTTATTCTTAACAGGTTTTCATTGTACTTAGTGAACAATACAGGGGCCCTGGGGGCCGAAATAAACCCGTAAAGTGCCCATGAATTTTAACCAAAGACTTACAGCACTACATGATTAAAAGCTTTAAATTCTCAAAGAGCAACATGATTAATCCAGGACCACGGTGCTGAGTGGCTTCACACTGTCTCCATTTGTTGGTATTGTTATTTTCCTTGGTCGTATTTGATTTGTTGGAATGACGATGATTTTAGTTTGCACAGTTAATGTGAATCTCCCTCTGCAATTGCAAAAATGTCTTAACTGTTTCAATAATTTTTTGTTAAACTACTCCTACCCGACTTTGCGAGGCAAAGTATGCAAGCCCCAGCTATGCCTACAAAGACGGATCCACACACCTGGGGCTACTACCGGGAAGGCGGACGTAAAATTCTTTTCAGTTTATGGTACAGCTTCGTAGAAATGAAGGCAGATGGTTGAGGTGGTTTTCTATTCGGTTTTTTTCCGGCTATGTTTAAAGGTCTCTAGGAGCCTCAACTTCTCCTTGGTGCACCATGCCAGTGCTCAGGAAGTGTGCAACAGGGCGCCTGGGTGGCTCAGTGGGTTAAGCCTCTGCCTTCGGCTCAGGTCATGATCTCAGGGTCCTGGGATCGAGCCCTGTCTGGGCTCTCTGCTCAGCGGGGAGCCTGCTTCCTCCTCCCCCTCTGACTGCTTTTCTGCCTACTTGTGATCTCTCTCTCTCTCTGTCAAATAAATAAATACATTCTTAAAAAAAAAAAAAGTGCAACAATTTCTAGCCCAATTCAACTTCCCACTTTATTCTTTGCCCATTCTTTGCACAAACAGAGAAATTCCCCTTTACGCCTCCTTCATGACACTACTTCAAATACCCAGGGGTTTCTATGAAGGTAGTGTTTTTGCTTAACTTCTCCCAGTTAAAACAGTCCTGTTATCAGGAAATGACAGATGCTGACGAGGATGAGGAGAAAAGGGAACCCTCCTACACTGGTGGTGGGAATGCAAGCTGGTGCAGCCGCTCTGGAAAACAGCATGGAGTTTCCTCAAAAAGCTGAAAATAGAGTACCTTACGACCCAGCAATTGCACTACTGGCTATTTACCCTAAAGATACAAACGTAGTGATCTGAAGAGGCATGTGCACCCGAATGTTTATAGCAGCAATGTCCACAATAGCCAAACTATGGAAAGAACCTAGATGTCCACCAACAGATGAATCAGTATATATACACAATGGAATACTATGCAGCCATCAAAAGAAATGAAATCTTGCCATTTGCGACAACGTGGATGGAACTAGAGGGTATTATGTTGAGCGAAATAAGTCAATCGGAGAAAGACAACTAATATATGATCTCCCTGATATGAGGAAGTGGAGATGCAATGTGGGGGTTTGGGGGGTAGGAAAAGAATAAATGAAACAAGATGGGATCAGGGGGTAGACAAACCATAAGAGACTCTTAATCTCACAAAACAAACTGAGGGTTGCTGGTGGGAGAGGGATCGGGAGAGGGGGGTGTGGTTATGTACTTTGGGGAGGGTATGTGCTATGGTGAGTGCTGTGAAGTGTGTAAACCTGGTGATTCACAGACCTATACCCCTGGGGCTAACAATACATTGTATGCTTATAAAAAAATTTAAAAAATTTTAAAAGTCCTGTTATCATTAATCTTTCCTCACAGAGCCTGTTTGATATCATACTGTGTATATTTCCATATTTGTCGTAAAAACTTGAGCCCCAAGCCCATTGCAATGAAACCCGCCACGATGTACATGTGGATTGAGCAGTGGTTTCACTTCCTGCCTCATCTCATCATTCGAGAGAGAACTGCAGTTGTTCCCATCGTGGTGTCACTGTGTCTACCCTTTCTAATGGCTCAAGATTTATCTTCAGCTTGCAATCGGTGAGGATGAGCAAAACTCTGTCTTCCTGCCTTGGTTTCCCTATCTTTGACCCAGATTTTCAACGGATTCATATTTTTTTTTTTTGATGCTAAGGACGTTAAAATGCATCTCTTCAGTGGTTTTTATCCTTAACCTAATTTGTTTGGAGAGTTCAAAGTTCTTGGAGATGAGCTCCAGAAGGCTAAGTAAACGTAAGTTTTCGAAGTCAGTATCTCTTTCAAAATGTCACTTACAACCAAATGGATTTCTTTTGCTCTAAGAGGTTAACTACTGGTAGAAAACGAAAGATGACATGCTGAACAATCTATTTGTGCTCTAATTCTATAACATGTCACTCCTATCGAGTTAGAAATATAATAATATTTCAGCCACATGCTGTGATTCATCTCTCAGGGAAAGGAGAGAGATCTGGGGCCATGGACCTGTGTCTCTGGTATCAGTACTAAGTCATTTCAAACCTGAACTCAGCCTCAAGATATTTTTCAATGGGTCAGCCAACTGAGGCTTTGCTTATCACCTCACCATGTAATTTCTCTATCCACAGACTGTCTTACTCTCTCTTCTGACAGCTGGGAATTGTGTGAAAAATAATGAACTTTAGGTATTTCTTCCTCTTTCCCCCAATGGCTCAGCAGCTGACATAGATGTTCTTGGGGCCACAGTCATCAAACTGGACAGCTTTGGTAGCCGAAATTCATGTCATAGGACTTTGAGAATGACCAAAATTTCAAGCTGGAAGATCACTTCCTCTTCATCAGTGTGTCAAAGCCTTGCCTTTTCCTTGTGCTTTTATTCTTTGGGGGAAACTGGGGATGAGTTGCAACTTCTAAGACTTTTCTCCTTGAACTGCCTGAACTATTAACGTGTGGCTGCTTGCTATTGAACCGCCACAGAGAAATAACCAAAGATTAATAAACGTGGCTCAATTTCATGGTTGTGGTTCTTGGGCAAGTCCTTCCTCGCAGTGTTTTGAGTGTACAAAGCAGCTGCAAGCTTAAAATGAAAGGTTTTTCAACTTCACCTCTTAGCCCCTGTAATATCTCAGCTGAGCCTGCCTGAGGACTTCCTCCCTTTCTTTGAGGGAAATAATAAACTGTGATGAGTTTGCAATAACAGCTCTCCTTCCCGCCACCGTCTTATTTCTAAGAAGTGGAACAATAGCTCCTTTTATTGCTGAGAACAAGACCCTCCACAGCAGTGGCATTGAGACCACAGAGCAGGAATGGGACTTCCTTTGCACAAAGTTCCACCAAGGTCATGGACAGACATCTTGACCTTGAGCTGCCGTGGATGCATGAAGATGGTGTAGTGACACTCTTCTCTTTCAGCACACAGAGATATGCACTCTACTGCACATGTCCCATAGCAGAGCCCCTGGGCCACAAGATCCTTGGGTGCTCCCCACGGCCCCTGTGCCTATTGGTCCCTCCACCATGGCTTGTTCGACTGGGAAAAAAAGAGACGATATTCACTATTTTGCTGTTTTATGACCTCTTCTCTTTCATTTTTATACCCACGCTGTCAATTTAGAATGAAGACATCCCTCAAAGAAAGACACCCATGCTCCAAAACCAGGTCTATGGAGGAAGGGTCAGTTTTTAGTGCAAAAAAGGGGACTTCTTGGGAAACATGTATTTCACAAGCCACGCCCTTCCTCATATGCCTGCCAAGCCTGCTAGGCCTACAGATCTGTGCTATGAAGTGGCGATTGAACCGCCAGGATACAGGGATAAGCAGCCACCACTAGGAGCTACATCAGGGCTGAAAGATCTCAGAAAGCAGCCACATCATCCCTCAAGTGCAGGATCACTAAGCAGAAGTTCAAAATTGCCAGCTACTGAGGACTTTTTCCTTACCGGAAAGTCATGCAAGCTTTCAGGTATATACTAAGCCTGGGGAGATAACTGTCATCTAGAGTCATCAGTTCTGGGCCACAGAGGTGAGTCTTTCCGAGTAGTGACTGAGTGCCTTTCTTCGTATGGATTGTCCCATCCTGAGCCAATGCAGGTACATTGCGGTAAGGAAATAATTTATGCATTCTAGTGACTGGCCTGGTAGAATGGATGCTGCTTGAGCCCTGCCCAGATGTTGTGGACCCGGCCAATGCTCCCGTGCCCCAGCTGCTGTGCATGGCTCAAAGCTGCTTTCTTCTCTGATGAATTACAAGAGCCACCGACCCAAAGAAATGCTTGGGAGTTGGCTCCCTACATGTGAACTCCGCTTCCCTGGAGGGGGGCTCTCTCCAGCAAACAACGGTGAATTGTCCAGCTCTCCTACCTGAAGGTGAGATGCTCTAGAACTTTCGCTGGGTAAGGCTGAAGCTGGGCTTCAGGTGAAACCACCTTTGGCCTTAGCTTCTTCCCTGCCCTATCCTGCTTCCCTCTCTCCCAGACAGGTTCCTCCTAGAGGCACCATCTCAACAGATCCCTTCCAGAAAATTCCCTGTCTTAGCTTCTGCTTCAAGAGACAATGACCCAAGACACATGGTAACTAAGTCTAATGTTGCAACACACTATCATTCATAGGACAATTACAATAATTTATTTCTTGTATATTCTAAAACTTATGTGCATATAGTCCATCTGCTGATGGTAAAATGAGGATATATGTTTATAATGTGAATCAGTAATTCCACTCCTAGGTATTTATCCCAGAGAAATGAAAACATATGTCCACAAAAACCCTTCGACGAGAACATTCATAGCAGATTTATTCACAAAGACCCAAACTTGGAAACCCAGATGTCCATCAATAGAAGAATGGAAATGTAAACTGTGGTGTGTTCCTAAAACGGAACCCAACTTAACAACAAAGTGAATGAACTACTGGTGCAGACAATAACAGAGGTAAATCTCAAAAATACTACACAGAATGAAAGAAACCAGACGCAAGAAAGTATACACTATGTGATTCCATCTAAATGAAAGTCTACAGCAGACAAAACTAATCCAGAGTGACACAAATCAGATCAGTGATTACTTTGGCGAAGAATGTGGAAGTGACTAGAAAGGGGCAGGAAGAAATTTCTGAGGTGATAGAAATGTTTTTTTTTTCCTTGATTTGCATTCATCAGAACTGATTGAAGAACACACTGAAGATCTGAGCATTTCACTGTGTGTAAATTATGCCTCAATTAAAAAAAAAAAAGCAGATGTGAGAAATGCATCTTTTTCTGAGTTTTGCTTATTTTGATCATAAACTTGTGTTGAACAGGAACTGCGGTGAAGGTAGCTCGGAGTGAATCACCAAAGTGATTGGTTCCACAGTCCCCCTCTGCATCTGTTCTACAGAGTGCACCATTTGGTTTCAATTTACTTCAGGTTTCCTTTGGATTAAAAAAGAGAGAGAGAAAGAGACGAGGCAGAGAGAGGAGAGAAATAGAACCGATTCTCTTGATTGCATTAAAAAAATGGATGTAACATAGGTCATTCTTCTTGATGACACTTTATTTGCAAAGTTATAAAAAGTCTCATAATTCACTTATTTCCTCCCATCAAACATTTGTAGTTTACTTGTAGCATTGCAGGTAATGAATTGGATGCTAGGAATATGAAGAAAAATATGTCATTTTCTCAGCCTTAGGAAGGTGCTGAAGGAGTTGCCTGTAGCTATTGTGGTCATGAAATCCTGGAACTAAGTACCATCCTGGACACAGCAGATATTGAACGGGCTGAGATGGAGAGACCCATCTGGACAGATGGGTCTCCAGATGGGTCTCTGGGGAGACCCACTAGGACAGGCTTCTAAAAGGAGGAAATATGTGAAATAAGATGCCGAAAGCTTTAGTAAACAGAAGAGACAGCATGGTCCTTCCTGCTAACATAGGACAAGTCTGGATATAGGCAAACCGACCCAAGAAGTTTGCTCCAACACACTCTATCACCTTGGCCATCGGCTTATCTTCCTTGCCTCCACCTCATTATTTCTAATTTGAAACAAAACCACTTGCAGTGTTGCTACAACATCATACCCAGTTGTTGTTGTTGTTATTATTATCTGGGAAAGATGATTAAGTTGTGATCATCTATTAATGCCTTGCTTTATCAGATTAGCACCCTAGTCTGGTAGAAGTAAAGATCACTGGGCAGCTTGGATTTGGGCGCCAAAAATCAAATTCCTTTCTTGGTCTTTTCTAGCTTCTAGAGGCCTCCAGCTTTTGTTGGCCCGTATCCCTTCACTCCATCTGCACAGTGGTACAGCATCCTCAAGTCTCTCCCTCTCTCTCATCTCTGCTTTCCCTACCAGATCTCCCACTTTCTCTCCACTTTGTCATCATGTCTATTCCAGGTTCTGAGGGTTGGATGTGGACATCTTTGTGGAGGGGCTGACATTCAGCCTATCACAGACTATATGTGAGTTGTCTTGAGATATTTTTGGAGACTATGAGAAGCTGAGAGGCAACACTGGTGGGACTGACCGGAGGAGAGGCTGAGTGGGATCAGGGAAAGGTCATTGAGAGGGAGCTAGAGCTGAGGGCATGAAGAAGCCCCAAACTGACAAGCTCAGTTCTGTCCTTCTGGGATCCAGGACTGCTTAGGGTACAAGATGGCTTGCAAGGGTCTGGGAACCGGATGGAGGTGAGGCCCTATCTCAATATCCAAGATATTCCATATCTTGGAAGTCACTGCAACGGGCAGGCAAGGTATGAACTAGAAAGTTCCCCAGTTTCTTAATTGTGCCCAAGATGAATTCCATGCTTAGTCATCATAATGAGGGGAGAGATTTAAAGATAAGGATAGGAAGAATAAAAGGCGAATGGGAGGAGAAGCATGGATTTCTTGTCTTCAGAGTTTTGTCAATGGGTAAACACGAAAGGAAAATAACATTCATGGTATACTTATTTGTAATTACTGACTTTGAAATTCCTGTAAATATTGCAACACTGAGGGTACTTTAGACTTGGAAACCTAAATATTTTATTAAAGAGCAAACAATTCACCAACTAACCTGATAGCAAGAAGATCCCCTCATTACGGAAACACTGGCAAGTTATTTGTATACAGCACACGATCTCCTTGATATGCACCTGTTTTCTTTATGAATTGAGGGATTAGATGGGTCAAGAAAATCTTAAAGAATGAAACTCTTATTATCAAGCTCCTGAGGTCATTTTATATTCAATAAAATAATTTGAACAGCATTTTTACAAGAGACAAGGTAGCTTATGCTTGCTTTTTCTAATAACCAGAAGTCAAACATAAATTCTAAGCATTCTTCTGGTGAACATTCATTACTTTAAGCACCTCAAACAGTAATGCAGACTGATTTATGAGCTCAGTGTCACAGGTATGTAAGATGGTACAGATGCTTTTCAAACCACAGAGAATGCTCCCTCCTTTCACTTGAAGATTCTACAATTCTCAAAAAAGACCAGGTATTTGCTCTGAGTTATCCAGGCAAAAAGTACAAAGTCCTAGGACATGACAAGTTCTGGCTAATGACCATCTAGACTCTCTGAGGAGCAAATTCTACTAGACCAGTTAACATGCTACATACTTGACTCAGAAAAGAACCAAAATGAATTTATGGAGAAAATACTCATATATTTAGAGATCGCAACAATACAGGATGTATTTTATAAGGTCACATTTGCTGAATTTAAGACTTTCTCTACTGCAGAAAAATTTTTGAAAATGCAGAACAATAGGCCTGAAATACTTCAACAACATAAACATTTACTGAAATTGGCAAACAGGGCAAGATTTTGGCATCCTGTTAAATGGATACATGATGTTGCTTAGTCTGTAGGAGATCTGATCGTAAGTTTAGGATGTATAGATTCATATTGATTTTCTTAATAAAAACAAAGAATTCTCATTAAATAGCTTAATGGATGATAGCACTTGTAAAATAATTAATATTATTTGGGATTCCAGGTTTGAAATTTAAGATAATATCAAAAAGTGCAGATGTAATCAAAAGAGAAATTATGAAGTGGTTATTTGACAAGCTATGATGGAAAATACACATCAGCACTCTCACAGCCCACAGCAGCAGAAGACTGGGAAAAGTAAATGAGCAAAAAAGACCATGATGGCCCTAGTGGCCCACAGTTCACCAGGTATTAGCATTTTTTTTTTTTTTTTAAGACTCAGTATTTAGATTTTAGAAGGACATCATCAGATAGGAATTAAGTAACCATTCTCAACAGGGGGATAGTGATGATAACTTAAAGACTTAACATTTTTATGGGGCAAGTATGGGAATATATTGCTAATTTCCTTCAAGTTTTATAGTGGGATGTTAAGGTTGCAACCAAAACTCATAGGGGATTTAACTTCTCTTTGATCTTACAATTCAGGGTAAGCCTAATTAATGGGAGCAGAAAGTTACTAATAGGGCAAAGAATACCCTGATCAAACTCAGCTGATCCTTCTGGATGAAGGAGCTTGTTGGTAATTATTATTTTTATTCCAAAATTGTTTAAAAAATTAAGAAGACATAAACGATTTTATACTGAATATCTTTTTTTTTAATTTTTTATTTTTTATAAACATATATTTTTATCCCCAGGGGTACAGGTCTGTGAATCACCAGGTTTACACACTTCACAGCACTCACCAAAGCACATACCCTCCCCAATGTCCATAATCCCACCCCCTTCTCCCAAACCCCCTCCCCCCAGCAACCCTCAGTTTGTTTTTTGAGATCAAGAGTCACTTATGGTTTGTCTCCCTCCCAATCCCATCTTGTTTCATTGATTCTTCTCCTACCCACTTAAGCCCCCATGTTGCATCACCACTTCCTCATATCAGGGAGATCATATGATAGTTGTCTTTCTCCGCTTGACTTATTTCGCTAAGCATGATACGCTCTACTGAATATCTTGTATCCTTACCCAAACTTAAGAAACAAAATACTATAAGTAGTGTTGGAAACCCTGTACAAATCTTCCAGAGCGGGTTCCCCTCCCCATCCTCTTATTTGTCCTTAGTCACCTGTATGTGTACATCCTGAATATAAATGTAGTATTGTTTGGTGTAGTATTTAAACTTCATATAAATGGAATTATATTACAGGCATCCTTTCGTTTTTCTCACTTAACATTATGTTGTGGAAAATAATCATGTTGATAACTTTGTTTCTACTTCACTTTTCCTTCTAACCTTTTAAAAAAAATAGCTTTATTGAGATAGAATTAACATGCCATACAATTTGCCCACTGAAAGCATGCAACTGAATTTTTTTGGTGGTATATTCACGGGGTATGAAGCCATCACCAAAATCTAATTTTAGAACATTTCACTCCTCTCCCCAAAACCCCTGCACCCCCCAACAGTCACTCTCACCACTAAGCTATATATAACCCCCAAACTACAACTTGTCTACATAGACTTCTGTGTTCTGGGATTTCTAATGTATGGATTTATATGTTATTTGGCTCTTTGCGTCCGGCTTCTTTCACTTAACAAAATGCTTTCAAGCCTCATCCGTGCTGTAGCATCATCAGTACTCGATTCCTTTTTATGGCTGAATATTCTATTCCATGGATACACCACATCTCAGTTATCCACTTATCAGTTGGATGGTGTCCACTTTTTGGCTCTTATGAATAACGCTCCTATAAAAATTCACGCATAAGTCCTTTGTGTGAACGTAAGTTTCATTGCACTTGAGTAGACACCTAGGAGTGGAATTGCTGGGTCCTATGGTAACTCCCTTCGAACCATTTTGAGAAATTCCCAAACTGCTTTCCTAAGTGGCTGTATCATGTTACATTCCTGTCAGCAACGTATGAGGGTTCCCATTTCTCCACAACCTTGCCAACATTTATTATTTTCTGTCTTTTTTATTATAGCCACCTTAGAGAGTGTGAAGTGGTATCTCATGGTGCTCTTTCTTTTTTTGAGTGCTGTATAGTATTCCATTTTGTTTAAAAATATTCATTTTCCTGTTAATAGGTACTTAAATTGTTTCTTTTCCTTTTTTTCCTCTAGGGAGGTCATGTGTATAATTTTACACAGACTTTTTTTTTTTAAGATTTTATTTATTTATTTGACAGAGAGAAATCATAAGTAGATGGAGAGGCAGGCAGAGAGAGAGAGGGAAGCAGGCTCCCTGCTGAGCAGAGAGCCCGATGCGGGACTCAATCCCAGGACCCTGAGATCATGACCTGAACTGAAGGCAGTGGCTTAACCCACTGAGCCACCCAGGCGCCCTACACAGACTTTTTTTATGCACCTTTAGGGATCTATTTAGGATCAGAATTTCTGGGTTGAAAGTATGCCTATCTTCCACATCATGAAAAACTGGCAATTATTTTTTAAGGGAGAGTGAGTAAAATCAGTAGATTTAACACTTCCACAGTAAGATGGATAGCAGAAGTATAGATGCGCTAGATGAAAAGAATTTTGCTTCTCTTGCTAGGATGTCTCACTCTTCGTCTATTTCTACACAAGTGATTGCTTTGACTGAAAGCTCACAATACTTTCAAAAGGGGGGTTTTGTTTTGCTTTGTTTTATTTTTGTTTTCAATTTTCTTTTATTGCCTCAAATTGAGGCTTTAATAAAACAGCATTAAGGGACAAGGCTGTACTTTGCATTGTTCTTCATCATTCCTTGGATTCGACAACAGTATTTGCAGAGCATTCAATACTCTGAAAGTCTTCGGCAGATTGCAATGCAGTTGGAGTTCTTGGAGCTAAGCCCACGTCTGTTCCTACAGAATGAGCAGATTATGGAGGGGTGGATACCTTTGTGGAGTTTTCTTAGGAATCGATCTAATCGGCCACTTAAATCATTCCCCTGCAGAGACTGATGTGGAGGAGGCTGCAGTGAGCAGACGGACGGCCACCGTCCAGGGGAATCTGAACGTAAAGTCTCAGGCATTGGAGTATTCCTGAAAGCAAGTATCTATGCTGTATGCTGGGTCTTTCACAGGGCTGGAAAGCGTGCAGTCAGGACCCAGAATTTTGGGGAACTCTGGAGAAATCTGGGATTAAGAGAATCTGTTTGCATCTCTAGATGTTTAGAATCTGCTCCGCAAGCTTATTATTACACAGAGATTAAGTGTGCAAATTCAGACTGTCATCTAGGATAAGCTGTGTGGCTTTTGGTGCTATACTGCTCCCTGTAGGATGTACCTATATGTATAACACACACACAAAATCTTGGGGATGGTCCAACTTTTTTCCCCCCCAGAGAAAATAGTTGGTAATAGTGACCTAAATAAATATAACAGAGACGACACATCCTACCATGTACTTAAAATTGCCAGCTTCTCCAATAGAAAAACGGACCTGCTTTTTATTCTAAGATCACGAAGGCATGTATATTCAGAAAAGGTCGTTACCTTTTATTTATTAGGTCATTTAGAAAAATGAAAGCCTCACCATTCTTGGCTCTGAAGAGTGTGTAAGTGTGTGTCAGATCATCTATGAAGAGCTGTGGTTTCACCAGTGTGAAAATATCAGGAGATAATGGTTTCTTGAGACATAGTACCTCTTTCAGATAGAAATAGAGAGATCAGTTATAGTCTAGCTGCCGAAAATCCAGGACTGAAATCTCAAGCCTTGAGAAGTTATAATATATCATAAGAGAAGGCGAGGTACACGTAACATTTCAATTCTGCGGCTCTCAGGGCAGGGTTGGGGGAGAGAAATGGGAAAGAGCTTGACCACCCGCCCCACTGCCTTCTTTCAATCACTGAATCAAATGGGAAGCAGTTACAGCAATATTTTTGAGAAGACCAAATTTCAAATCATTGTTCTGATATTTTGTGATAAATAATCATGACATTTAAGAATGTCTTCCTTCCGGCTGTTGGGTAGTATGGTCAATCATCTCGGATATTAAGACACAAAATTACAAAACCATAAAATATTTTTCAACAGGCAATAAGAGGAAATCAAAATACACACCTGGCCCATTTAAGCCACAGACCATTACTTCCAGAACGCTATATATCATCCCACAGAGCAGGGAGGGAAAGCTGTAGACTGGCCTGGCTCAGCCCTGTGTTATATATTCATTGTGGCCATTACGCTTTAGCTTTGGCTCTGGGGGAAAGATTATTTTATCATTCATTCATTCATTCATTCCAACCCTCCCTGTTGGTTTCAGAAAACCAGGAAACTAGTTTATTCATTTGACAAATACGAATAGAAGAATAAAGGAAAGGCCACTGAGCTGATCAAGGAGAAGTGCTAAGATGCAGAAGAGGTGATCTCTATGTCCAAGGACTTTATAGTTGGGTAAAAAAGGGCAGATGTCTGCTGAAAATGCAGGCAGTAAGGTACTCCAGTGGGCTCCTAAGGAGGGCGCCTTTGTCTCTAGGTGGGCTGTGGGATCAGAGCCGAGCGCTGTGCTCAAAGTTGTCAGTGGAGTGAATGTACATGGGCCTGGGGGCCACAGTGACCCAGGCAGGAGGCAGTTCCATTCATCGCTCCAGCAGCTGGTGGTGGATAAAAGGCATGACTTCATAAATCATTAGGCCAGTACAGCTGGAAGCTTCTTGAGGGGCAAAGACATTTTCACATGGGGTCTGGAGTTTACACATTTGGGTTTGAATCCTGGGCTGTCACTAATCTGTGACCTCAGGAAGTGAATCAAGCTGAAGGTTAATTTTCTCTCCTGGCACAATGAATTCAGAACAAGTGTCTTACCTCTTTCACAGAGCAGTGAAATGGATTTAGTTCAACGACATCCTAGTGTTTTTCAAACTGGTCTTATTAACCCAGACAATGACTGTGGACTAGTATTTTTACTTAATGGTGAGTGATCTGCAACATTTTAAAATAGAAAACGAGAGTCTTCTCATGGGAGATAACAACATTCAATGAAGTTTTAAAATAAAGCAAGAGTCTTAAAATATTTTATGCTTGCCTTCCTTTTGGAGCTGTATCCTCTTACCCTGAGGATCTACGTCCCAGGGTATCAGGGAGGGAAAATCTGAGAAGTACAGTTTATGGAGGCACTGGGTAAAGGGTAGGGTGGCGTGCAAATGGTGGTCTTCATGATTTGCAATCTTCATTTATTGACGGGTCATCCTCTCCATGCAAAGCTGCCCTTTGGCAATAGACGTGGCTTTGGAGTTGGTGGCTAAATTTAACTCACATCTAGGTCTGTATTTACAAAGAGTTCTTAATTTGTCAAAAACACACAAAAGAATGGAGATCAAACAGAAAGCAGCATTTAGGGAAAGGCAGGGATACTGTGCACACCCCAGATGGGGTGAGGTTGGGATTGGGTTCAAAGGACAGAAAACCTCAGGGACCACGATCAGCAAGAAAATCTTACAGCTAAGAAACAGTTCAGCCAAGCCCTGAAAGAGGCTTAGGGTTTCCACTGGAGATTAAATGGGGCAAGTGGAGTTGGGGCAGGGTGGCAGGGCCTGGGCTGTGAGAAGAGGGGCCGGTTGTCAAACTTAGAAATCAGGGTTAAATCCAAGAAAGACGGGAGGGGCAGACATATGTGTGCAGCCCTATTTATGAAGTCGCAGAGATATTCTGTGGCAGGAACCATGATGCATTCTTCACGTCACCATCGCTCACACCTAGGAGGAGGCTTGTGGGAAGAGGAATGAGCAGGACACACGCAGCTCGCTGAAGTGTGGGAGAAACCATTAACGTGGGGCAACACGCTCACCCCACTGGACTCCGTCTCTCTCCTCCGAGCCCCGACAGAGCGGAGCTGACAGAGTGAGTGCAAAGCAAAGCTGACATGAGCGAGAGGCTCTTGGTACACAAGTGCCACGCAAGTTCCACGTAATGATGTGGCACCTTGATGGCACCTGTTTCTAGTCAGAACATCCCGGTTCAATATTTTATCGCAGCTTGTCATAAATATTCCATGAAACAAAACTCAGGAAGTAATACTGGATTTGGATAATTTTTCTAGTCTCGGAAGTCGTGGTGGCAATTTTCATTTTCAAAGCATCTAATCCATTTCTTAATTATGCATGAAGATGGATGTGGCTGCTGTAATATTTAACACTATCAAGTGTTGTAGCCAGTGGAGGAGACTTGGTTAAATAGTGAGGGAACAGGGTAAGGGACCGGGCGACAATGGGCAGGAAACCAAATGCTCTTCCTGGGTGTGGCACGTGTCAGCCCCGGATTTTATGGGAAAACTGGGCAATGAGCATCAATCCCACACGGCTCTTCTTTGCATGGAGTCATTCATTTTCATTGTTCCCAGAAACGTTTCTGCTTTTACTTGAGAGTGTTTCCCGACTGGCCACCTGGGAAATGGTGCAGTAGGTGCACTTTGGGTTTTGGCGACGTTCTATTTCCCTTTCTGTCCTCACCCAAGACTCTCACATTTTGTAGGTGCTCAGAACACCTAAGTAGCCTCAGATGCCATGTCTCATAGGAAAAAGTAGGACCAATACATGCCTTAATTTATTATTAGCAACCTCAGGCCTATGAGTCCTTATCTGGGAATTTGCGTGGTCAGTGGGGGAAAAAGAGATCAAGCTCACCAGGATCCTATGTCAAGGAACTAGGACTGGAACACCTGGAAAGGTCTGAGTGCCCGCCCCTCCTGGGAGTAAAGTGAGGCCCTAGGAAACTGGTGTCTGGATGTCAGTTTCCTTTGGCAAGGCACCAAGCTGGAATCAGGACTCAGTTACCCTTCACGGCCGTCTTGTGGCATCTCAGACTAGAGTTCTCTGATTAAAGGAAAGAAAGTTCTAGATAGAAACCTCGTTGCATTAAGTCATTCTTCTGTTAAAGAAGAACTCTATCGGGACACCTGGGCGGCTCAGGTCACGATCCCAGAGTCCTGGGATGGAATCCCATACCGGGCTTCCCCTGCTTTGTGGGGAGCCTGCTTCTTCCTCTCCCTCTGCCTCTCCCCCTGCTTGTGCTGTCTCTCTCTCTCTCTCTCCCTGTCAAACAAACAAACAAATAAATAAAATCTTAAAAAGAAAAAAAAAAGAAGAAGAAGAAGTACTCTATCAAGCCCCTGTTCTATGTCAGGCACCTGCAAGACCTAGGAGATACCCAGTGAACAAGACACTGTCCCAGCATCCAAGAAGCTTATCCACTCTCAAGTGAATCATCTCTTGCCTTTTTTTTTTTTTTTAAATGTTCAATTAGCTAACATATAGTATATCAGCAGAGCATTACTTAATCCCGATTGTGGTGAGCAGGAATCGGGAGTGGTGGTGACCTGAGGCAAGTAAATGGGCCTTTTCCAGAAACATCCTATTGAGAGGGACTCAATAGCACGCATCAAGGGGGGAGCAGTCGTGCAAGCCAATAACCTCCCGTCTCCACTTAACAAGTGAGCTACACGGCATCCTACTGTCCTGAAAGAAATCACTGTGCTTTCAAAAGAGGCCAGTATCCCCGGGAGATCATTCACAACCCTGGCAGGATATTTTCATTTTCGGTTTGTTTTCACAGCTGCTGGCGGAGAGGAGCTCTCTCTCGGTGTATCAGCTACATTTACTAAACAGCGCCCTGTACGCATAGTTCTCCCACTTCATCTGCCTGTCGCTAGGATTTCCAAAAGGATGTGAAAAAGTTGAATTCCATCTGACATCTTCGGAATCATTGCTGATTTGTTGACATTCCCCAAGTTGTCCGGGTGGCAACAGTGAGACGTTCCCAAGCACACTTGTCAAAAGAGCCCGCTGCGCGAGAGAGGGCCGTGCACGCTGAGGGGGACCCTTGAAAGCCTACAGAGCCAAAGAAGAAGGTGGGGGTTGCTTTGGGGGCTTTTGAGATAAACCAACTCAGAAAAGAAATCTACAAATATCCCTTAATACGCAGATGGCTTCCTGCTTCCCCTACCTTGCTTAGGTTGACTCCACCTCTTAGGAGACCAAGGAACCAGGTGAACATCAGGGGATCAAACTTCTTTGTGGAGAAGGATGCTGGGTCCCAGCGCGTGGTGCACTGGGCTGGGCCCCTGCTTCCACCCCTGGTGCACACGGAATCCTTAAGACTCAAGCTGACACTGCTCTGTCTCAGAGCAGATACTCTGAAGTGCACGCACACACACACACACATACACACACGCATGCACATGCACACACACACACAATGCAGTTTCCTAATTGAATCTAAAATGTAAAGGCTTTGCTGTTTAAAAGGATCTTGCTATCTTGATAAGAAAAACTAATGAGATGCCCTTTCCGGAGCTGGTCACACAATAGCCCTAGTGACAAGGACCCCTATCAAGAAATAAAGCAGAAGATAAATGAGATTTTTCTAATATCCATTTCACCCATTGTTCACAAGTGTCAGGCAGTGCCGATTCTATTTATCATGGGGTGGGAGAGAGGAGACACGCTTTTGTAAAGAAAGCCTAAATTGCAGCATCGGATTTTTCAGCCACAGGTAAATCTCCTTTGTCACCTGGTAGAAAACAAAGCAAGGCTCGGGTTTGCGGGGCTGAGAGGGGAAGATTGTCCACATTTCTGCATTTTTTCCCCTCGGGGCCGCCAAGGCTCAGGAGAAGATCATTTGGAAGACAGGTGAGAAAGAGAAAGAGCTTATTTCTGACTATGGACTCCATGCGTCTAGTATTTACAACGCATTAAACAGTAACTGTGTCGAATGTTCAAAATGCAAATGGAGACGAGGAAATTGCTACTTAAGACTGATGCAATTTAGAATTTTCAGAAGCTACATTAAGACATAAAGTACAGAAGTTCAAGTTCAGGCCTCAGAGAAGGCTGGGTGTGTTTACAGGAATTCCCAGGGTTCTGTTCTCTAGAAGGGACCCCACAGGGATCAATACCTATGTTGTTCCATAAGATGCATGATTAATAAAGGAGAACCCTGGACAAAATGATCCAGTAGAAACCAAGAAAATATTTAAATCTCTATGGTCCCACCCTGCAAAAATTTGCATTTGGAAGAATGACATAACTGTCAGTCATCGGACCCTGCAAAGGGCCCCCTCGGGTGAGATGCTGAAAGGCTCACATGCCCCCTCCCAGCTCTTGCTCAGCATTACAGTGGAGGCAGCCCCGCGATGGTTAAAACCTTTTTTAATATTTTACATTTCAAGAGAACTTTCTAATCTGCAGATGCAGAGGGCTGTGGCGGCTCCAATTCTCACAACTGCTGTTTACTGCGGATGCAGATGAAGAATGAATGTCCTTGTTCTCTGAGAAGGGAGCATCAGCCAGGCTGGCTGAGAGGCAATCCACATGGAGTGACAGGCCTGCCGGCGGGGGGCGGGGTTGGGGGTGGGGGTGGGGGTAGAGGGTGGGGGTAGAGGGTGGGGAGAAAGGGCTGGGGATCTCCACATGCACCCCTTCCCTGGCTTCCGGTCTAAGCAGAGAGGGCGGCTCTCCACCTGCACCCCTCCTGTCTACAGACCCGCTGGGAAAAAGAATGATTTTGAGCCAATGTTAATTTACCCTTCTGGGAACTTTTACTATGCCTTTTGCTATTTTTAGAGGAAGTCTGCCTTTTAAAAATAAGCATTTCTTCCCCACGATTCTTACATATTTTCATATTGTTGGTGCCCTCTAACAGGCTAGAGATAAGCATGGAGGCAGGGGGACAACACAAACGCTATCTTCGAACAGATTTTCCTTTTCAAAAGAGCTAAAGAACAAGCACAAAGGATTCATTTGCATTTCAATAAACACTTTCTCTCTCTAGTTGTTTCCGTGCTAGAAAGACATCCTCAGTCTGGCTGTGACATCATTATTTAATGCAGGCGACCATTCAAGGCTCCCAGTCTGTTTGGTAGTGGAAGTTCTAAGGTAATCTGAGTTTGACTTTGGGACTTCGCTGGAGGAAAGATTTGTAGAGGGGAACGGACGGGGGAGACTTGTCCGAAGTCTCTTTTGCTCCATCACTAACCTGACAAGTTAACTGGGCAATACTGGTAAGGAGAGACACTTGCCTTGGATGATAAGTAGGAAAACCAACCATATCCTCGCCAACACAAGCTTTCACTTCTATCCATGTCTATCTAGCAGGCTTCCTGTTGTCTTTTTTAATTCCAGGATGGTCTTGGTTGACTACTGAATAAATGAACGAAGAATCAATCACTTACTGACCACCTACGGTCAGATCTTGATAGACACTGAGAATCAGAAATAAAAGCAGTGTCCTTCCTCTCAAGGGGTTTACGATCTAGTTTAAAAGCTTATTAAAACAGTATGAAAAATTATGATAGCCCAGGACACGGAATGCCTCAGGAGAACAGGGAGGGAGACCTAATACAGCCCGAGGGTCACCAAGTTGAGTTTTGATATTTATTTTAACCCACTTTTATCCAAAAATGATCATGGGGATAGGGGTGAGGGATGTGGGAGAACGAACTGAGATGAAGAGAAATTTGTTTGAAATCTCTTCAGCGTTTCAGCTGTGGGAAGAAGGAAAAGAATCCTTTGTGTGTTTCTAGACACTTCCAAGTGTAAGCATGTACTATAGAATTTACTTCTTAGGAACAACATGACAAAGTACTATATTACTGCCATTTTACCGATGAGGAAATGACGATAAAGTCACTTGCCTAAGGTCACTCTAGGAAGTAGAGGTGCCAATTTAAACCTTGCTCTGTCTGTATACAAATTCTGTCATTTTTTACTATGACACATGCTGCCTTCTAAATAAAAATGTTGTTGTTGGTGAGGTGAGACTACGGGAAGTGGGTGACATTTCAGATTTATCTTGGAATGTCCAGTATGGTATGACTATGACTGGTATACCACACATTCTCAATAGTGTAGTTTATATTCTATGCAGAGAGATTTTGAAGCTTTTCTTTTTCCCTAAAGAAGGTATATTATATTCATGTAGTCAGTTTATTGCCAGTCAGAATGTCTGCTTCTCACAGCCAAGAAGATGGGACTGGGTTGTGGGTAGAGTCTGGAAGAAAATAAAGATGGCTGAGGGGTGAGCCACCCTCTGCCATAACTGGGCCAATCGACTTTCGCAATGTATAGTGGAAATAGAAGGAAAATGAAGTCAAAGGTTTTGTAATATGCTTAGTTAAATTTCTTTTCTGCATTTCTTTGATTCTCTGTTTCATGTTTAAGAAATAATACAAGAATGATAGCAGGATGCATGGATTTATCCACCAAATTCCATTCTGACATCCATTCATTCATTTCTTCTGCAAATATTTATTGAGTGACTATTATGTTAGTCTTGGAAATTCAGAGATAAAAGAAATGATTCAGGGGCGCCTGGGTGGCTCAGTGGGTTGAGCCTCTGCCTTCAGCTCAGGTCATGATCTCAGGGTCCTGGGATCGAGCCCTGCATCGGGCTCTCTGCTCAGCGGGGAACCTGCTTCCTCCTCTCTCTCTGCCTGTCTCTCTACCTACTTGTGATCCCTCTGTCAAATAAATAAACAAAATCTTAGAAAAAAAAGAATAAAAGAAATGATTCAGGTCCTCAACGAACTCATAAGACTACTAAGACCCCTGTGTAAATAAGCCATGATAGAATTATGCCATGATTCAGGAAGATAGAGATTTCTGTGGAAGTGTGCAGGACAGACCCGAATGTCTCTTGGCCGTTGGTAGAGAGGAAGGGAATAATTGAAGCAGGCTTAATACAGGTGCATGACAGCTGAAGAGGTCCTGATGTATGAGTAAAAGATTTGGGTAGCAAAGTGAGTAGGACTTGGGAAAAGGTATCCCAGTCAAAGGGAACAAAGAGTAGGAACAAAGGCATATAGAGGAGAAAGACTATGATATTTTCATAGAATTGCAAAAATGACTGAACCCAAGCATTTATTGAACACCTGCTATGGTCCAAACACTGTTAGGGCAGAAAGATTTGAAGATACGATAAAATTTTCATCCTCAGCATGTTTAATATCTCATTGGAGAAACAGAGATATACATAATGGCATAAATAAAAAAAATAAAATAAAGACATGATAGAAATTGTGTTATATAGAGGGTGGAAGCAACATGCCCACAGTATAGGAGAAGCGGTGATGAGTTAAGGGATCGTGAAAGGCTTTTTGGAGGAGATGACATTTGAAATGGTCTTGAACAATGAACAAGCTTTTAACCGACAGTACCAGAAGAAGGCATTCCTGGTAGCAAGGAGACTGTGCACAAAGACAAGAAGGTATGGCCCATTCCAGGAATGGAAGCTCTTCCCGTGGATTGGAAGGAGGGACAGTGAGAGATGAGCCTGGCCATGTCGACTCCAACACCCCCTACAGTCTTAAGCTCAGTGATTGTCCCTAAGGAACCTCGTGTGCTTGGTCTAGACAACAGGGGAAGTCCTCACATTTAGAAGTTAACTCTAGGTTAAATCAGTTACCAAACTAAATAGTTTTATTTTTAAATTCAGTAATTATTTGCCCTAATGAGAAACTACACTAAGCAAAACTAATTAATTAATTAATTAATTAAAAATATCAAACATTTACTGGGGATGTCCTAGACCCCTTTCATCATTGCACACACACACACACACACACACACACATATATATATATATATCAGGGCAATTAAAATCCATTTGCCATAAACTCTTACATTGTTGGAACAAAGTTCAAGTGGAAATGGTAAAAAGAGAAAGTGAATTTGTCATTTGCACCAGTGGTTTGTGAAAATAACGACCTCCTCTAACACTTACAAAACTCTCTAAATGTTTTTCATGTTATATTTAGCTTCTTAAACAATAAGAACATTTTCAAAAAGGCACAAATTCTGTAAATTGCGAGCACTCTTTCAGTATCCAAAGAGGGAAATCTCAAGAGGGATGGTTCGAGTCTGTGGTCCAGTCCAGACTGGAAAATAGTCTTTTGTCATAAGTAAGAGTGGGGTATGCCACAAGGTGACAATAAGACTAGCCATTAAAAACACTCCAGATGCTTAGGATATTCAATTGCTCAGAAAGAATTTCATAACGTCCATGTTAATGAAATAATCCAGAACAACTACACATAGAGCTAGGATATGTCTTAGTTTTCATGATCATAAAGTCAGAGTCTGACTTCTATTACATGTTCTCTTTTGTATTTTTTCGAGAGTAAAACCAAGAACCAAATAGAATCTTCCCATCTACACAGGAACCAACTCTTCATGGCCCTGAAGAGAGTTTCACACTTAAAGAAACAGTTTGGCCCAGACAGCATGGGGAATTTTGTCCTTTGCCAGTAGGTCTTGAATTGCCCTGAGGCAGAGGCTGTGATTAGTCACCTGTTTTCATCTTATACTCTTAATAGCCACTTCTTTAGTGAGCACCTACTTCCAGAACCTTACATGTCTTAAAGCAATGGATGCCCTCCAACATGAGTTAGATGCAGTGAGAACTAGATGGGCATTTCTCTAAAATGTTCCTTTTCTATTAATGTCTCAAGCAGAGAATCTGGAACTAGTCTTGTTTACGACACTCGTGATCTTCCAGTAGATATTGCACAAGTGAGTCCACAGTTCCAAGGTCTTATTGGACCATGGTATGACCATGTACCGCATACTCATGAATGAATGGATGGCTGGATGGATGAGTGAGTGAATAAATACGTTCATGCAGGAACTCGTGAATGCATGAAGCCCATGTAGGCTTGGAGTAGAGGATACTTGCAACAGAACTTCAGACACAGAAAACAAGAGGATCCATGGATTTAGAGAAGCTTGGGCCCTTTGATTAGAGCATTAGCAATGCTCCTCTGGTTCCATTAACTTATATAAATGGACGAAAACAGTATGGTGGATGTTTTATTCTGTGTACCAGGAAGATGCTGGCAACATTTTTTATAATACTTAAACATACTCTGTTCTATCCATGTCAGTGCCCTTAATGAAACTGAATATTTCTCCAGATTCTGTTTTTGATGAACTATTCATAAACCAAACCAAAGGAGAGACCATTATAATAACCCTTATGATTTTTCTTTACTTTGTTTTTTTTTTCTAAAAAAGTACAATTTCTAACTATTATTGAACTTTATAAATATAATGTTCATTTTTAGGACCTCAGAAATTCTACTTAACCCCTCTTCAGGGTGCGGAATTTAGTGTAGCTGCAATAAAGGGCTTCTGATGTAAGGTACCAAAATGGGCCAGAATGTTCTATTCAGGTTAATTTAAGCAGAGCAGAGATGCCATGAAAAGTTCAACTCATTTGAGACTCAGTGATAAATTGAAAGGTGAAATCTACATTTTCAGATCACCATTGTGATCCCATGCCAACTGAGGAAGAACACATTTCCTAGTTATATTTGCTGGACATTCCCTGCTTTGAAGTAGATATATCAGAGGCCTAAAATCCTGGGGTTCTCTGCTTTTTGAGTGATGGCTACCAAGTTCTTCTCTGATACCCATTACAAGAGCCAGTGCTAACCCGGATGTTTCTCCTTTGCTTTGAGGAAAAGAGAAGCTCAAAGGCAATGGCTACAGGATGTATTCTTCTTTCTCTGGTGGTGAGGGAAGTAGGACAGTGCCGGGACAATTGGGATCTAGAAAGACCAGGTGGGGTTCCAGTCCCAATCTTGGATGAATAAATATGTGATCTTCAGCTGAATGTCTCTTTCTGGGATTCTGGCACAATAGAACATGTTTTGAGGGGATACAGTGAATTCTTATGGGATCAGACTATAATTCAGCATTGATAGCTTTCCCTTATTAATTTATCAGAGGTAGATCATTCGTGCAGTACAATGGAGAAAAGTGGATCGAGAGGGGCTAGGACACTGGGTTCCAATGCAAATGCTACTGGTTATCAGCTGTGTGTCTCTCAGGGCCCGGTTCCCTCATTTACACAACTTCATGATATCGAACATGCTTTGCACCTGGAAAGGCTTTCACCTTGTAGACACTGTTGACGTGTCCCACCTAAATCTCTTTCCTAGAAAGAGATAACATTCTAAGACTTATATCCTAATTATGAAAATAAGACTTGTTTCTCTTTATCCCAATAATCTCACCGCCGCATATACAAACGTCTCACAAGTCTGGGTTTCCAGAATTGGGTCAACCACACCCTTGTCATAATCTTGTTTACAGATTATCTTCACAGGGAAGGTCTTTTTGACTATAGACATACTTAAATTGTTGACTCCATGATGTTAGGGTAAAGAATCTCAAGCAATGGGGATTTCCATTTTCTCAGAAATTGGGGAGAAATTGGCTATCGGGCACCTAATGGGATTATTGCTAGTAGGTGTGGATATGACTTCCATGTTTGTCCTTGGTGGTAGTAGAGGAAATTGAGGGTGCCATATCTCCATAGTGTTTATTTTACACTTAAATTGCCCAGTGCAGTAAACACACAATTACTGTGATGCAGCTCACTGACTTTCTCTGAAACGATATATTCTGCTCTAGCATGGGCCTATTAACATAATAGAAATGTGAATCTGATTTTAGTGTTGAACTCAAGGCTACTGCTGAATGTAGAAAGAAAAATGTTAATGTATGCAGCAGAAGGTATTTTAAATAAATATCTGTCATATATAGTTAAACTTGTGCTTCTCTGGTGTTAATTATGGCACAATCAGAAGAGAATAGAGAAGAAGGTATTTATTGCAGGTTGAAAAGCCAAATATTAGTTCTGGGACAAAGTAAGTCAAGTGAAGTGGCAATTATATATTGTTTTGATCACGCAGGAAATTCTTTAAAACAGATATTTTCTCATGTATATATTATTGATCAGATGGGAATAATTCAGATAAGAACTCTGACTAATTGGCCATTGAGATGGTATTTTGGAAGTGTTAAAACTCCATTCCTTTCGGTTCTTTGCTATATTTCTTATGTGAAGAATATTCCCACGTGATCATCTCTCCTTCAGGATATTTGCCACAGATATTTCTTTTCTTTTTTTTTTTTTTTTAAGATTTTATTTACTAATTTGAGAGAGAGAGGGAGTGAGAGAGAGCATGAGAGAGGAAAAGGTCAGAGGGAGAAGGAGACTCCCTGCGGAGCCAGGAGCCCGATGCGGGGCTTGATCCTGGTACTCCAGGATCATGATCCAGGCTGAAGGCAGTCGCCCAACCAACTGAGCCACCCAGGCACCCTGTCACAGATATTTCTGTTTTGAGGGACCCAAATAGGCCCAAGGAAAAAGGAAAAAAACCCAACTACATAATAAGCATTTTTAAAACATTCTTAAGACTTGAGTTATCAGAAATTATATTATCAGAGTTCCCACAGCAATCGCTCAGAAGGAAGCATCTGGAGGTCACAGGGATGGTATCTGTTTACTAAGTAATCACCTCGCTGCAGATAGAATTTGAAGAAAATAATGCCTGAAATTCTTTTCAAAGGCATGTAGAGTGTCTCCTATGCCAACATTTTTTTATTTTGCTAATTATTTAGAGAGAACTTGGACATGTTTATTTTTCATGCTGTGGCTTTTGAGGAGAGCAGGCAGAGAGGTAAAGCTATATGTTTGTCTACATATGTATCTACATATATATATTCACTCCCCTTCTATCCATATCTCTCAAAAACAAAGATTTTATACAACACACAGTGCTTAAAGGAAGAAAGTCTTTCTCCTTTCCTCAGATGTACAGAGCTAATCTAGCATTAAAGGGATAAAACATGGAAGAATGGGGCACCTGGGTAGCTCAGTGGTTAAGTCTCTTCCTTGGGCTCAGGTCATGATCCTAAGGACCCAGGACTGAGTCCGGTATGGAATCCCTGCTCAGTGGGGAGCCTGCTTCTCCCTCTCCCTCTTCCTGCTGCTCCCCCTGCTTGTGCTCTTGCTCTCTCTGTCAAATAAATAAATAAATTTTTTTAAAAAATGTTAGAAAAATTCAGAGATAAACCCTGCAGTGCCACAAGATTAGAACGTGGAGTGGCCTCCTGGAAGAAACACTGGTCAGCCACATGGGCCATTCCTCAGAGGAAGGGGAAACAGGCTTGGAAGGATTCCTCTGATATGTCTGAGAACTGGACTTTAAAAGGACTCATTTTAGCAAGGTCTGAAATGATTTTTTGAATAATTCACATGTAAATTTTTTTTTTTTTTTTTTTTTTTTTTTACTTGCTGGATGAGAAATAAATGAAGCTATTTCTGCTGGGGGTGTCTGGACAATTTGTTACGTGGGTCAAAGGAATCACAGGAGAAGTCACGTTGCATTGCATCAGGATGACCTCTACTGCCAGGGAATGCAGCAGGATCGCTCTGCCTTGCCTCTTGGATTTGAGCGCAGCGCCACTTGCTTGGAACAATGAAATGTTCGCAGAAGGGACGCGTGTGTCTACTGGTCTGATTGCTGATCCCTGGCTCTTTGCTGGTCCCTTCTGCAGCATGGGCTCCATGGAAGCCTGTGCTAATTGGAAGGTGCCGTTAAGGTTCGCCTGGAAAGCTGAGCCAATACATAGAGGATCACTGTCCTGGAGAATCATCTGGATCCATGGCAGACGTTGGTTGGGCAAGCAGCGTGCTTTGGTTGTGCCAAATCTCTAAGAATCGGAAGACGTTGACTCCTGCAGCCTAACCTAGCTTATCCTCACAGAAGCTAAAACCCAAATTAAGAAGGAATATTTGAGGTTGGCATGTTATTTACTTGTAAAACACAGGGAACCGGTTGGCAAACTACTATAAGCAGTAGGATAATTCAGTAATGAATTCAGATGAAGAGACTTCATATATACAACCAATGATAAATATAGAGGTATGGTAGAAGAAAAGTCTCTATTTGCAGTTACACCTCAAATTGAGAATATGCCTATGAATATAATTAATGAGACACGTGCATAATATATACAAAGAAAAATTTTAAAATATTATTAAAGAACCCAAAAGAAAACAAGTCAATATAAAAGCATATCAAGTTCTTGGCTAGGAAGACGTGGCATCATAAAGATTTAAGAATCATCTTAGGTTAACTTGTAAATTCCCCATGCTCTAATTGAAATAGTAAGATGAGCTTATTTCAAAGTACTTATGATAAAATAAAAAGTAAGAAGCCCAGGGAAATTCAAGGAAAGCAGAGAGAGGGAGAGTAAGCTAGCCTCAGGACTTACTAAAATGTATTTAAAGCTACGATGAAAACTGGTGATTCTGGTAGTTGAATAGACAGAGTTGGAACAGTTTAGGAATTTAGAAATAAGCCCAAATACATACACCATTTTAATATATGATAAAAAATGGGAAAAGATGTGATATTTATTAAAGAATAAATGGTTAGGTATCATGCAAATATCATATCTCTACCTCACTACTTAAACAAATACACATAGTAGAGGAGTCCAATTGTCAAAGGTTAAAAAAACTAAAATCATTAAGATTCTAGAGAAACCAATAATCTCAGAGCAGGACAGTGCTTTCTAATATGACACAAAGCCAGAAGACCTAAAAGATTGAAATGAAAAATCTGGTTACAGAAAAATAAAAACATTTTCTATGTGATCCACAACCAAAAATCAAATAGAAAGGTAAAGGAGAAACTATTAAAAAAAAAAAAGTTTGCAAGTCATGAGACAGAGTTACTGTTCTTAATATAAAAAGATAGAAATTAATATAAACAATAATCCAGTAGAAACATGAGTCATGGGTATGAAATAAAGCACTTAGGAGGGAATAGAAACATACAAAAGGATACCAGGCCAGAGAAAAGTAAGCAAACACTACACTAAAAGATTTATTATCCCAGATGAGCAAAGATCCGAAGCAGCCTATGAACAGTGTGGACGAGGATGTAGGGAAATAGGAACTCACTGGTATTTCTGGTGGTTTAACTGTTAAAACTTCTATGGGAGTAATTTAACAGTGTTACTAAAAAAAAATAATCCCCATAATTCTTGAGCTGTTATTTTAATTTCTTTAAATTTGTCTTATATACTCACGCAAGTATGAAATGAGAAAAGCTCAAGTATAGCTCCAAAAATAGTTTCCGGAATAACAAATAATAATAATAACGATAATAATAAAGACTGAAGAGTGACCTCAAGCTCCTGAGAGAGAAGTAGTTTCAAGGAAAGCATGGTACCTCCACATACTGAGATACAACGCAGCTGTTCTAAAGAACGAGGCTTCTCTACATGAGAAGCTATATTAGGAAGTAAGAAATTCCGCACTCAGGTGCGGTCCCTAATATTGGTATATATTTGTACCTTTGTGTGTGCATAGTGTAATTCTGGAAACCTATTCTAGAGCCCTTCAGGTGTGCTTGGCGTTCGGGACAGGAGCTGGAACACTTGGTTCGGGGTTAGGAGGACTTCCTTCCTACCTGATGAATTTCATACCCCACATCTTCATGACATACTAAAATAATTGGAATAATCAAAACACAACGAAACAGAAAGGAGTTTTAGAGATTTTAAGGAGAGTGCAGATTTAACACAGATTAGCAGTTCTAACAGACCCGCAAGGCATAGACCATACCCGAGGGCTGACTGTTTACAGTAATCCAACGGCCACATGGCCCAATGTGTTCACTCATTTCACCTTTCCTAGAAGATCTAGATGATCTACTCTTCCAAACAGTAGAAGTGACTACCTTTTTTTTTTTTTTCCCAATTTTTAGGGGAAATTTGGAAATGGAGTTGTGCCTACAGAATCTACATCAGGATGCTTCTAGAACTACCTGTGAACATCAAAGAAATCATTGGATGAGCCAGGTGATGACTTACAAGGTTAGACAGCTACTACAAAACCCATTTCATCCCTCGCCGCACCCCACCCTTCGTGCCTGTGTCTCTGAGAAGGGAGAAGGCGCCATCTGTCTTGCTCCTGTGTGCGGAAGGCGTGGATCAGCTTCATGGCTTAAAATAAACTCAGAAATAATAACTTCCCCACTTTGCTTTTAGTTATGAGAATATAGCTTAAAACATTTTGGCATGTGAGAATAAAGCAGAAGGAGAGAGCTGGAATGAGGGTGGGTTGTACGTGGGAGCAAAGAGAACTAATAGTCAAGAACGCCTGCCATGTGGTGGGCACTGTGCTAAGTATTTCACGTGGCTATTTCATGTATCCCTCACAAGGCTAAGAGGTATGTGCTGCTAATACCATTTTATGCATGAAGAGAAGTGCAGCCTTGCAGCTGGTAAGGGGCAGCTTACCCCGTTCCCAGCCCCCAGAGCACCAGCCATTATTTTATTTGGTATCTTTGTTCAATACATTCCCATTTCCTTATCTCGCGTTCTGTAGGTCATCATCCTTTCTTTATGAGTAGAATTTCACCTGTGCTAGGAAGAATTCTGATGCTGAGCTCTTAGAAGAAGAGGAACTGGGTGTCAAATGTGAATGCTCTTCCAAAAAAGAAAAAAACGGGTGATTCACTAAAATCTCAACTCATTCATGTTCCAGGAATTTACAGCTTCCCTCATCTTTTCTTCAAATACAGTTAAGATCCTACGTTTCTTGGTTTTAGGCAAGGTAAATAATTTTATTGTCAACTTTAAAGTCATTTCTCAATGGAATGGTTGGCGCTGGGATGACTTCACTTCATTATCCCTGCTTTGAGACAGCTTCTGGAATTTTCTAAAGCTAGTGACAAATGGGGAGTCTATTTCTGGGTTGGAGCTGGTAGGTCAGTCCTGAGCCCTTCGGGTTCTTTCTGTGTGAACACAGAAACGTCTCAGGTCCAAATAACAATTTCCAAATATATGTCGGTGCTTTTGAACTAGATTTTTCTTTATCCCTAGTCTAGTTTGTTCAAACTCACCATGAGTCTGGTTTTGTTTCTAATGAGCAAAGGTGCCTTTGTTACTTCTAAAGACTTCTATTTAGAAACAAAGTTCCAAATGTCAGGCTGAATCTGGAAGTGATTACTCATCGGAATAAAACATGGTAAGTACATATTTGAATGAACGCTCACAGCTGTGTTTTTTATTAGAGAAATTCAGTGAGAAGAGTTTTAACGTTGTGTTATAGTTGAGAATCTTAAGGTGTATAACATTGGCAATTCCAAATTAGAGCTCTCCTGGCAACTGCCACTCCGTGACATCACATTTTATGTAATGAGGCATAAAAATGAACACTTTGTGCACTCCACAGCAAATTCACAGGCAGGGGGGGATGGAGTGAAGCGTAGAGTGGGAGCTACCTCCAAAGTCTTCGTTACAATGTTTCATCCCTTCAGTTTCTTTGTTTGCAGCTCTGTATTTGCAGATCTAACAATTTAGTGATTCTAACACATTGCATGCTTTAAGTGTTAAAGAGAAAATACTCAATCCCTTTTCCTAGTCCATTTATCTGACTCTCGTTAATTTCCCTTCCAATCTGTAAGATTTTGTGGAGCCATTAACAGGTTCTATGTTTATACTTGTCCAAATCTCACTCATTTTATGAGCTGTTGGTTTAATGGCTACAAAATGTTTTACAGCATCTAGTGACAATCCCTACTGAGTGGATCTGGTTTCAACTAGTCACCAGAGTCCTGATTTTGGCATCTGTCTTTCTTACAGCTAGGGGACCAGTCACTATTGAACACAGATCTGAGTGGCCTCCCATCCAGATGCTGGGTGTAGGGATTATCTCTCTTCCCAGATGAGATAAAATTCCTTGCCCAATATTTAGCACAACCCCTGCTAAGCAAAAGGAAAAAGTTAGTGAGAACTGAGATACCCTTGGATGGCCTTTATAATTGCTAATTTTGAGTTGCAGAGGGGACTTTGCTTGTGAATGCCCTCACATTCAAGATGTGAATTGAACAAGCACTAATTCCTCAGTCCTTTCCCCCAGACGGAGCCACACAGATGGGCTGATTAAAATCATAGGTCTGTGTTAAAGGAAAATTATTGCATTAGAGGAAGCATTTGGGGAAAGTGGGCGATGGGTTGGGGAAAAAAATAACAAACAAAAGCAGATGGAGTGTCTTGCTTGGCAAGATATTATTCCATTATTCTTTTATTATCTAACTTCTGAAATGGGAGAACATAGAATAATGCTAGATACAGATTTGTCAGTAATAAAACATCAGGTAAAACTCCTTCGGGGCCATAACAACTAATAGGCCATTGTTTTAATAGTTTTGCAAAAGCTTGATTCTTTTTGTCTTTATTTGTGCTTTGCAGTGGTTTGCTTAGGCAAAGAGCTCCTGCAAACGACGACGTCACGTGCAATGTGCCCAGATCCCTAAAACAAACCCTTCCAATTAGTACTTTGAAATGGAGCATACTGGCCACTCCAACATTCTCACTAGGAAACAGTTCACTCAGAGTTCTGCTATCTTTAAGCACACTGGTGATTTTGTTGGAGAGATTGTTATTCCTGAAGTATCTTGGTTTATGTAATCCAAAAAGTACGTAGCTCAGGTAACAATGATTTTGAAGTTTATGTTGCAGAAAGCATGGTGGGCATTTGTCCAAGATGATGTGAAGAGAGCTTTAATTAAACATCAAGAGATCAAATTTTAAAAAGGAGGTTAAAAACAGTTTGCAGATTTTTTCTAGGGAATACAGAAACCCTACCATTAAAAAGCAAATGCAAAAAATAGAATAAAACAAAATAAAACAAAATAAAATAAAATAAAATAAAATAAAATAAAATAAAATAAAATAAAAAGCAAATGCACCCACTAGTGCAATAAATTACAAACTGGATTCCAGGCATAGGAGTGCCTTTTGTGAGCACAGTTTCCTTCTAAAACCATGGGGGGCAATTATTGACTTCTGGCTACTTTTAAAGAATGGGAAAACAAACCAGGGTAAGAGAGCAAAGAAGACCAGCACCAAGGGGGTAGATGGGGCCAGAGGTCCAGGGTCAGAGTGCTGGAGAGATTTGGGGTGACTATGCACCAGAGTCCAGTACCTGGGAGACCCATCATTACACAAGCTCCAGAGAGAGTAGAATATCACATCACAACCTATTAACACCACTGGATTAAAAATGTGGGCCCTCTCTACTCTTCATAAGCTTTTTTTTTTTTTTTTTTTTTTTTTTTAATGAACATATAATGTATTATTTGCCCCAGGGGTACCGGTCTGTGAATCTTTGGGGTTTTAAAAGGTGATTCTCTTATTCATAGTCATCATTGTTTTCTGGGGATCCTCTTCTCTATGACCATGAACTTCTGGGAAGGCTGCCTAGTAAAGAGGCAAGTTTCATAGTCAGACGCCGAATTACGGTTATCTGACACTTTCAGCCCAGGGACTTGGGTAAGCTACTTCATGTCTCCAAGACTCCAATGACAGAACCTTCAAACTGGAGACTGCACTCCCCACCTCATCCACTTTTTGGAAGGACTGGTGAAACACACGCAGGGAAAGGATCTAGCAGAGTGGGTGGCATATGGTGGGTGCTCCAGAAATGAGATCTTCTCCTCCCTTCCATCTGTTCTTTTTTTCTGGAACAGGAACAGCTCAGTCTATATGATAATAAGATATTTGGTTCCACACACATAAGGACCCAGATAAAAGTTTTGACCATGCCATGGGGCATTCAGTGTTTTTAAGAGGATTAGGTAAGAATTAGGCATCCACAAGGTCCCAAATAATATGTTAAAAACTAGAATAGAGTGATGAACACCCCTGGTCCTCCTGTGCTGCAGCCTTACAGCGTGGCAGGCACGGGAAAGAAAGCCCATTTTATGGGGTTATCTAGAAAGTTTCCTTCAAAGGGTAGACGCTGAAGTGTTCCGAGACCACAGAAGGCCAGGGCTCGTGGGAGCAGGTAGGATCTCAGTAGCATCAGACGCAATCCTCTTCTCAGGCCACACGGTCGCCTTGAGCAGGCCACCCCTGAGATCACTGATGGCGGAGAAGTAGGTGGTGAGGCTTAACGGAGAAAACACTGGTGAAAGAGTTTTGGAACCTAGAAGGTGCTAGACAGACACAGGGGACTTTCGTCATCCTGGGCTCTCTGCAGGCCTGCACCCTGGGGAGATCTGACCTCTTGCAGCTGCCTCTGATTTCCCAGGTGTGCTCCCTGCGGTGGGGAGTGGGCTGAGGACTCTGGGGGGCCACTCTGAGACACTCACTTATTTCAGAGGAGCCACAAGCAGACAAAACTGTCAGAAATACTGAGCTATAATTATTGTAATTCTAGTCATCCCTAAAGAGCCCCTCCCCGCCCCCCACCCAAGCTCCGCTTCCCTCTGAAGGTCCACGCACTGACTCAGGTTTTATTGGCAAGTGTGAGAACCCTGATACGTGAAGCCATAGGGACCTAACTCAGAGCAACTCTTGCAACGAACACAAGTTTGTCCTCCTTTCAGTGCATCAAATGAGGCTCTTTTAGGGGATGTGGAGGCCCCACAGACATCTTTACTGGATGGTCCTGAGACCTGGATTTCTCTGCCAAATTCTTTGTTTAGTTACAACTAGCAGTTGTAGCTTAGCAGTGGCTTTTTCTTTTCTTTCTTTCGTTTTTTTTTTTTTTTAAGATTTTATTTATTTGAGAAAGAGAGTACAAGCAGGGGGAGCAGCAGGCAGAGGGAGAAGGAAAAGCAGGCTTCCCACTGAGCAAAGAGCATGACATGGACCCAGGACCCTAGAATCATGACCTGAGCTGAAGGCAGACACTTAACCCACTGAGCCTCCCACGCCAGTATTGACTTCTTAAATGCCAGAGACCTAGAGTTTGGGATCAGAGAAACCCTCCAACAACTTGTACTGAATTCACAAAGTCCCACTGACAGTTTAGGGAATGTAAAAAAAAAAAAAAAAAATTTTAAATATTAAAATTTAAAAAAATAATAAAACCCCTCTGAGCCCTGTAACACATGGTATGACATCGGTACATCAGTGACATCGACAGAGAAAAATACTCAACAACTTAATATTGCATTGGAAAAAGGTGATTAAGGACAGAGTTTTCAGGATTTGAGGACTTCAAAATTAATATACAACAGACAGCACATTTTAATAAGCTGGCAGTGAAGTACACTAAATAGAAAATACACCGCTGCCTGCCACCAGAGCTAGCCAGCTGAAGAACGAGTTTGCGTCAACGCCATAATTTAGGAACCCTTAAAAGCATTTAACGTTAAGTTCTAAAATAAGAAAAGAAAGTGGAAAGAATAAAAATCTATAGCAAAAAGACAAAACCCTAGAGGAAGAATTCAAGAAAGTCTGTTTGTTTGTGAGCTCCCCCGCCATTCCCTCACGAAAGCTTTGCCAGGAGTTGATGGGTCTCCCAGACGCGAAGCTGTTAATCACATTTAGGAAATTTACATGCTGTTAACTGCATATGAAACTCACTTAAGTCGGGCAGATTTACTACCCCAGATCAGTCTTCCTTCATTTACTGTACTCCTGTCGTTAAATCAAATGCACTCTAACGTGAGTAGGGGAGTCTTGACTTGACAATCGCCCTTTCTTTTTCTGACGAGGGAGGTCCGGATGCAGTTCCTGACCTGTCGGAAGAAGGTGTGGTTCAGGAGTTTCCAAACAGGAGTAGACTGTAAATCAATAAAGCGACTAACGTGCTTCGCGACCGGGCTCAGGCACACCGCTAAGCACACTGGCAGTAAACTCGAGGTGGGAGAAAAAGTCGACATCAGCTTTTTATTTTGGTGCAAGTCGGGAGCAAATGCCAAAATGTTCTCTCTCCAGGCAAAAGCCAGATTCTAGTGGCAGGTGAAGCGGTTGTTAACTGCTCTGTTCTACACTTGAAACTTGTTGGCGGACAGCTTGGTATTTTCAGAGAAAAAAAAAAAAATCTCATGAACTAGATCCAGAGGCTACAGCTTTCAGGACATGAATAAAGCAAATGAGGAAAACCGTGCTGGCTCGGAGTCACCCGGATACTTAGATCCACACTGTCCCTTTGGGGCACAGAATGATGCTGTGTGTGACTCGTACCTTTTGCCCTGCTTCAGTGAAGAGGGGATAAGAGGTCCAAGAGGATAAGAGGTCCCTCTCTTGGAAGAGAGGGAGGCAGTGAAGAAAGGGTTGCTGAAGGAAGCTGGTCCCACAAGGAAGGACACTTTCTAATGCTCAAGCTACAAATGATCAAGTAAGAAGTTTTCACTTTGGCCCCGAGGCGATCTCATTATGGGGAAAACCTTGCTTCTCAGAGCTTCAGGATTTGCAGTTTTGAAACCTGACTAAGTTCCCAGCTGATCCAGCAAAGCAGGATGCTCTTTGTTCTGTGAAAATACAGGACATTATTGCTGTGCTTCTAACACACACGCCGCGTAGCCTCATGGGCAAAATGGGATTAATATTGGTGCCCACCAAAGTGCCTTACAAAAGGATGCCATGAGTATTAAATGAGTTAATTCCTAATGGCAGTTTCACAGAGGACCAGGGCAATGAAATCTCGCTGCTGTTGCTTTCCTTGTCATGATTGTGGCCATATTTCCATAGGAAGAATTGGGCTAAGTCACAGTACTCAGAAGGCAGGTACTGGAAGTGACTTATAGGCCGACTGGGAGAAATTCTAAATTTGTCTCTTCTCTCCACTCTCTACCTGCAGGATTAGGAAGACGTTACCAACTTCTCTGCATTTTTACTTCGCTGCCGTCTACTTAAACTAGTCATGGAAAACTGTCAGGCCAAAAAAGGGTCACAAAAGGGCAGCTCAAAGTTGAAATGTTTAAGTCATTCTGCTTTATTTATTTATGGATTTATTTATTTATTTCAGAATTATTATTATTTTCTCTTGGAGAGCATGGGGGTGCGGGCAGGGGGAGAGGGAGAGGGAGAAAGAGCATCTTCAGCAGGCTCCACGGCTAGCCGGGAGCCCAACACGGGGCTTGATCTCACAGTCCTCAGATCCTGACCTGAGCCGAAATCGAGAGTAGGACGCTTAACTGACCGAGCCACCCTCGTGCCCTGATTTTATTTTATATCATATCTTTGGGGAGTTCAATTTGAAGGAACACTCTCGTCCATGTTGCTATGGGTAAAAGACACCAGCAGAGTGGATATATGGGTCTATGTGACATGTTATTTTATTTTATTTATTTTTTTTAAAGATTTATTTATTTATTTGACAGAGAGAGATCACAAGGAGGCAGAGAGGCAGGCAGAGAGAGAGGAGGAAGCAGGCTCCCCGCTGAGCAGAGAGCCCAATGCGGGGCTCGATCCCAGGACCCCGGGATCATGACCCGAGCCGAAGGCAGAGGCTTTAACCCACTGAGCCACCCAGGCGCCCCAACATGTTATTTTATTTTATTCTGAACAACAAAAGTGGCAGAACCAAGACCTTTCCTTCTACCATTTGCCTCTTTTTTTCTGAATTTTCCCTTTCTGTTCTTGTTCCCTGGAGGAAAGATGATTATCTACTAGTTATTTTAACAACGCAGAACTCCTCTCAAAAACCTCAGTAGCCAGGATCATTGCCTTAGCTCGTTAAATTCCAGGAATGCATCTGAGTATAGTACGCTATTCACCGAATTCTAGATCCACTGGGATTTGAGACCGTCCCCCAGGGTTTTCTGCAATCCACATAGATCAGGGCATCAGCCCTAGGTTTCTATGCTAAAAACATGGGGCGGCATTAATTTGGGTCATTTTTACCAGCCATTATATATCGACTGACCAAATTAGCCAAATGTGATATGAATTGATTAAGGTAGCTAGATTTACTGATTGTACCAAAACAAAAATCATTTTGATTCCATAGATGCAGACCAAATCTTTTAAGTGACCCGCATAATGCACTTTATGACAGAGTTATTACTCATGTGTTGTGGCTCGATATGGTTCATGTGCACTGGAGCAAAGGGGAAAAGTTATTAGCACCTTTAAGGTGCTAACGGCCTTAATGGCTTGGAAATTGACAGGGAGCAGATTTTTGGTTTGGATCGCAGAAATCTGTGTGCCCAAGCTCTGCTATGATCCACTGTCACTGAAAGCAGAGGAGATGGCAGAAATGATCAAAGGCCACGGAGAAAGCTCTGTGTGACCCGTGGGAATAGTCTTCCCAGAATGCACTGCCTCGCATATACTGTTCTTTCTCCTTCTAAAAAAAAAAAAAAAGGAAAAGCAAAACAAAACACAGAATAGTCAATGGAAATGCAGGGACCAGAGCACAATTTGGGGCGACTTGCTGTGTCTAATTCTATCAGTCTTGTCAGACGGGCAGTCTACCTTCCTGAGCGGAGGGGTTAAGCACATCACTCCACAGTCTCACTCGCTGGGTTCCGCGCCAAGCTGGCCACTTTCGCTCACCGGCTGACACTTCACTTCTCTGCCTCTCAACTTTCCGATCAGGAAATCAGGTATAGCTGACCTGATCTTGTAGAACCGTGATAAGCATTCGATGAGATAAAATCAGGCAGAGCACTTAGGACAGTGTCTGGCCCATTATATTATTATATTATATTATATTATATTATATTATATTATATTATATTATATTATGATACTGTAGGTCTTCCCCCTTCATCATCCTCATTTGTCCTGGCTCATCCTGCTTAATGCTTAAGTCCGAGTATGCTTCCTCCAAGATCCAGAAGCCACTGGCTTTGGCGTGCTGTTTCCCAGGGGGTCTCCTGTTGCACAGGCCTTGGGTTCTATCAGTGGCCAGGGTGAATGGAGTGCTCGCCAGCTCTGCTGAAGGGAGAGAGGTCTGACGCCATAAAACACTAACAGCGTGACATCATTCCCCACTGCTAAGATTAGCCTCTCTCCGGAATCGGCATACAGTGGAGTGATAACTCAGAGTAAATTAAACGGTGACTGCAATCAGCTTGCAACCTGCCCTTTTACTTTTAGTAAAATCGACATCTCTTTTCTGATCATGTTTATGGCCCCGATTACCTGCATCTGCTGCCCTCTGAGAGCAAAGAAGAGCTCTCTTCCAGATACTCTCTGCAGACAGGTTTCGAATTCCGGCAAACAGAGATAGCAAGGCCGTTATTCACAGGAACAGATTCCACAGGCTGCGTCTTCCACGTGAATGAAAAGCATTTCATCAAATTGTTGTGTTGTTGAAAGCAAGGTTGCTGATGGCCGTGAAGAGGGCTCTAACCACCTACTCTAAAACCTGGTACCTAAACATACATCCTGCCTGAAACATTCGGCTCTTTTCCCAATCCAGAGCCTTAACCTTGGCATTTCTCAAGAACAGGTCTGTCCTTTCAAGATGGTTATCCTTCCCTGAGTTACATCAAAAGGAGGTCTCGAAACCAAAGATACATTCATTTGAACTCTGCTTCTGAATTATCTCAGAGGATGCCCTGTCCTGGTAGTGGCTGATCCTGGCTTTGCCTCTGAATCACCTGTGGGACATCTGGGCCTCAGCCCTGGAGACCGTCAATGGGGAGTTAGGGCACAAGGCCTAGGAATGGGTCCTTCTAGAAACTTCCACAGGGTCTACAGTGTGCAGCCAGCCTGTGAACAACTTTGCTTTTCATTTTGCCACTCTGAGTACCCTCAGGGTCCCACATGACAAACTCCTTTTAGAATTCAGAGCTGAGAGAGAGGAGGAGGCAGGATCCCCACTGAGTAGAGAGCCTGATTAGGGGCTCGATCCCAGGATCCTGGGATCATGACCTGAGCCCAAGGCAGAGGCTTTAACCTACTGAGCCACCCAGGTGCCCCTAGAAATCAGAGCTGAGGAAATTTTTTTTCTCATAATGACACAGTTTTCTTTCTTCTAAATAGAGATTTGGGACACCTGGGTGGCTCAGTTGGTTAAGCAGCTGCCTTAGGCTCAGGTCATGATCCCAGCATCCTGGGATCAAGTCCCACATCGGGCTCCTTGCTCAGCGGGGAGACTGCTTCTCCCTCTGCCTCTGCCTGCCATTCTGTCTGCCTGTGCTTGCTCTCTCCCCCTCTCTCTCTCTGACAAATAAATAAAATCTTTAAAAATAAATAAATAAATAGATTCATATAACACACTTAACTTCTTATATACCTGATAGAAGGAAACTTAGAGTAAATTTAAGGTTCACTCACAGAGGCTGCTTCAGCTCTCATGGTAAGTATATTCAGGCCCTTATTTTTTATTTACTTTTAATATCTCTCACAAACATGTTTGTTACATATTTTACTGTGAGTTTCTTCAAATTCTCGAGGGAATCACTTCTTAGTTTTACTCTTCAGTTTTTCAACTATCCAAGAGTGAAAATGGACTAAATACTACTACTAATAATGAATACTACTGCTACTACTAATGAAATTTCTTAATGTTTCTTGACTGTTCTATGTCCCAGGCACTGTGCTAGGGGATTCACATAGGCATTGCATGTCAGTTGCCCTTTCTCCTTTACAGAGGGGGCTAAATTTGAATTCAGCAACCCCCTCCCCAGTCTATAGCCTGCTCAGTTCCTGATCAGGAAATCTCTCTGGGGGATTTCTATTCCTTCTGAGCAGGAATGCCAGATCTATATAAAATGTTATAGTAAGCACTGGTAACAATATGCAGCTTTGTCCCAGATGCAAAACTCAACTTTCCTTCAACCTTGTCGCTAGAAGTCCTCCCAAAAGAAGCTTCATCAACAAACTAGCTCTTCCCAAAGAATCAAGGGGGCTGAGGATGTTTACACGACACATTGAATTGCACAGTAGACCTTTTGGATCTAAAAAGTTCTGTTTTACCCTCTACGAAGGGGAGGGTTTGCCCATTAGTTATTTCCCTAGGTTAGGGATCAGCAAAGCTCTTCTGTGCAAGGTGGGAGAGGAACTATTTCAGGCTTTGCAGGCCATCTGGTCTCTGTCTCAGCTCCTCAGCTGCTCTGATCCTGTGACTCGAAGCCACAGACGGTATGTAAACAAATGAGCCCTCGCTGCATTCAGTACATCTTTATTCACAAACAGGTGGCAGGCTGAATTTGGCCTCTGGGTCACCAGGTGTCAATCTTTCCCTAGAGGGCTCCTTTGGATATTGTGCGGGTTCCCTCTCTCTTCTTTGTTCGGCTCTTTGTCAACTCGATTCCCCATCCCTGTCCTCACCAAGAACCCCCAATGACCTTTTCTTCCTGGGCACAGTGATTCTCTACTCTTCTCCAGAACTTTGACATCAGACGGTACCTAAGTCCCTGGGTCCCAACTTCTGCTCTAAACTGTTATGAAGATGTTTTTGCAAGCAAACACAGTTCTCCCATTGAAAGGGATTCTGGGGCTCGATGATTAGTTTAGAGCAGACCACAGTGTTCTCTGCCTCATTTGATCCTATCATCTCAATAGTTCTGTAAACCAGATGTCAAAAACACCAATGCCTTCGGATCAGCAGTGACCAGGTAGGTGAGACCACAGGGAGGAAGGAAATAGAGCTGAATTGGAAAGGCATGCTATGCCTGAAGAACTCACATCCATCTTTAGAAACTGTGGTGTTCATCGACGAAATATACCTGTCCAAAAATCACCTGGGCCTAAGGTGAGCCCAACGACTACCAGTGTGCAAACTGTTCTGTAAGGTTTTTAGGTATTATTTCTGCATGTCTGAAAGTAAGACTCAAAGTCCAAGTGCTTTTTCCACAGCCAGTAAGTGGCAGAGCACTTGAGAAAATATTAATAGAAATCCTGCTTGCTATATGCCAAGCCCTGTGACTGGCCTTGGAAATACTGTGACACCCTACGTAAGCAGCTCAGGGAACCTACAGTTTGATGGGGCGAGAGGCCTATACAGTGTACCCTGAGGACCCCCCAATGGGGACTGATCAGGGTATTTTGCAGTTTCATGGTAGAGTCACGGAAACCCACCCTATGTGGGCGTGGCTTCCTGGAAGATGTCCTAGTTCACTTGATCTGCAAAAGACACATGGAATTTCAAGAGGTAAATTTTACCCTGAGCCAGAAGGCCAAGGATAGTGCAATGACCCTGAGCTAAAAAGGAACATACTCTTTCCGAGAAAGGAGTATGGAACACTGGGCCACCGTGGGAAAATTCCAGAAGAGACTGGCTAGGAAGAAAGAGCCAGATCATCCTGCGTCTTGAAATGGACTTATGCCTAAGGGCAATGGGAGCCATCAAGTGGTTTTAAGTATCAAATGCACATTTTGAAAAGATCCTTCCAGCCGGATTATAGAAAATCGGTTGGAAAGAGGCAAGCCTGAAACTGGAGTTGGGCTGGGATAATCCAAATAGGGCACGATGTGAGGGTTGAGAGAACTGGTCGCAGTCAAGTATCAAGGCAGTGCATTGATGGGTTTCCAGATTGTTTTGCTTTATAGAAGGCATCAGGGAAAGGAAGTAGTCAAGGGTCATGTCTGGGGTCCTTCTGGAGCCTTGTGCTGCCTGATTCTAGCACAGGAAGTAAGTTCCAATTAGAAAAGAATGGGGGGCACCTGGGTGGCTCAGTGGGTAAAAGCCTCTGACTTCGGCTCGGGTCATGATCCCAGGGTCCTGGGATCGAGCCCCGCATCAGGTGCTCTCTGCTCAGCAGGGAGCCTGCTTCCCTTCCTCTCTCTCTCTGCCTACTTGTGATCTCTGTCAAATAAATAAGCAAAATCTTAAAAAATAAAGAAAAGAAAAGAATGGGAGGGGGTATGGAATTGGAATATTAATGTAAATTAGATGTGTGCCCTTTTATCAATGCCACTGCACTTTGGTTTACGGTTACTTAGTCCTGAGAAAATGTGCTTTGGTTCTCTGTCTGATTTCCTTTCTTGTACTTTCTTTTCTCTTCGGGACCTACTCTTCCTCTTTGCAAAGCCCAGAACACTTCTGACTTTCTGGTATTTTCACGTTTCCTAAGAGGATATCTGGGGGTTGCTGTAATTAGCAGCGAAAGCCAAGAATCTGCCATCAGAAGACCCAAGGTTAAAACCCAGATTAGCCATCGAATAGTTGTGTAACCTTTTTGGCAACTTACTTAACCTTTTGGCCCTCACCTTAAAATGGGCTTGACAACAGTCTGTCCTTCGTAATGTTGTTGAGAGTATTCCGAGTTCCCACCTACAAGACGGCCCAGCCCAGAGCGAGTCATCAATAAATAGTAGCTATTAAGCCTGAGTTTCCTGCATTCCCATTTTGTAAACCCATACTCTCAAAGTTATTATTCCAAACTATCACCATCAAAACTCTCATTCTTTTAGGAGATATAGCTGCCGGACATTTGAGAGACCATCTGATGGATGGGTACTGATATTGGCCGATCCAAGGTTTTTCCAATTTAAAAGAGAATGTTGGAGAGGAGGAAGCAGTGTTGTTGGTCTCATTCTTCCAGAGGGCTCAAGGTAGATAGCCTTGTTCTGCCTGAAGGAGGTTGGCTACATCATGATACCAACAGTACAGCATAATTTCTCATATTAGGATCACTGCGGAATCCCATTTATTCATTCATTAAATGTTCATGAAGCCTTTCTATAGAACCTGACACCTAAGGGCAACCTTCATGTAACCCCTTTATTTTAGAAACCAAAATGAGCCTGGAAAGATAGAGAGACTTACTATAGACCAACATTTATTTAATGGCAGGGTCGTTCCTAAGACAAGCAGCCATGGAATCTTCCCATTTCCTCTGAACAATAGGTTCTGAATTTGCTTTGTAGAAGAAATTTTAGATAATGGGATTTTTTTTTTTTGAGCCTATATAGTACTTTTTACTTTTCAAAATATAGCAGATGCTTATTTGTGACAGTTGTGTTCTATAGAAGTCACTAGAAATACTAAATTAGTAAATACTGAGCCATTGCTCCTGGGGGAGATAAAAGGTTAGGTTTTTCTGAGATTGTGGTAATAACATTTTCACCAACCAACCAATATACAGCTTTTTAAAAAATGTGTTTAAAGTTTAAAGACACCCGTGTTTCTGTTTAAAGTCACCTCATTTAACACATACTGTTGATTCATTAACTTTGAACTCATGGCCAAGAGCACCAAAGCTTATGTTTGAACAAAGCTGATCTAACAACAACTGTACTTTTCTCAGTAAGGCCTTCTTGCCCTAGAGCCGCAGCTGGCACTTCAGCAGTGTGCTTGGGGGACATGATAAAAAGTGAAATCACCAACGAAAAGTACAAAAATGTGAAAAAGATGGCACAAAATAAACCATGTTTACAGCATGGCAGCTAAAACAAGTAGGACTTGTTGGACTTTGGCTGGGAACATTCACATCTGCTGACTTGGGTTTTTTTTTTTGTTGTTGTTCCTTTATACATGCCCACAAAGGACTGCCAAGTGCTACGGGTATTGATTTTGAGGTCACTAATAAATCTTGGTGAACAGGACAACTGACAGATTTGGAATCAATGAATAGTGAGGATGGACTGGATGGACTGTACTTTGCTCTGTATCTTCCCAATAACGGCATGAATTCTGTTTTAACTCTACTTTTATAAATTTCAACAGAGAACAGTGAATTAAGTCACACAGTCACATAATGGGTACTAGAACCTAGTCGATCTCATTTGTTGATGGGAAGATGTTAGCTCCTAACCTGGGAGACAGGAGGCATGCTGGACAAATGGAATGTTGTTTACTTGAGCCTATGGGTACCATCAAGCTCCTCGGAGTTTCTCCATCCAGCACTTCCCCACACATGGGCACTCCCCACCATTCTATAGGGAAGGCTCTGTCTGGCTGTATAAGCACTTTGGTTTGCTCCTATGTCTGTTTCCTAGAGGGTGGATTTTTCATTTACCAACTCACCTTTGTCTGGGCCCTGGCCAACACTCGCAGAGAGAAAAATCCCGAATTCTCTATCCAACTTTTCCAGTCATTGGCTTATAAACCCAGGTGGCCTTCTTTCTCTTCATAGTGGGATAGCAACTGGCAAGGACAGTAACAAGAAGATAAGGCTGGACGCCCATCTCCCCCTGTCAACAGACCTGGCGCCCTCCTCATTTTTATTCTTGAAGAAGTGTCTCAATCAGTTCTCTCTTGTGGAGTTCCTTGTGGCTGGCTCTGTGAAGTTGTGGGGAATGTGAATCACTCACAATCAGTTTTGGAGACAGTGGAATTTTATGACTTTTGTTTAAATGGAGCCATTTGCTGTGAGATAAATCTGCCTTTACAATCAGAAAAAACAACTTTGGCGGAGACTGTCTTATGAAATTTGCTGCTGATGGAGAGACAAAATTCACATTGGCTTCATGGTGGAGGCCAGTGCCCCAGGGATGGAGAAAGTCACTTATTTGGAGGGAAATGGATGGGAGGTGGTCGTTCTTCCACTGCTCCAGTAGAGTACAAATGCTAACAGACATCTAACAGGTGTTGAATCCGAAGGCATAATAAGAACCATTAAAATTACTAAAGGAGCAATGGGGGAGAAAGGAGACATCTGGTCAACCTATTCAACCCTAGAGATCAGTTAGCCCAGATCCTCAAATCCAAATTACTTTAGGAACACAAGCTCAGTCTCCCTTCTACAAACATTACTCTGGGTACAGCCCATGGTCATGAATTCTATATTAGTTGGGGAGAGGGCCAAGGCATTTGTTTATTCCCTCATTCTGACTGATTCTATTACACATTTGCTAGCACAAATAATGACAATTAAAAATTATACACATTGTGTGCAATAAAAAAAAAAATGCAGCCCTCATTTCCAAAAGAGCTGATCACCTTATGCAAGAAGGAGCCATAAATCTAAGGGACATCAGCAAGATGAATAAGCATTTTGGGCAGGTTATAGGACTCCAAAGCATCATTTCTATTTTGTACTGTGATTATCTCGCCATAATCATACCCCTGTGTTACATTATTGCTCATAATAAAAGTCCACATATTGGAGAGGAAAAGCATTTTTTTCTAAAAGCATTTTCAGGGAGGATTAAAAATTATTTGAAATCAGAGCAATAGCAAACCTAACAGGAGAGCAACTTGCATACTTCTGCATTCAACAGTTTGAAAGCAGGCTAATAGTAATTAAGGGGGAAAAGTCAGGAATCTGCTACATTCTGCCATCTCCATAATTAAACAATAAAACTACTATATCATTTCACAGAGACACTGTAAATACTAAATTAAGAAGCTCCGATGAAATGTCAGAAGCATTTTCTTATGAGTTTATATCAGCCATGTGACTATCTTATTGATTCTGCATGCCAATGAGATAACATTCCACTGTGTTTATTTTTCCCCCAATTGCCTTCCAGAAAGTAATAAAATTAAATCCAATATGATATTAAATGTAAATATGCATGGATATTATATGTAAATACCCATTTTAAACTCTCTTTGCTTTTTGATATTTTCCGAACATAATGTTGTCAAGCAGTAGTACTATCCTTCTCCCGCACACGGCCCACCCTCATCTCCAGTACCAAGAAAGAGAACGCCCTTTGTAATTCCACTTGACATTTGTTTCATGACTTCTGGGGGGAACAAAAAAATGTGCTTTTAAAAGTTACTGAGCTAAGAATTTAAGAGTTTACAAACTAAGAAAGTTTGATTTCCAACAGTGACATCTTGAATGAGTGTATGCGTAAGCGTCATTAAACACCGCTTTATTTTTTTGTATGTTGCTTTTTTTAGATTTATGTATTGACTTTACAGAGAGGGGTGGGGGAGGGATAGAGGGAGAGGGGAGAGAATCTCAAGCAGACTCCCTGCTGAGCACAGAGCCTGAGGTGGGGCTCGATCTCACCACCCCAAGATCATAACCTGAGCAGAAACCAAGAGTGGGATGCTTAACCGACGACGCCACCATGTGCCCCGGTGTTAATTTTATTTCCCTCTCAATCTGTCATTTCATGTTAACTGAATGATTTAAACGCTTTCACTCATCTGACTGTTGACTGAGATGCCCAGCTAGGACTCTATCCTTGCAACTCGAACATCAACAAGAGTTTTCTGTTTGTAGAAAACAGAGACTTTTATCAGGATGAAGTGACCAGTCCCCTTTGCTAAGTAAGGCATGAGGACATAATGCAAGACTCTGGCTCTGAAAGGACATGCAAATTGATCAGCTGTGGTAGTCCCAAATGAGGATAACAAAGGGAATCACAGGGTTAGCAGAGAAGGGCACCCAGTGCAAATCAATTACTTCTAAATTGAGGTCTGGAGGAATTACGAGGTTTGCTGGCCATGGCATGTCTCATCCTAGTAAGTACCTTCTGTTGCAGAACTTTACACATTTTCCCTCCATCCAGGAAAGGAAAGTTACTTGCTTCTATTAGAGATACGTCTCTCATTCAGAATGATTTATTTGCCCTTTCTTCTCTGGCCAGTATGTCCTTGCCTCCAGCAGAATTCTTGGCACATAAAACTCTTGATAATGGTTTGGTGATAGAATGCTTAAGGTCACATGGCTAATTAGTCACAGATCTGAGATTAAAATTCATATTTATTCATATATGTGTGTGTTTTCTTCTATTACTTTGTGCTTCCCCCTCTTCACACAGTCTATAGAAAAGCTCACCATTTCACTATTTCCTGGATGAAGCAACCGAGAAGTGAAAGATGAGATGTATGACTGGATTTGATTTACCCGTAAAGCAACAACTATTTTTTTTTTTCTTGGCCAGTGAGGACTTAAAAAAAAAAAAATAATAATAAAAGGCTTTATTTTTTAGAGAAGTTTTAGGTTCACAGCAACACTTAGCAGAGGGTGTGGATGTTTTCCAAATACCTCTGTGTTCCGTCCTCCACCGCCCACCAAGCTTCCTCCTCCATCAACATCCCCCATCAGAATGGGACATGTGTCACACATGATGAACCTCCACTAACACATCATTATCCTCCAGCGTCCATGGATTACGTTAAGTTGTTGATACTCGAAGGGTCTGGACAAATATATAATGACATGGACTGACCTTGAGGGTATGACACAGAGTAGTTTCACTGTTTCCCAGAGTCTCCGTGCTCCCTTTAGTCAGCTCTCCCTCCTCACTAACCTCTGGCAACCACTGCCTTTAAAAACAATAACAACAACAACAACAACAACAAACCATCTCCATAGTATTGCCTTTTCCACAATGTCATAGAGTTGGAATCATACAGTACATATAATGAGGCCTTTTGGTGTTGTTTGCTTCATGGAAACACCACTGACCGTACTTGGGATAAAAGCCACTAGCCACATTTTCATGGGTGGGGTCTATTATTGGAATACCAAGTCTTGAAGAGAAAGTTTCACTTTTCCAACTGATTGTTTCTGCTATACAATACTGTAAGAAGTAGATAGGGTGTTTTTCTCTTTTTCCTCGAATTAAGAACTGAAATAATAAGACGATGTGGAGTCATGTTTCATGTTTAGATAATGCTGTAAAGGAATACAGAATCCTGGCTTCCCTCTGGCCAGTTATGATGGGCTGTGCTAAATCTGTGCCTGGTCTCCCTTCTGACAAATAGCTTGCCTTTACTAGAGAGTTGGCTGGTCATAAAAGAGAAATATAAGAGGAGATTTTATATACATATAACATATTATATATGCATATATATTTATATTCATGTATATAAAGACAGAGGGGGAGGGTGAGAGAGATATGGATATGTGTGTATGTGTATGTGTACTTGAGTCTTTGTATATAATTAAAGGGCCTCGTGTCTCTGGCCTCAATGCCATTAATCTCTAACTTAACCAGGAAATCAAATCAGCCATGGACAGAGATGACAATGATTTTCAGGATCTGTTCAGGGAAAGGGCTTTGCCATCATGTTGGATTTCTGAGGCGCAACAATTTGAAGTGATCTCAGTTATGCTTTGTTATAAATATGGTTCATTACAACTGGGTCTTCATCTCAGGTGTTCGTGATGCTGGGGTTCTAGAAAGCATTACGGATACAACAACGGTGCCACTTCTTCGAACATCTTGCCAAGCAAGAATCATCAGAGGTGGCATCCTTGCAGCTCAAGGAGGAAAAGTCAAGTGAGATGATGCCAAAGGATGCCAAGTTTCCTTAAAGTAACTCAGCGAAGAAAGTTAGGGTGAGATACTATGTTTGGGTCTCTATGTCTGACTATCGGATCAGCCCCGTAGAAGGACTGTTGTAAAGGAACAGAAGATTTTCTGCTGCTAACTCTATGAGGCAGATGGGGTGCACAGGTTTCCACTGCCTTCTTTCAGCCATGCCTGCATGAGGCCAGCAGTGCCTTCCTCCCACACAAAGTAAGTCAGGGGGTAGACAGGGATACACCTGATTTGGCCCTACTAAAGGGTATTTCCCACTCTCCCCTGTCCAACTCACATCATAGCTGGATCATAGTAGAACACAGAAGATATCCAGAAGAACATCTTCCAAAATCATCACTCTAATCCCTACTCTCCCATTCTTGAGAGACGGCAAGTAATATAGCCCTATGGCCCCTCTGATTGTTTTGCTTCTACTGTCTTTATGGAGATAAATACCAATTTACAAATCTGCCTGTTGGCTCTATTAGCAACCGTGTCTCTCTGTTTCCTCAACCCAGAATTCTCCAATTTAGTTACCCTCCCCACTGAAAATGGGTCTAAAAGTGAGACAATTAACTTGTTTTCCTGATACCTACCAAAGTATGAGTTTCACTCTTTTTTTAATTGACTTTTCTGAATCCACTGTTGGCTTTCCTGGCATCGTACAGACAAAAACATTCATTGGCATGAAAGAACAGTTTCCCGTATGTGAAACGGAGTTCAATCAAAGAAAAACTCCTTTCTTCAAACTTCTAACTTCCATCTTGAAGAACATGCAAGTGGGTCTAAAGATAAATTCAAGATTTTCAAGTTGTCTCACATTACTGAAAACAACTTGGAGCAATAATCACTTTAAATGAACCGTCAAAAAAATGTCAACTCCAAAAAAATATTACCAGCCACTCACAGAATAAAGTCAGATTCACACATGTTCTAAAATTCAGAATGAAAGATTTTCTTTGGCACCATTTTAAGGAAGCATCGAGGGAGACGGAATGTGAGGATGTATCTTTACTTGTGTAGGAAGAATATTTTTATATTTTTGAACCACAGATATCATAAAGATACAGCTCTAATTAGTAATGCTGGGTACCGCAGCACATTCAATCAGGCTCATGGTGCATTCATTTTGATAGATCTTGTTTAACCGACGGGAGAAAAGCGAGGTTCAGATTGTTGTAGCCTTTTAGTTTTGATCAAAATATCAAAGGTATTTCAGCATGAACTAGTTATCTTAATTGATATGATGCACAGCAAAATATATTGATCCCTACGCAAAGGTCTCAGATCAATTGTCCTTTTGAAAATAATGTTTACATTTAGAAAGGACCCCAGAAATGCATGGAATCCAAAGGTTAAAATTAATTTCTCCTTAACAACAGTGATTAGTTGGGTTCCTTGTACCTTGAATAGTTTGAAATTGATCCAAAATCTCTGAGAAGCTTTGTACGGTGGTTCCTCAGAGTATATCAGAGAGGCAAGGAGGTGCCGGAGATGGTGGGGCCCATTATTTTAGCACATTAGCAGATGGAGAGAACAGAGGCACAAGCCAGTTGGGTGATTTGGCCAACACCACAGTATCTACAGTGATTACGGCACTCCCAGAATAGAGTTCTCAACTCCTACCTCCCATCTGTTCTTTAAAGAGACTTCAGAAGCCAATTATCTGTTCTTTTGTAAGAAGAATCTATTGATTCTATTAGTAGGGAAAGAGCAGGGCGCAGTCAACTTTGCTTAGACTTCCCCTCTCCTGCTCCTTCGGCTCTTGCCACACCCAACCCCCCTTACACACCCTCTTTGCCTCCAACCATAACACTCTCATCAGCCAGTCAAGCCTTCTGCTGTGATGCTCCAGGAGAGGGGTATGTGAGCTCAGGTGGTAAAAGGAGATCTTGGATAAAGGAAAGGTTTCTTAACCATTTTTCCTGTTGCAAACACAGCTCTGGGTGCTCTGCACCCTTCTCTCATCCCAGCCCCATTAGGACTTATTAGAGTGGGAGCACATTTCCTCATGGACATGAGAGATGCCGGGCAAATAAATTGAAGATGGTGGTCCTGATTGGTGGCAAGGCAGAATATTTACTGAGGCCCCCAAAGTAACTGGATTCTGGCTTTGACTGTTTCCACTAAACCTGTGTGACCTTGGTTCATGCATCCCCCCCCCCCCCATATCTGGACTTAATTCTCTCACCAGGAATGTAGTAGGCAAGACACAGTAGACCAAACGAACCCTCAGACTGTACTGACTCTAAAATTGTAGGAGAATGTGATTGAAATTGTTCAGTCAATGTGAGGGAGATCCCTGGTTCTCTCAAGGGAGATCATGTTTGCAGGCAGGCTGCTTTTCAGTTCTGGTTTCATTTCAGCTAGTGTTTTCAACCCTGCCCATAAATTACGGTCACCCCGCCCAATCCCCTTAGCATTTGAAATTTCTGACACTAAACCTGCTCATTTAGGGGATCTCTGGGGCATCTAGCAGCCCTATATTTTTAAAGGGATTTGGAGGTGTTTTTGATGGGTACGTCCAGATAGGTAGTTCTGGTGAGGAGTCACTGCTATTACCAAGGAATTCTAGAATATCGGGGAAGACACTTGGCAGACAATTGAGGGCTTCCTGAGACTCCTCTACTCACACCATCTTTCTGGTCACTGTGTGAGTCTAGACCCACCCATTAGGCAGGCCATTGGACTAGGGAGAGTTTGGGAAACCTGGAAAGGTATTGATTGTTGAAGCCAAGTTGAGTGCTGTCTGAGAGGTCAGGTCTTATTTGCTTCTATCTCATGCAGGTCTTTTTCCCCTGCTGCCAATTCAACCTGCATAGAGCTTTAAATCTTTCCTTAAAGAACACCCATTAAAGATGATGAAATAGTCTGGCTCTCAGATCCGTTCAGCCCCTCAAGCTTTAAGATGACATAACGGAGGCATCAGCACTGTCTAATTTTGTCTTTGGAGCTAATTAAGTATCCTGTGGGACGCACTAAGTCCTGGATGTTATTTTGTGGAAAGCGATGGACAGTCAGTAAGGATGAATGATTTTTAGGTCCCCAGGCCAGTATTAATCTGGTTGTCTTAAAGTAAGCACATATGGTGTTCAAAAATGCTCTCTCGTTCAACTCAAACAGCGATGTTAATCTGCAAATCCCCAAACCAAGTATTTTTTTGTGTATTGTCATGAATTTCCAGGAGGTGACCAAGGTTATAACAAATGCTTTTCCTCATTCAAGTGATATTTAGACATTTCCTTTATCAACAGCCAAGAAAACAGAGTCTTGTGTCACTTAGAAATGCCTGGACTTTTACCCTCAACGATCTCGGGCAAGTAGTCATCCCTCATTGAAAATGAGTCACTCACTAGTTTTAAAGTATTCCCAGCTTTTCTAGTCCTTGGCTGGTGTCTCACATCTGAGGAAGGAAATTTACCGAATGGTCTTGTCCTACAAGTAACAGAGGAATGAGTTCTTAAACCCACCCTCTTTCTTTACAATGTTTTCCTGTTGATTCCTTTGTGTTTTGGGGGGGGGGGCTCCCAATCAGGACAAATGGAAAACACCTGCTGCTTTTCAGAATGGGATTCTACCCATGCTGGGCTTTGAGATCTATCAAAGAGTAAGCCTGTAATTTCAATACTTGTAGTCTGAACCCACGAGTTACAAATGGAAGTCACAATTCCTGTGGCAGGCTGTCAGGTAGCTCGTTTTGCTGCTGTTTCCTATTTTTTAACATTCTCTTTACATAAATAAAATGTAACACTGTGAAAAATGAAACACCTGAACAAAACACATGATGAGGTGGACCAGAGAGCACTCACATTAGTCATTTCAAGCGGCTGGTTGACGCATGATCTTTGCTGAATATCTTGGTGTTAGAAGCATTACTAAGGTTATAAACTGAGCAAGGAAATAAAATTGCTCTTGGTCAAGGATCATCTTCTAGCATTAAATAACTTTTGAATATTTATGGGGTGTATGTAACACCATAGTGGTGTTCAAGATGATCTCATAGTGGTGTTCAAGATCATCTTGAACACCACTATGCACAGGGTTTTATAGAACATTTGTGTGAACACACACACTCTCCCCTTTCCTGGCAGACAAGGGTCGGGACAAATAGTGATGATCTCAACCTTTGAGGGGCTGAACAGATCATTGCATGTACCTTCACTTATATTTTTCCTCAGTTTCTCCTTTGCTTAGAACTGTGGAATTTTGGGGTGTCTGGCAGGTTCAGTCGGTAGAGCATGCAACTCTTGATCTCAGGGTTATGAGTTCAAGCTCTACATTGGGCATACAGCTTACTTAAAAAACAAACCAACAAACCAACATGGAATTTCAGGTCTAGAAAGAACTTCAGAGTAAGGTGGAGATAACCATTTCCTAGTTCACGCAGTTGATCCTTAACAGACCGCCATCTAAAACCCTAACCTGTTGTCTTCCACTGGTGACATCCTTCTACAAAGCCAATGCATCTCCAGGTAGATGAGAAACCAGACTTTTCCAGCCTGTATTATAGTTAACCCAACCCAATTTTATCAGATAAATCCTGATTGGTGTGTTCTAATGTTACTCTAGTGACTTGAGAAAACTTCAAGGTACAGTTCAAAAAGGGCTCAACAGAATTTATTTCACAAAAGTTCAGTTGGTTAGAACATGTTACAAGGAACCAAGTTCGTGGATTTGAACCTCATACAGTGATAGTTAATTTTCCCCTGTGTGACCGTGACAGATACCTATACCTTGTGAAAGAAAACATGTGCCATCAGCCCAAAGAGTGACCTTGATACCTGCTTCTGCTCAATTTGTCACTAGTAAATCACGTCCAGTCTAAAGGTCATTCTCAACTCACCATGGGTTAATAGCACAATGCTGATTTACAAGGGACATTCATGCTCATAAAAACTGCCTTTAGTTTCAGGACTGGGATTAAAACTTAGAACTTTTATTCTCTGTCCAGTGGATTTTCCATCACAGTCTCACTCCTTCCAAAGACTCCCAAAGGAGTAAAACCAGCCAAGTCTCCTCGGTCACATTTTTCTTAAACATAGGTATCTCGGTGTTGCAGACAAATCGTTGGATGTACCTTCACTTACAGAACCCAGCACAGCCCTTGAACGCAGGCAGCCCCTCTGTCTACCTCTGAAACCAAGGCTGTGTCTACTTAGTTTAAAAGGAAGACAAGGGTCGGGACAAAGAGGAATGAGAGGGAAATGGGAAGTAGCACTAAGCACAACAAAACACCAGCGCTTTCCAGCTCTGAGTCACATGCAGGGTTGTAAAATGACTTATAGCCCTGAAAATGTTGGCAGAACACTCAGCATAGATCATGCATTTCAGGCACATGATACAAATGCTTTTTGGCTCATGATTAGAGGCTAGCGATTTCCAAGGCACCAGTGCCGTTCCAAACAATTCATTGTAGTCGCTTTCTGTACTAAGTCCCTTCGACTGATTAAAGGAAACCTTCCAAAAACATGCCTGCACTTCCTATATGACTTTGCTATTTCTCCCATGGCCGATATGACCCTATGCTCTTGCACAGGGTTTTATAGAACATTTGTGTGAACACACACACTCTCCCCTTTCCTGGACGCTTCTCAGAGTAAGCATGCTTGTACAATGTGGTCAGATTGGCCAGCATGCCAGTGCTTTACACTGATTTCATGTTGGACAATGTGGAAAACCACAGGATGAACCATGCACTCTGATGTGACCAACAAGCCGGCCAAAAGAGTAATCACATTAGGTGTGAGTCAGCTCTAAAGGAAGAGGTTTTCCTGAATATATGGAAAACCTGAAGTTTCATTCTATGATAGGACATATGTGTTTGTATCTGTAACAATAGTCTTAGGAGGACAATAATAGAATAATGATATAAAAATATATACAAAGGACAGACATTGAGAATATCTCCGTTTATGGGATGCCTGGGTGGCTTAGTTGGTTAAGTATCTGCCTTTGATTCAGTTCATGATCCTGGAGTCCTGGGATCGAGCCCCACATCGGGCTCCCTGCTAACTAGGGAGTCTGCTTTTCCCTCTCTGTCTCCCTCTGCTCCCCACCCCTGCTCATGCTCTCTCTGTCTCAAATAAAGTCTTTAAAAAAAAGAATATCTCCATGTTTTTATGCAGTATTTTTATTACTAATTACTAAAAAAAAATTCATATTAACCATGAAAACATTAGACTTTTTTTTTTATTATTTTACCTTTATCTGCGCTCATACCTGATAGGATATTGCTAGTCACATCTATGGGAGTAGTCCTTTGTAGAAAGAACAGCAGACTAATGTCAATACATCTTTTTTTCCTATGCACTTATGTTTTTTCCTCAGGCTACTCATCGTAATTTATATAATGATTCAGTGAATTACTATTTCTTTTTTTTTTTAATTTAATTTTATTTATTTATTTGACAGACAGAAATCACAAGTAGGCAGAGAGGCAGGCAGAAGAGAGGAAGGGAAGCAGGTTCCCCATTGAGCAGAGAGCCTGATGTGGGGCTCGATCCCAGGACCCTGAGATCATGACCGGAGCCAAAGGCAGAGGCTTTAACCCACTGAGCCGCGCAGGTGCCCCTGAATTACTATTTCTGCTGCTGCCGAGATTATGAAGAATCTTAGAGGTCACCTTACTTTGTCTACTAGAGGTAAACACACTGAATCTAATAATTTCAACATTTTTTATATTTAGTCTTTGTGGCCATCAAACTTCTTTTTTAAAGATTTCATTTATTTATTTGTCAGAGAGAGAGAGAGAGAGAGAGAGCACTCACAAGCAAGGGTGTGGCCCGCAGAGGGAGAAGCAGGCTCCCCACTGAGCAGGGAGCCCAATGCAGGCTCCATCCTAGGATCCTGGGATCATGACCTTAGCCGAGGGCAGAGGCTTAACCGACTGAGTCACCCAAGCATCCCCATTAAACTTCTTTCTGAGCAGAACAATCAATTCATTAATTCCCAGTGAACCACAGCCAAAATAGTAAATGTACAGTGTCTTACGTTAATTTGTTTTACCTCCTTAGAGTTAGCTATTATATGTGAATCTTCAAAATGTTTTAATTATATTCCTCTCTGAAGCACTCCAAACTTTATCATTTATATCACGAAAAATATTCACTTTGTAAGGTAAAGATTTTCCTTTTAACAATGACTTTTTTCTTTCCTTCCTTTCTTTCTTTTTTTTTTTGGAGAAAGTATCCCAGACATTGCTTCTTTACTTTGTGTGTCTTTTTTTTTTTTTTTTTTTTTAAGATTTTATTTATTTGTCAGAGAGAGCGAGCGAGAGTGAGCACAGGCAGACAGAGTGGAAGGCAGAGTCAGACAGAGAAGCAGGCTCCCTGCGGAGCAAGGAGCCCGATATGGGACTCGATCCCAGGACGCCGGGATCATGACCTGAGCCGAAGGCAGCTGCTTAACCAACCGAGCCACCCAGGCGTCCCCTTTGAGTCTTTAGGCAGTTAGAAATCTGACCACTTTCTGAGTGGCACTAAGGACTTAGAGGTTTATTAGCAGACTATTAGAGAAGAGGAATTTATCTGTATTTTTTATTTAGAGAATGGATTTTTTTTTTTTTTTCCTACAGTAAAATAATCCAAGTTTTTGTTTAGGTTAGTGGTTCAGTTCCAGTGATAAGATGAATGATGAATTCTACTTTTGTGATAACTGGGCCCCTCTCCTTCCCACCCTCCAAAACCACGAAGAGAGTTTAGACAGAAATGCATCCCAGGAGGCAGAAGACAGTGGCCCCAGGGTAAAAGCAATTTAAGCTTTCATCTCAGGTTTGCTCCCTTAGCTGCTCATTCATTTTGTGGCTTGAATGGAGAATGCGTTGCCTGGATTTGTAAAAATATATGGAAAATAATTCTACCTCCAGTTCATTGTCCTCTTGGCTATTTTTCTCATTTTGAAGCTGCATGGAACTATTTTGGGCTTTCCCACTACACTTAACATCGCTTTAAAACAGATTTAAGTCTCGCTACAAGACTGAATTTCCAATTCTCCATCCAACAGAGCAGCACACTATTAAAGATCTACCAGGTGTTTCAATATGCACAGTTATCTGACTCCTCTTTTAGTTAGAAATAATAGAAAATGAAATCCGAGATTTATGGGTACAGCATGAGTGGATGAAAACACTGGTGTGAAGTCAGGTTTGGGACCACTTGGCAAAGATACAGATGAGATCCATAATAATTTTAAATGTAAATGTATATTCCCTCTTTGGATATCTTTTTGATATGCGTAATTTTGTGTTTTAGAGACAACCACAAATCCCCCCAAACCACATCAGTTAGGGAAAGATAGCAAAAGTAATCTGTGAATTACTGTTTATGGTTTGTCAATTTTGTGGCTCATGTGTGGTGAGTTGTTGAAAGTAAAAAACCCATTCCCTGTTGCAATCACTCTGTGGTGATGCCTGCCTCGTTTTTATAAACAGACGTGCGGTCACCCAGTGTCAGTGAATCAAAAAAAAAAAAAAAAAAAAAAAAAAGCTGAAAATCAGGGGAGGAAATAAAATTCTCTTAACTCCCTCCAGCTTTGGGGGAATTCATGGCCCAAATTATAATTTATTCATTTTCCAAAATCTCATCACCGAACCTCGTTTGGTATACAGTAAAAACTCAATAAAATATTTGTGAAACGGTAATGAATTTGCCTAATTTATAAAGGATTTTTAAGTCGCAGTATATCTGCTGCTTTTGGTTTATCCAGGTTAATTAGTAATGAAGGGCCACCCGCATGCATACACCTGCAACGGTTTTCTTTTCGGTCCGGGGTAAGCAGAGAGAAGCCTGGGTGTCATCTTTAAGGAGCTCAGACTTGAGGCCAGGGTTCAGATATCTTATAAAACTGCGTAAGGTCAGCAAAGCCTGGAGAAGTTCAGAGAAAATCCAAACACAAAAAAACCCTTCCTTTTGGATGCAGCGCCATTCCCAGGAGTCCAGAAATCCAAGCTGAAGTCACATGCGCGATGGAGGGAGCACGCTTCTCTTCTCGGAGCTACGTTTGTTTTTTGTTTGTAAGAGGGAATAGAGCACAGACAGGCCATTGCTTAGATTAACGATGCAGCCAATTAGACATGTAAAAGGTTAGAGACAGAATGTTTTGAAGAGAAATCAAGTGCAGTTTAAAGGTACCTCGTTTCTGCAGGGGCTCTGCTGGCCCCAAGTCCCGGGAGCGGTCCGCCCCGCACTCGCCCAGGTACCTTTCTTCGTGCCATGCCAGTCTGGGCTATGGAAAGCTCTTCAGCGTTCCCGATCAAGCCCTCTCACTCTGACTGGGGATGCGTTACGGTTCTCACCCCAGTGCACTCCTCCTCTCCTCTGCTTTACCCCGCTCCCCCTGCCCACGCAACGATGACTGGAAGTGACTTTCTCTCGGATCTCCCTCATTCCCTTTTGGAACATCATTTTTGAGATCTGGAGAGACTGGGACTATCTTTTACAGGATTTCAGCAGGGAAATTAAAAGCCCATTTGGTTGTGAAGAATGGAGAGGAAAGGGAGTTCTAAAAGCGAGGCTGTTGGCGGAACATTTTGTAGCCAACAGGTCATTTGTGGTTCTTCCCCAGTTCTCATCATCTGGCTGCCGCTCTGGCCTCTTGAAGACCTCGCCCTCCTCCTCCTCCTCCTCCTCCTCAGCGTCTTCCCAGACCTGTCTCATCCTGGAGCCGGGCTTTCTGGGTCCAAACCCTTGGATCTACCCCTTACTGGCTGTGTGATCTCGGGCAGTGACTTCACCTCTCTGTGCTTCAGCTGGCCTATCTGCAAAATCAACAGATGGAAGGGAGTCCTAATTGTACGGATTTCACAGGGTTGCACAAGATTTAAATGAGCAACTGTAGGGAGAGTGCTTACAAGTACCACACGGTGCGTCCTATTAGTTTGCTCCTGTTAATTTCTTGAACTTCACGTAAAATCCTTTGAGAAGGACGATCGAGGTCTCCAATCTCTGTTCAAGGTTTTCTCCCTCCCCTGGTTTTATGCGTCCAGTAAATACACTGGTTCTTCTCCCTCTCAAGATTATCCGGATTGTCTCCTTTTTCTCTTTCCACCATCTGAACGAAAGCTTTTCTCCAAAGTCTGCACCCAGATTTCATGCCTCCCCCTCGATTTGGGGATATTATTTGTTTCCATGGCTACAAATATCACCACCATGCCGGCGACTTCCATGTCTCCGTTTTTAGCCAAATTATCTCTTTTAAAATTTTTATGAGCCAAAAATCCTTTCAATCCTTTCAATTAAAAGACCACGGAGCGGAATGGCGATTGCGCATGCCCTGGTCTTCAGCACGACTTCGGAGATAGACCAGGCTCCTCTGAAGAAGTTTTAAAAATAGATTTTGGTAATTGACTCCCTATGAATGCCAATTGAGAAAATAACTTTTAAATGGAGGCTTACTCTGCAAAATCCTCTATCTTCACATCATCACGCAGTTTCCCCTGCCCTTGTGCCCGCCTCCTGGGATGCACGAATTACTCTGCATTTTCCTGATGACAGAGCTGCAAGTGATCACGAGCCCCGCTGCATCAGGCTGGCAAAAAACTGTTTAGGATTTAATAGCGTATTTGTGCAGGAGGTCAGCATTAAGGCATACAAATGAGAGGGACAGAGAATAAACAATAAAGGCAACAGTAAAAAAAAAAAAAAAAAAAATTAAAAACCTGTCACAGGTGGTTTGGCAGCAAAGGGTAATAGTGGTAATCTTGTCACCTTTCCAGGCATGTTTTCCATTCTCTCCTTTGCTAGCCTACCAGCCTCAAAGCTAATGCTTCTCCTGTTGTCTGTGCCCCATAGTTTTACCGCCTTGATGAGCTTCATGATATCAACGAGGGTTCAGAAACAGAATAAATCCTTTGTAGTATGGCTTTGTCTATTGCCGGTAAACAAAAAGATGGATGGCTAGTATGTACTGCTTACATACTCTGAGCTGAGCATGGTCCTAAGTGCTTTTAATGTATCTTTCTCATTTAATCTCAGTAACGCCAGAGGGATAGACTATTTTATCCCCATTTTACAGGTCAGGAACTTGATTCTCCTAAAAGTTAAGAGCCTGTGACAAGCTCTGGTCACAGTTTATAAGGGGTGGGGACTCATTCAAGTCTCATCAAAAACCACTGTTCTTAATGACTTCGCTGTGTTACTGCCTTCATCTGTTGGAGCCAGTATGACAAAACAGCACAAGCTGTCTGGCTTATGAACAGCAGACATTTGTTGCTCATAGCTCTGGAAGCTGGAAGTTCAAGGTTAGGGGACCAGCATAGTCCGATTCTGATGAGAGCCCTCTTCTGGACTGCAGACAGCCAACTTCTCTGTAAGCTCCCATGGAAGGATTGAGCTAGCTCTCTGGAGCCTCTCTCTTAAGGGCACTAATCTTATCAGGAGGGCTCCACTGTCACCACCTAGTCCCCTCCTAAAGGCTGCGCCTCCTAGTCCCATCACACTAGGGGTTAGGAATTCTACATAATGAATGTGAATTCAGACCATAGCACCTTTCTTCCAACTTCTGTTAGTTAATGGTTTTCATCAACACACCAGTCAGTTTGCAAATCGGGCTCAAGAATGAGCCCAGGGAGGGCAGGGAAGCAGAGCGCTGAATTCTGCACAAATTAGAACATCAGCCTTTGATTTTCAAAAGTTGCCCAAAGTTGCCCAAATGCTATATATCGTTCAGAATGCCCAAGGTCCGCACCAGTGAGTCATCAGTCTAAGTAGTGCGCCCTGAATACACATACGTATCTACAGTAAATCACCAGGTAGGGACAGCTCTCCCCCAACTGTATGCATATATATTGCGACTCTGTAACCGGAACCAGGGGGCTCCTGACCAGCATGCTGTCAGGTCAGAGCCCCGGGTCCCTTTGGCATAGCCCCCAAACATGAGTGAGACATCTGCTGCAGTATCTCTGTTTCACGTTTTGATATTAATTATTACAGCTGTCCAACATGAGTCACAGTCTTTGTGCATAACCCATTGACAAGTCCCTGAAGAACTGCAGTAAAAGTAAAAAACTTGAAAGAATGATGACTGACATAAATCTATCAAGGGCCTTTTGCGAGGAAGGACTGAGACTACATATCATAAATACGTTCATATTTTATTCATGCCTATCTGAGGTTCCAGAACACAATTTTTGGCCATATCAATATCTCATACTAAATACTCAGGTGGAATATAAGGTTTGAAATTAAGTACTCTGGAAGTGCTCCATTCATTAGGACCCCAACTCTCTCTGGACTCAAGGTTTCTATCAGTTTGAGAGAAAGTATTATTTGAAATGCTTTTTAGACCAGGCACCAAGGGGTTCCCTCTTAACTAGAAAGTACTATTTTGATAAATGATATCCCCTCTGCACAAAAAGGTAGTCTCGCTAGACTAGATTCATTAGAACAGAGGGCTCACGCCTGGATTTTATTGAGAAGTAATATTTAGGTGTTAATCTTGGATACCATTTTCCTTTGGAACGCACCAGGGAATATTTAAAGGAAGATATTTAATTGGACAAATGTGTTGCTTTATCTATAGTCAAGTGTCAGGGTCATTAGAACGAGCACTTGAAAAGGATTGGAAAACATGGTGCATTGTGGGAGAAGAGGCCTAAGGAGCAGGGCACTTGAAATGTGATTTTTGCTAATGTTTCTGCACTTCATTGCATTTATATGTCCAATCTTACCATTAACTTGGAATCAACTACAAGGATTTTTTAGAGGACTGTGTATCGCACCCTGGTCCTTTAAAGTTAATTATAATTACTATGTAATATCAAAAGGTTATTATACAAAATGTTCTCTTGGTCATTAGAGTTGATTTTGTCTCTGTCACATGTGTGCCCGCCTGGAAAGGATTTACAAGGGCGGCTTATCCTTATTAGTCAATAAACCCGAAGCTTTGAGTACTCATTCCACAGCTGCTCGTGTTTCCTTTCCATGATATTTTGGCATGGGAGATAAAAAGAAAAGACACGGCCAAGGCTTATTTTAGCATATCCCCATTGTTCAGAATGGTATTTCCAAACGTACCACCCTTTGGAGTTCAATGTGGACCATTACAAGGCACTGAATTTCCTTCGGCAAATTCTCTGACTCCGTGAGCTCCTCATTCTCTGAGATTGCAACGTTTATCTCCTTCTCAAATTTAAATTACTAGAGACGTGTCTCTTTCCTTCCTGGATTAAGACACTCAAGAAACTCAGATTTGGTTTGTGGGTGGGAAGGGGATTAAGTTTTACTGATGTCTGAGCAGAGTCAGTGTCATGCATGAAGTTGGAGGAACCACTGTATTGGAGTGGGCTGAGGAGGCAGGGACCCCAGTGGGAGGGTCCCGAGAGAAGTTAGGGAGTTGCCATCACCGTGAGGCCCCACACCCTCATCCCTGAGTCTCTGACCACCTCCACACCTGTCAGGGCTCTGATTCATCCCAGTGAGGGGAAAAAATGGGAAATACTCAAGGGGAGGAAGAAAGAACAACAGAGACCGTGGCTTTCCTCTCTTCTGAGAACTGGGTAAGGAATAAGCCAATAATGGCAGGAGCTCACACCTGGGAACATCTGCTCTTTTAAGCAAGGAGACGTGAAATGGTTGAGGGGACTCAAATCCTAACCTCTATGTTCCTATTGGTTCCAAAATCCAGAACTGCCTGGTGCTCGTGGGACACCTACGCTTTCTGCAGTAGCAACTGGGCCCCTTCTGCACAGATTGCTGCCCACCCACCACAGCAGAGCAGACCCAAGCCTCGTGCACACAGTGTTCCCCGAGAGGACACTGAGCCACATGTACAAATCGGAGACAAAGGCAGGGAGTGGGTGGGCTGCCCTCGAATGATCATCTAAACCCAGTTAAGGGAAAAGTAAGTCTCTTAAACACCTCTTCCAAAGCAAACTTGATAACAGAGACGTATCTCTGGTAGCGTTGGGGGTCTATTTATTTATTTATTTTTAGCAGGTGGAAGTCAGAATTCCTTTTCAAATTCCAAAATTCCTTGCTTTTTCACTCAGCAACATCCTATTAGCCTCAGTACCTATCCCACACAAGGGGGTGGGAAACCAATGCAGTGGTTTTCACTATCTGCTTTCAGCACGCCATTGTCAAATCTCTCGATCATTCCAGCTAACGTTATGGTGGAATTGTGCATTCCTTGTATATCCTTGCCTTGACCTGGTCCCAGCACCACTCTTAAGAATGAGGACTCCATTACCCGGCGACTCTTGAGGTCCCTCCTACCGCCTTTCCAGGTCTACAGTGCTGGTTTTGGGTCCTCAGATCTTTTAATTTTTCCTGGATAGTCTTTAAAAGGCTTATGAAAGTCCTAAAATCATATAGATAATTGTGTGTGGATGATGTGAATTTTCATGGTGAGATAGTTTATGGTTTTCATCAGTTTAAGAACTAATGACCTAGTCGTTAAATATTTTAGGACCCCTTGTCCTCTACATTAGCATGTTTGGGAACTGTCCTATCTGCACCAAGCCCAAGGGCAGAGGCTCTAGCTAGTTCCACTGTGCTGCCTGGGGGCCGTCCTCCAAATCCCAAGCAGGGACAAGCATCCAGCGCACACTCTGAAAGCTCTTCAGCCTGAAAGACTTTATGGCAGGACAGAGAGGGAGTGGCCCCAGACTTCTGAGAACTAAGGGTTGACAGAATTCCTAAAAGAACTGAATTGGTACCCCTATACTCCCTCAGTAAAAGTTCTCCAGTTCTTATTAAACAAAGCTGTTTTTTCTTTTCTTCTTTCCTGGTGATCCTTGATCCCCATCATTTAATTGGGAATCTGCAGTGTCTTTGTTTGGATCAGTCTTGCATTGCTGTCCCCAACTGGAGGGAGAAAAATCCTGTTCCTTTTCCCCCAGGTTTTTGTTTTCCCCTCTGTTGGCCACTTTTGGTCTTCTCTGCTTCCAGGCATTTCTCCAAGCTCAGTCCCTTCCAGCGGAGACCTCTGATGGGATGACATTGTCTAAAACTAGGAATTCCAGCCACCTATGTTTGCTTATTAGGGTCTGGATTTTATGGAGGAATAAGGGCCTATTCCATCTCTAAAAATCTATCTATCTATCCATCTATCTAAAAACCCATCTCTAAAAATCCTTTGAAATTCTCGTGGGATTGTAAATTGGTGCAACAGCTATGGAAAACAGTATGGAGATTCCTCAAAAAATTAAAAACAGAGTGATCCTATGATCTAGAAATTCAGCTTCTGGGGATATATCTGAAAGAAATGAAAAGACTGTACCAAAGAAATATTGGCACCCCCATGTTCACTGCTGCATTAATAGGAACAGCCAAGACATGGAATGAGCTAAGTGTCCACTCGGATAAATGGATAAAGAGGTTGTAGCCAATAGATGCAATGGAATATTATTCAGCCACAAAAAAGAAGGAAGTCCTGCCATTCGTGACAATATGGATGGATCTTGAGGGCATCATGCTAAGTGATATAAGTCAGACAAAGAAAGACAAATTTCACTTATATGAAGAATTCAGTAACAACAATTAACAACCAAACTCATAGAAAGAGAGATCAGATTTGAGATTACCAGAGATGGGGGTGGGGGTGCAGGAATTGGAAGAGGGTGGTCCAAAGGTACAAAATTTTGGTTGTAAGATCAATGAGTCCTGGGGATGTCATGTACAATGTAACGGCTAGAGCTAACACGGCTATGTTGCTATATTTTAAAATCTTTGAGAGAGTAGATTCTAAGGGTTCTCATCACAGGTGGAAAACGATTTCTTTTTCCATCTCTATGAGAAGACAGATGTTCACTGAACTTGTGGAAATCACTTCACAATGTATGTAAGTCAAGTCATGATGCTACGCTCCTTAAACTGACATAGCGTTGTACGTTAATTATATCCCAATAAAACTCAGGGAGGGGCACCTGGGTGGCTCAGTGGGTTAAGCCGCTGCCTTCAGCTCAGGTCATGATCTCAGGGTCCTGGGATCGAGCCCCGTGTAAGGCTCTCTGCTCAGCAGGGAGCCTGCTTCCCTACCTCTCTATCTGCCTGCCTCTCCGCTTACTTGTGATCTCTCTCTGTCAAATAAATAAATAAAATCTTTAAAAACAAAACAAACAAACAAAAAAACCCTCAGGGAATAATGAAGCCTTTTGCCTGAAAGTGTAATTAGATTTACAGTTGGAGTTTCTTTTCACATTATGTAATCTCATGGCTGTGGACAGTTAGGTTTAAAGTTGAACTTATGGTGTCTGTCCAATGAGTACCCATAAGCCTAGAGTCTCATTGGTATCTCAAATTCTCCTAAAAAAAAAACTCATTAGTTTTTCCTTCTAAATAAGTTTTCCCTTCTATCCTGTCATTTAGAAGCAAACAGTTCACCCAGGAACCCGAGTTGGAAAATCTAGAGATTTCTCTTGAGCTTTTCTTTTTAGAGTTTCACACGTAGTCAATTTTCTTCATCCTCCAGTTGTTAACCCCCAAATATTCCTCAAACCTCTCTTCTGCCTTAGCTACTAGTGCTCATTTCAGGCTTTTATCATCTCTCACCTGAACTTCTGTATCTGGGTGCTAAGTGCTCTTTCAAGATCCCAATAACAATCAAGTAGTAATGGCTAACAGTGCGTGTTTGTCCCCAGCTCTTGACTATTCCAAAGTGCCTTAGATGTTTTATCTCCAGTTAATCCTGGTTATAAACTTATGGGTTAGGCATTTGGTGTTATTTCCACTTGATAGATGGGAAGACTGAGGATTATAGAGGTAAAGGAACTTACTCAATGAAATATATTTAGAATGTGGTACGGTCAAGATGCACATCCAAGTTTGCCTGTCTTTAGATAGAGAGTGAGTTTTTATCAACAAGTCTATAATTTCTCTGAACTCATAGTTGCCTAGGTGGTTCTTTTAAAATATAAACTTCCTCTAAAAATATATATATATATATATATTTTACAAAAATATATACATATATATGTATGTATTTGTGTGTGTGTGTGTATGTATGTGTGTGTGTGTGTATATAAACTTCCTGTGTTTACGTGCCCTAAATGGTCTTCCATTTCTTTAGCATGTTACTCAAGGCCCTCTATCTTTACCTGTTGTGGCAGATTGTTAAGAGTATCAGCCTGCAACATATCACACTTCCCTGTATCTGTGCCCTTGACAGTCTTCTCCTACACCAACTATGGGCTTGACCAGTGGGACATCAGCAAGTGTAAAGCAAATGAAGTCTTGAAAAACACTGTCACGTGGCACTTGCATTCTGGGAATCTCCTGGCTCTCTGCGAATCCTGTGGCCTCCATACAAAGAATCCAAAGCGAACTTCCTCCAAGGTGAGAGACCATATGAAGTCATCTCAGTCATCCTAAGTGAGGTCTCAGATGTGTAAGTGAGGCCTTCCGAAAACATCCATCTCTGGCCAAGCTGGTCCAGATGACCCAGAGAGTCAGGAATAAATAAAATGGTGCTTATTTTAAGCCAGGGTTGGGGACATTTTATTTGGGGGTGGTTCATTACATGGCAAAAGCTAGTGGACACACCTGCCTAATCTGCCACCTTTATCTCTCATCACTTCTTGCCTGCCATTCATCCTCTAGCATCGGCATTCTGCTTGTTGGCCTGTCCATTCATCCTCTAGCATCGGCATTCTGCTTGTTGGCCTGTCCATTCATCCTGTAGCATTGGCATTCTGCTTGTTGGCCTGTCCATTCATCCTCTAGCATCGGCATTCTGCTTGTTGGCCTGTGATTCTTGCCTCTGCCTTTGCTCTCATTGAGCATTTGACTGGGAATGCCTTTCGTCTGGACCCGGTTAACTTTGATTCATCCTTTACTACTCAGTTTAGATTTTATCTCCTTGTTCCTTCCTTGACATTTCTTTTCTCACCCTTTCCTGTGGTCAGGTCGGGTTACGTAGGTATCTCTTCCAACTCTTTTCAAAAATCCCTATCATCACCCTTCCAAATAATTTTATAATGACCTATTTATGGGTCCATTCCCCAGCTAGAGGTTGCGGTTTTTGAAGACAAAGTCTTGCTTTATTCTCTCTTCTCCAACCCCCCATCATCTAGCAGAGGGGCTGACACCTAGTAGTAGCCAATACAACCTGCTGACTGAATGAATGACAGAAGGACCAGAGGACATCAGGAGGGAGTCTGTGGCTAACCGGGGAAAGGCCCCACATCAAAGGTGTTAGTGTGACACTCTTTAATTCAACTTCTATATATCTTCATCTTATCTCTGTAAAGCATGAACGTGGTGAGAAAACCCAGATGAACTTTAGGCAAAGAGGGCTGTGAGTAGGCAGGAGAACAGATATCTCCGAGACGTCAACTGTGCATTTTGGATGCTGGTGCAGGAGAGTGGAAAGTAGCTACATGAAACACACAGAAAGTAGGTCTGAGGTAGATTATTGAACTTGTTCAAGTTCAAAATGGAAATCTGAATCCGTTTTCCAATAGGCTTCCTTCAGCTGGATAGAAAAGAGCTTTTTTCTTTCCTTTATCCCAACCCTCCCAGCACCGTCATAAAACTCACCCCGAGACAGAGTTGATAAACTGACGGATAGTATCAAATGTCAGCCAGGGTTTCCTCTCCATCCCCAGGCTCTTGGGAACAGCATTTGAACAGATTGTTCCTGCCAGAGTATCTCATTATTTTAAGCAAATTGAATTTCTCATTGACTATGTTGAAAGGTTGTACGCTAGTTATAATTACCGGTTTTACTTAATTTCCTTTTATAAATAGGTCGGTACTCTGTACTTGAAAGTAGTATGTTGATTACTGAGTTGTTTTTTTTTTTTTTCTTTTGGCCTCAGGGACTGTTTAGAGCAGAAACTGCTGACTGAGTGAATTTAATGAAACAAATACATGTCCAATTATAAGAGGGTGTATGTCTGAGAGCACACACTGGCACACAGGTAGTAAAGACACACTAAGCCAAAGCCATAAGGGTGACCATGAGCACAGAAGAGGTTTTGTGTTCCGGCAGCAGCTTAGGCCCTTTGGAGCTGCTGGTGAAGAAAACTGCCCAGGCAGAGGGAGCTGAGAGACGAGGAAGGATTCCCTGCCCCCCTGCCCCCCAGCATTATCTTCTCTGCTTCAGTTGTCCCTGATTTCTACTCATGGCACCTCTGGGTTCTGATGAAAATCAGCTTCCTAAAAGAGTGCACACACGTAGTCTTCAAATGTGAAGGGAAGGATCAAACTGTCAATTCATGAAAAATGCTTTTTTGTTTGTTTTTCCAATTATGAAAGTGATACATCTTTTGGGGGGTACGGGCAGCATGTTCAGAAAATGAAATCTAAGAGAGAACAATAATAAATATTACCTATAATCTCACCACCTGAAGATAACCGCTCAGAATTTCACATATTTTATATATATATGTAAGTATTCATGCACAACTTTATATCTTGTTTTTTCACAATATTCATATATTGAAAACATATGCCCATGTTCTTTGCCTTTGTAAATATAGCTTTTAATGATTATATATCATTTCATAGTGTGGGTAGATTGTGGTATCTTCAGCCATTCCATTTATTATTGTTAAATGTTTTATTTCATTTATTCATCCTTCAGCATACTATCTAACATTCTATTCTACATGTCTTCCGCTATTTCCTTTGGGTAAATTCAAGAAATAAAATTTTTGCATTAGGGGTTCGAGCTGTTGTCTATTTGTTTATTTGAGAGAGAGCACGCACAGATCCGCAGGGAGTGGAGAGGCAGAGGGAAAGGGAGAGGGAGAGAGAGAATTCTCAAGCAGACTTGCTGCTTAGTGCAGAGCCTGATGCAGGGCTAGATCTCACGACCCTGAGATCATGTCCTGAGCCAAAATCACGAGTCAGATGATTAATTGTTTAACTGATTGAACCACTGGGGCACTCCTGAGCTCCTCCATGTCTTAACACAAATGATAGGACTGTTTTGTTAGAAATGTTGTATCAGTTTGTATTAAATGGTACATAAGACTGCATGTTTCACTATACTTTTGTAAACACAAGGAATTAAGTATTCTAAAATATTGCTAATGTGATAAGTGAAAAGGTCTGTTTCATAGTTTTCATTTGCATTTCTTTTGCTCTTAGTAGGTCAAACAATTTTGTGTCTACAGTAGCAGTTTAACTTAGGCGTTTTGCTCTGCAAGGGGACAGGGTTTGCAGGAATGGGACACAGACCACTAGGGCAACAAAAGAAAGAAACGTGTGGAGCCTAGACACACATTCTTTCTTGCTTGAAAGAATCAGCCAAGCAATCTATGAAGATTTTGACTTATCCGCTTATAGAGAGGCCAGGTATTGGTACTTTCTAACAGTTTTGCAGGGAGATCTAACATGGACCTGGGGTGAGACAGAGCTTCTCCAGAATGAGCAGGCCTGTGTGAGTGGCCAGGATGGGTTCCTAAGAGAGGGTAATGGTGGGACATGAAGATACGGGGCTTTCTGCAGGGCTGCTGGTGGTAACGGTGCAAGAAAGTTGCCGGACAAGAATCCGAGATAAAGCAGCCCACCGCGATTCTGCCTTACCTTATACCACTGATTCCTGATTTGGGGCTGATAAAGCTGCCTTTTATTACCTAACTGACTCTCCACTTGGAGCCAATCATTCAGTTTGTGAATTGTTCCGGTTCCTGCATTTTCTTGCTCCAGGGTGAGTTCAGACACTTCCTTGCTCATAAGCACCTCCACGAAATGTTACAAGTAATGGCCAGCATGAGGGTTGGAGATTATCTGTCGATTCCAAATAACCAATTTTTCCTCAACCCCTGTTGCCACAAAAAACAACAAATTAACTTTCAGAAGATTTTGCTCCTCGTTCCCCTAACTCAGATAGAGAGAGGTTATATAGAAAGATGCGTGTGTGTGTCGCTGGTGTGTCCCATTTTGGGCCAAAGTGATTTGAGGGTCCCGGAGGACGACCAGCGTCCAATACAGCAGCCTCTGTGGGGCTGGGGAAAGCTTTCCGTGCTGCCCATGAAGAGAGTACACCCGGCTGCCTCTGAAGTCCTGAAAGCTGCCCCACCAGAGGGGGGGCTGCCTCAGGCACGGCACTTTTAAGATCCTAAGGCCACTGCCCTTAGTGTCTACGAGAGCTCTAGAACTTCAGCCAGTGTTGTAGAGGCAGCAGGATGCACACGGAGTCAGGAAAGCTGGTTTGTAGTCCCATCTTCTGCCACCGATAGGCTAAATGACTTTTGAGGAGTCACCACGTTTCTCTGGGTCTTTGGATTTTCTCCCATGAACACCAAAGACAGTGACTTCTGTCCTCTGGTGTAATGGAAAGGACACGTGCCAAGCCTTGGCCGGACCGGGTACTAGCTCATGGCCTGGGGTGCTCACTGTGCCTCCAGGAGCCTCACTTTTCTAGTCTGTTAAATGGGGCTAAGAGGTCCAGCCATGCCTGCTGAGCACAGATGGTGGAAAAGTGGAGGATCCAGGAGGTCACCGCGTGTAGAAGCGCCAGGGCAGTGTGCAGTAAGGAATGCTACGGCACGAGAGAGGGTCAGCGGGCATTTCCGCATACATTTGCTTTTCTGTCCATATTGGCATCCACGCCCGAATGAGGTGGGGGGCTGTGCTTTAGCATCAGGGGAACACAGCCTGGAACACCTTGACAACAGCCAGAGGGGTTCATGGTTCCGTCAACGGGCTTTGAGGTGAGACTCTTCTTTTAAACTCCTGACCTCGCGATAAAAATATGTCTCACGGGCATCTTCAATGACGTTTGAATGTCAAAATATATTCACGGCCAAGACCAAACCAAAATCATCTACAAGCCCTTCGAGAAGCTGCCACTTGTTACCCCACCTCCCTCACTACTATATCGAGCATCAAGACTCCAAGAGAAACCCGGGGATGACAGCAGCAGTTCCCCTCTGTGTTTTCGGGGACCCCAGGATGGCATGCTGGTGCATCGGGACCAACCTTGCAATCCCAGAAAGCCAGAGCAATGAGGTTCATTTGAGGTTGGGAGCAGTAAAGGACAAGGCACAGGGTCCCCACGCATGCTGGGCACTTAGGGACAAGACTGGAGTCAGGATCATTTGTCTCATTGACCTGCTCTTTCCTTTTGGTGAAAAGTTCTCAAGGTTGAAGCAATATCCCCATGTGGCTCAAAGTCCCCACAGCTATCCTGAGGAGACTCCAGGGGGTCTCCAGCCGCCCCTGGATTTGGGGGAATGAATGAGTCTGGGGACAGCCACCAACCCATGAAGAGACTGCCAGTCGTAACACACACACAATTTCAGGTCTGCTGGCCCAGTTGGTGGGACCATTTTTACACTTCTTTCACATGTAGTCTGTGAAAAAGGGGCCACGACTTTATCTTCAACAGTTAACATTCGATGTCAAGTAAAAAGTAAGAATGAAATCTGCACTGTTCTTCCCCGTTCTTCTTCCTCAGGGGGAGTGGAGGAGGCCAGTTCAGGTTGCTTGGGTTGGGACACCTTGTAAACGTTCTCAGGCTTGCAAATCTCTCTTTATAAGCAGCTCTAGGATCTTCCCCAGCCAGGCCAGAAAGCCAGCAGCTAGTTTTCCATATCAGCTAAGCCCCCATTTCTTCTCCTGAATTTAGCTAAGTTGGACTCTGCCGCAGAAAAAATCTCGAGGGGGAAAAAGTAACAAAAAGAACAAGGAAAGAATTGAGCTGGAAATCTCAGCAGGCAACACTGGCACTAAACTGTATAGTTCTGATGCTTTAAGCTCCTTGGATCTTAACTTGAAAAGAGACAAGAAAATACATCCCTAGGCTTGACTTACATTTTGGCTTGTTTTTATTTATTTCTCTTTTTTCAGTTTACAAAATGATCCATTTTGCACACGAGTCAAAGCAATTTGGAAGATTTTCTGAACCTTTAGCTGAGTAACAAGGAAGCACTGTCCACCATGCATGTGAATTTGTTTGGCAAGGGCTGCATGGGCGAACTTGGCTGTACCGAGAGGGATCCCAAATTCAAACACTTTTCAGGGTAGGCAGGGACATACATAACTGCAATGAGTGAAGAAAACTGGTCACAAGACGACAGGATGGTAAGGCTGGAGGGATGGGGATGTGTAAGCCCCACCCACAGGTGTGACGTCGAATTTTTAATCCGGCCCATGCTGGCCACACGCAACATGCACTTGGCCCAAACGCGGGGTCTATTACCTTCGCATTCTACTAAGTGATGCGAACTCCCTTTCCTTCTCCTTTCCCCTCCTCCCTCTAAGCAGCAGACAAAGTGGTTAGGAACATGGGTGCTAGAAGAGCAGCCATTAACTGTGTAACTCGGGGCTTGTGATTTCACCGCTTTGCGTCATAGTTTCATTCATCCGCGAAGGGATGAGAAGAATAAAGTAGGCTAGCAAGTGCTTAGATCACTGGCAGGTGCACATGAAGCATTACAGATCTGTTTTATTATTCATTCATGATCCATTTGTCATTATTCAAGCAGTTCTCATGTACCAGGCTGTTGTACTGGCCTGACTAGGAGCTACGTCATTGGATCAGATAGAAATACTTTGCTTGATGGAAGCAGAAGAGTGAAGAATATATATATATATATATATATATATATATATATATATATATATGTACAGCATACATATATATATATATATATGCATACACACACACACACACACATATATATATATATATATATATTTTTTTTTTTTGCCTCTTAAGTGCTAGGTATGTTATGAACTTTTTAAACATTATCAGTTTAATCTTTAAAGGAGTTCAAGAGATATGTTTCATCACTCCTATCTTTTGAGAGAGGGGAGCAGACCTTCTCAAGGCCATGTGCTCATGAACGGTGGGGCTCTTGTTTGAATCCAGGTCTCTGAAGTCTGTGGGTTCCTGACTTCTTACAGGGTCTAAAAGCAGAGCAAATGATGCTTCTGTGATCACTGCTGCATTAACCATTCGTGCTAGTGCCCTTCCCTGCCTAGTCCTGGACTTGGCCTTATGTTCTTCTTAAAAGGTTCCAGGCTCCCCCGCTAGTCACCTATACTTGGCATGAGAGCAGGAACCTATTTCCCACCCTGGCGATGTTCTAGACTGCCGCAAGGGAAAATTTTTACCAGTCTTACGATCATTGTCATTGTGCAGATAAGAAATAGCCTGGAGTGAACAGTAAAGGCCACAGCCCACCTCTGGTTCTGCTCCTCTTTTGTATCTTATTTGGATGATAGACAAGCAACATGCTCCTTCCTGAGGTCTCCTGCTTATACCCTGCATGGGGACATTTCAGTCACAGACACTGAGAAGAGGAAGGGACAGTAAAAATGCTTGCCTTCACTAGCTGTCAGACACAGACCACCGGGTTCTTTAGGTATGACGAGAACCACTAAAAGAACTTGTTAAAAAAAATCTGTATCTATATCTATCTATCTATCCATCTATCCATATGACGTCATTCATATTAGCATTGCTGGAGGGGCGGTGGGTGGAGGCATGGGTTAAATGAGTAACGGGCATTAAAGAGGGTACTTGGGATGAGCGCTGGGTGTTGTATGTAAGTGATGAATCACAGAATTCTACCACTGAAACATATTATACTATATGTTAACTAACTGGAATTTAAATAAAACTTAAAATATCTATTATATATGTAGATTCATGGGCCTCACTCTTGGCAAATTCCGATTTAGTTGTGCTGGAGAGAGGCCCAGGAATCTGTATTTTAATAAATTCTCATATGTAGACAGATTAGGAATCCACTGATCAATCCGACCCTCTTAATTTCAAAGAAAAAGAAATGTGATTTTCTTAAGTTTACACCACTAGTTAGTATCAGTTAGGTTAGGACTCAACACTTCTGACTTCCAATAGAACAGGTTTCCTACCACATGGTATAGTTTCTAAAACCGGGCACTGACTGACCAAGTCTCTCAGTCTATTATCTTCCTAATTTGCCACTGACATTAAATTGTAGGATTTGACTGTTAGCTTAAGGTCAGGAGCGTTGCTTAAAATCAGTACATGCAGAAGTACAGACAAACACAAACATGCTGATGTCACCTGGGCAACACATTTACGGAGATTTCCCTTGGCCTGAATTGGAGCAATCTCAGAGGGAGTGAACCATGGCCTTTTGTTATCCCAGGATATTTCAGGGAAAAAAGAAATAAAAAAAGATTTTAAAAATAGATGGTAACTAGACTTTAAGAATAGAAAACCTATTTTCCCTGTTACAAGGTTATGGTCCCAAGGGAGAGATGGAATAAGTGTAAAGCATGCCTATTTCAAGAAAAGATTAAACACAGACAGACCTGCCTCAGAGTTGTTAGAGGAAAACATTTGCAGCGGGAAAGCTTAAAAGCACGTCTTATTTTTATTAGCATCCACTTCTTTTCTGAAAGGCTAATTGTAAAATTTATAGAGCTAATTATCTCTCTAGATTAATATTTATGAACACACAATAGCAAATGTGAGTTCCAAGTGTTGTATTAAGAACTGGCTTTTCTCCCTTCACACATACAAGCAAACAGCAGATAGCTCAAGGTGATGTTAATATTCTCTCTACAATGTATGTAAACAGTCATGCCAAATTTTTCTTCCGAATTGCTGCAAATTGGTATTTACCCAGCAACTGCAAACTATTTTTAACAGTTAATACTCCCGAAATGTATGGGGACCTTTCTGCAACATGACGAAGAGCTTGCAAAATCAATTGCATGAAGGCTTCCCTAATCAAACACCAAGGAGTAAGACTTCTCTTTATTGACTCCTCTTAACCACATTTTATTCTAAGAGACAGGAAAGATAATCAAAAGCACTTTGTTGTTCTTCCTGCACTTGGAATATGGAACTAATGGTTCCTTCATTTTCAGAAATGGGAGAACAAGGTTAAATATTGAAAACAAAACAAAACAAAAAAGCCCAACAAAACAAAACAAAACCTACTGCCCTTTCAAATAATTCCAGGTGGGCTTATCCAAGCACACCCAGCTGACTCCTAACTTCTCGGATAAATCTAAGCTAGTTCCACTGTCCACATAAAACATGAAATTTACATGACCCAGAGTAAAGGAAGATGTCCAGAGGTTAGTAGGGAACACAATGAAAGCCAAGACTGATGACAAATGAATGGCTTCGGGCCAGTCTTGAAAGTCTGTGTTTTGGTGTTCCAGTCAACAGACTGAGGGGTGTTTTGCTATATCAGGAATTCTCAGTCAGGGATTTGTGGTTTGGAAAGGGGGAGCTGGATGAGCTTTAGGGATTCTCTAATTGTTCCACCTAAAACCCCACAGATATTTATCATATAAATCAGTATACTCCTATTACTGCCTGTGAATACCACTGTTTTCAACAATTCTCAAAGGACTCCAGAAACTCAGAAAGGTTATGAACTGTTGCACAAGATGACGTCTAAGTCACTTCCTGCTATAATTTTCTTCAATTTTTGCTGCATCTTTGCTCTAATCTCTAATTGCTTCAATTGCCCAGCCTTACTGTTATGCATCTCAAATTTATCTCTCTCTAAGTTTCCTTCTTCAAAGACTTTTTTTTTTTTAAGATTTTATTTATTAGGGAGAGAGAGAGTTAGTTCACAAGCAAGGGGAGTGGCAGAGGGAGAAGCAGGACCACATCATGACCTGAGAGTCAAAGGCAGATGCCCAACTAAATGAGCTACCTAGGTGCCCTGCCCCTCTTCTAAGACTTTAAAGCTGTGGTGTTCAACTATTGGGTATTTATCCTAAAGATACAAACGTAGTGATCCAAAGAGGCACGTGCATCAAAATGTTTATAGCAGCAATGTCCACAACAGCCAAACTGTGGAAAGAGCCTAGATGTCCACCAACAGATGAATGGATAAAGAAGATGTGGTGTATATACACAATGGAATACTATGCAGCCATCAAAAATGAAATCTTGCCATTTGCAATGAGGTAGATAGAACTAGAGGGTATAGTGCTAAGGGAGGTAAGTCAATCAGAGAGAGAAAATTATCATATGATCTCACGAATATGAGGAATTTGAGAGACAGGGTGGGGAGTTGTGGGGGAAGGGAGGGAAAAATGAAACAAGATGGGATCATGGAGGGAGAAAAACCATAAGAGACTCTTAATCTCAAGAAACAAACTGAGGGTTGCTGGAGAAAAGGGAGTGGGAGGGATGTGGTGGCTGGTTGATGGATATTGAGGAGGGTATGTGCTATGCTGAGTGCTGTGAATTGTATAAGACTGATGATCTACAGACCTGTACCCCTGAAACAAATAATAAATTATATGTTAATAAAGAAAACAAAACAAAACTGTGCTACTCAACATGGCAGCCTCTAGCTACACACGGCTATTGGAATTTAATTAAAGAGAACTAAACTTAAAAATTCAGTCCATTAGTCACACCAGTCACATTTGAAATTCTCAACAGGCTCATGTGGCTCTTAGTTTCTGTATTGGACAGTGTAGATATGGGACACTTCCATCATTGCAGAAAGTTCTGTTGGATAGTGCGTCTTTAAAGACTGATTTCTAAGCTACATTCTAAGAATCTACATGTTAATGAGCTCCCCAGGTGATTCTGATGTAGAGTGTCTGCATATCATGCTTGGAGAAACAGCACTAAGGCTAACACTTAGAAGAGGACCTAAAGAACCCCTGACCTCTGGTTTTCCACTTTTTTCTGGGTTTGTGATGATGACTGCCCCACTGATCAGTATTTATCACCAAAATCCTACTTCAGTGTCCAAGATGAATAAATAGCATTAAACTCCTACAGTCTTGGAGTTGGATGGAATCTTTAAGCTTATCTAGTCCAAACACTTGTTTGTTGTTTGAGTTCTCTCTAGATGATCTTCCCTGGAGCTTGTGGAATATGCAATTGAACAGCAACAGTGATGGGGAAAACACTTTCATGGAACACATTCAATCTGATAAAAGTCCCAACTGCTGACTAGTCAGCCTTTACATGGAACAATGTCCCAGTAGCTTCCCCACATTGGTCAGAGCTTTCTCTGGTCAGAGTTCAATCTTGACTTGGGTATTTAAGGCTGATGCCAGTCAATCCCTCTTCTCCAGGTGTCACGCTCTATGAACATGTTGTATGGAAGGAAGGGGCTTTCTGAAAAGAGAAATTTTGGGTGATCTTCCTTGGGTGTGATAGGAGATAATCTTATCTCTGGTTTTGCCCCAACAACCAGGTCTTAGGCTTTACTGGGAGATGGGATGGTCTCCTCATTTAGAGCAACCTAGGAAACAACCTTCAGCTAAAGGGTCCATAGATTTTTGCATTTGAATGACTTTAAAGTTTTGGGGGCCTACAAAGACCACATCCTTGGCAGAGAAAGAATTTCCAGCGGCAGCAATGGCAGTCAGGAAGTATTTCTGTCACGTGACTCATGAGCAATGAAGTGAGAACAGAAAAATGCAGAAGGGAACAAATGGTATTTAGAAAATAGCCTGAGGACACACAGACATAAACAAAGATGAGTTAGAGGGGTGGACAAACCCCGCAGTTATAAAAGTGGGAAGAGGCAGATAAATAAAATAATTTATACCCTCAACTTGGTGCTTTTAGAGATACTCAGGTTATGTATATCTATAAGATCATTATGCTTTTGCACACAATGGCACGACAAGACCTTCTCATATTTGAAGACAGCTTTCATTATCCCCCTACATCCTTTCTTCTTTAGGTTAAGGTCTGTATTTATTCTACATGGTCTTGGGATTTTTCATTATCCTCTGAACATGTAGCTTGTCTAACTCCTCTTAAATTGAGAATCCAGGACTGTTTTATTTCAGATATGGTTTGATCACCCTTGCATAGAATGAAACCATCACTTCCTTCTCTCCAAATCTTATACGTCTACAAACATAAATCACCACGACTTTTTGTTGAAGACCCAAACTGACATAGAAGCTCGTGACCCATGGCTCCCTGGCCTTTTATTTATTTTACTTGTTTTCTAAGATTTTAATGATCTTAGAGAAAATACCATAATATATACAGTTCTACCGCATCCTCTAGATCTGCTAGCAGAGCTTGGAATATGATAAGTACTCAAAGCCTATTGATTGCTTGAAAGTCTAAGAGAGAATATGCACAACTGAGGAAATTAAAAAATAAATGGCATGGTTATTACCTGGGGAAAGGATTAGGAGAGCTGGCTGGTAAAACAGTTCTATGTATAAAGTGAGAAGACTGGACTCCATAATCACTTAATTTCCTCTTCATCTCAATTTATACATTTCCATGAAAACACGTATTGCATCCCACAAAGCAAACTCAATTATTAGCAAAAATACTACCAGACTTTGTAATATCCTGGTAATCTAGGAATGATTAGAATCCTCCCCAAAGACACATAACCAAAAGTTATCTAATCATGAATTCTATTAACGTATTTAAATTTTGAGAAAATATTTAAAATTTTGTAAGTGTAACTAGTTACATCAACTAGTTAAAACATCTTTACTACCCAAGCTGGGATTCAGATGCTTGGGGTAGTGTGCAAGAGAATTGTGTCAAGTGGAAATGAAATTTTATTGGAAAGGAACAGATCCAGAATTGTTTAAAGAATTAGGGAAATGTTCAGAGGAATGAGTTAACCTTGATTCTGCTGCTTGAAATGTGGGACCTTTTTACCTGTAACATAAGTGGTAGGTACGTGAGGGTATCTTAATAATTGCTAAATCTTTAGGTTAGATATTTTCTTGATTTTCAAATGCACTTAGAGACAGCCATGAGGCATTGGTCTCTGGGGTGCTCACGGAATCCGTTGCCAACTTTCTTTTTTAGTTCTTCATTCCACTCCTTCTCTCTGAAGCCTTGAGTGACTGAAATACCCTTTTCCTGGAATGTGGGAGGGAGATAGAGTGGTCTTTTTCTGTTACTGGTGTCAGTGTGTCAGCTTTTCTGAGTACTATTGAAGCAATTTCCACCCCTGCCAAAGTCTTCCCATCATCTCTCATCTTGACTGTCACCTCCTATTTGCAATGGTCAATCCATGTTCCAGCGCTTTGGGCTTCTCCATCAAGGCACCCTCTTGACAGTCAATGGATCAAAATCTACATGATTTCCAACTTAGCTTTCAAAGATTGTCCCTTGACTCAGATAATTGGCTACTTCTAAAAGGATTTTATTTTATTTTTTAAAATTTTAACTCTTTTTAGAGAGAGAGAGAGAGAGACAGTGAGCCAGGGGAGGGGCAGAGAGAGAGAATATTCAGCGTTTCCCACGCTCAATGAGGAGTCTGATGCAGGGGTCCATCTCATGACCCTGAGATCATGACCTGAGCCAAAATCAAGAGTCAGGTGTTTAACGGACTGAGCCACCCAGGGGACCCCCTTATAAATGTATTTTATTTTTAAAAAAGATTTTATTTATTTATTTGAGAAAGAGAGAGCATGAAGAGTGGGAGGGGCAGGAGGAGAAGCAGACTCCCCACTGAGCAGGGACCCAGACTGGGGCTGATCTCAGCATCTTGGGATCTTGACCTGAGCTGAAGGCAGATGGTTAACTCACTGAGCCACCCAGGCACCCCAAAAAGTATTTTAAATACACGAGTTACAGCTAACGGTTATATTGAGCTATTATCTGGGGAGCACCTATTAGCAAATTGAATGAATAGGGCCTGTCCTTTGTTTAGTCTGTGAATACTACCCATTTGTTTGCTTGTAAACACCATATATCTCCCACAGTAATCGTTATGTGCAAGCACTGACATCTTATACTTGGCAGGAGATTCAAGTATGGGTAATTCAACAGCATTTAAAAAATAAAAACACATTATCTCTGACATACGAGCAGTAATGGCCACACTAAGCTGGGACAGCCGACAAAGAGCTGTGATAACAGTAGCATAACTGTGACCTGAAAAAATCTCTTTCTCTAAAATTGTGACCTTGCCATGCACAGTAGCACAAGGAAGTAAAATTTACAAGTGAAAATCATTTCCTACAACTTGCACTATATTTTCAGATAATTCTATTGACTTTTACAGGGTTTATGCAGTCACTATGAGATGTGTTCACCCATTGACTCAATCATGTAGTAAATATTTACCAACCCGACAGAATACAGTTTGTTAAGCCATTTCTATTGCCTTGTCTCTGACTCTCAGGAGACAGAATTTCCAAGAAGAGGAAGCTTGAAACTACAAAGTATGTTCATTTGGATTCCATTTTCTCAAATGTATTATGATCTGTGGCATGTATTAATTTTTTAAAAATCAAAGTTGTAGCCCTGTTAGGGGCTCAGAATTTGTTAGTTTTGGTCATTCTATTTCAAATATGGGTAAACTCTGGCTCGGAGGAGTGAAGGAGCTTTCTCAGAATCACAGAGTTGATTAGTGACAGGGAAAGAATGGTCTTCTTGGTAAACCATAGTATCATTTATGTGTTCAAAATGCAAATTGTTTTTACTTGAGAACAGGTTATAAGCTTTGAAGATTAAGAAAGGATTTCCCGAAGTCATTCCTGAGTGAATCCATAGAAGAAATAGGACCTGGAGTCTTCATTTCAAGGAGGGTCTCTAGATAGTTAAGATATTAAAAGCAAAATTAAATAAACTAACCCTTGCAAAGTGCATGGATGAATCTGGGAAAGGAATAGATCCTCCCTCCCTCTCCACTTTCCTCTGCATAAAGTGATCTTACACTGATTAATCCAAAAATGATTATAGGCTTTTCAAATGGCTTGAATTCGTAAATTTATTCTCTCATTTTCAAGTTCATATGAAAACACACTTTTGTGATGCAGCATTTTAAGGAAAATATTTAAATACGTTTTCCTCATGTGGCAACGATTATTGCTCTGTGGAAGGAGAGCATAATTTATGGTAACCTCTTTTGACATGTTGTTGAACCCCCAGATATTAATCCGTATCTTACATTCTTTGTTATCTGTTCCTGTAATTCAAATCTCTCCTCCACTCCATCAATATTCTATTTATGAATCATCTCATCAATACTTCATTGTATTTTGCTCATTTATTTTTTACTTTGCAGGTCCCACTCAAGAACAGTTCCCCCCGCCCGCCCCGCGCCAGATATGTGGAACTTCTAAGTATTTTAGGCTATCAGATAGTCAATGATTCCCAGAAGAGATTAAAAATTCCTTCAATGTATTCTGAGGGGGAAATCTGTGGCAATAAAAGATGAATGTTCTTAATATTCTGGGGCAGCGTTGTTTCTGTAGAGAGACTGCCTGTTACCCTCTCTTAAAGATGCCACCTCTTCAAGGTAGGAGAAAGTTTATTCTAGGTTATATGTTTTCCTTTTATTCTAATCCCAATGCCATGCACCAGAGTTTCTAAGGCTAATAACAAATGCAGCACAATGAAAAAGTCATTTTAGGTAACCACCTAACAATCTATATTGACCCTTGAGGCTCTCCTCAGACTGTGCTGAAATGAGGCTTCTGTTTCATCTTTACCAGAGAACTTCCAACCAATGGAGAAAGACAAGGGTATAAAGCAACATACCTCGTTCTATGAAAGACAATGAACACGGCTCTAACATGGATGTTTCTTCATGAGTTTAAATCACATATTGGCAGCCTTCTTGAACACAAAACCCTAAATGCATAACATCCCTTGACGCATTTACTGAAATTTTAATTTTCCTAGATATCTGGTTGGAAATTCCAAGAAATCTGAATCTAGAAGAAACTTTTATTCTCTTACACAATGTATTTGTTTCTTCAATCACTTGTGAAAATGAAATGTTTGTTCTAATATAGGTACAGAACTAGCAGACATTTTAAATTTTCAAAAGAAGGAAGTAGAGTTCCTGTGAGTTCCTCCTAGACCTGGAGATTATAATGTAGTTGAAGAGCTAGGATATGGGTGATATAAACAGCTAATGGATATAGACATTCTTAACCTTAAAAACATGTAAAAATATAGAGTCTTGGAATGACCAGTGTAAAATGAAATTATCAGTTTTTTATAGGCAGAATTAGTATAAAGATTTAAATGCCTAAGGAGTCTCTGGAAGAACTAAATATGTGCATGAAATGTGAGCAACTTAAGTCATGCTAGTGAAAATTGTAAATGCAATGAAGGAATATCCAAAGAGAAGCATATCTGGTTAAGACAATTATATTTTATGCATGGAGTATGCTCAATTGTTACTTTGCCCACTTTGTAAATCAATACTCTACTTGAAATAGTCTTGTAGGGTAAACCCTGGATATACAATTACAATGGGTTAGTTCTCTAATGTATGAAAATTGAAGACATCATGAAAGCTGGTAAATTGATTTGTTGGGAACAACTGAACCCAAATTTCACAATAAGAGCAACATACAAATTTTTACTCCCACCAAAAACATTGACCAAGTGATTTCTCCAACTCCCGTTCCTCTCTACGTGGGGAAAAATAACCCATGGCCACAGAGGCTCAGCGAATAGATCTATTCTGGTCTACATATTCTTCTGGGTGTCCTTCAATATTCTCATCACTCTGGGCTGAGGGAGTTTGCTTCTAGCTTCAGGGCCCCTGGTTTAGTATTTGTCAGTGCGCTTGCTCAAAGTACAATATTCTGACTCTGAGTTTCTCTCTGCTGTGATCTGCGACCTCCCCTTGGATGACTTCCTTCTCCTTGTGTGATTAGTGTTTTCCTTCTTGCTGTAATAATGGAAACGGATTGGTAAGCCCCTGTGCGGATAGCATATCCTTTTCCTGTTTGACTTCTAAAATGAAAACGAAGTCCCTCACTTACTTATGCCTAAGAAACACTCTATTTGCTGTACAACACAGTTAAACATTCCACTGGTAAGAATAACTCTGGTGTGGCTTATTTACTTTATGTGGGTTCTTCAGGATCACATGACACATGTAAATGAGTGATGGGTATGTGCATGAGGAATTAGAGAAGGGACCAGAGTGGATAGAAGTGGGTAGGTAAAGTGGAGAAAACATCCTATAGAAGATGAATTGATTTTTTTAAATATAGTTTGGTGAAAGATGGTTGATGAATATTCCCAATAGGAGAACCAGCATGAGTAAAGGCACACGATGAGAATATGTAAGTCATCCTTTCAAAATGAAGGCAATTGCACAAAATGCAGAGCACCATGGAACCCGATCAAGTTTTCATTGTGAGTTGAAGTGGGCTCACAGAGTACCGAAGGCTTGGTAGGAGAGAACCCCTGAGCCAAGTGCCCTATGCATATTAATTCATCACTTTCACAAATCCTTGGAGGAGGCACTATTTTTATTGACCCTATATAAGTGAGGAACCGAGTCCTACGGTCTTTAAAACAACCAGAAGTGGCATCATAAGGAGCGGACCCAGGACTCAAATCTAAGTAGTTTGGCTCAAAGGAGAGTATGCACTTGTTTTGAAGACTCCCTTATGTGTCAACTGATGACTTCATAGTTAATAATTCATTGACTTGCTACCTAAAAGCATCAGAAGCCCATCCTGGGGTCAATTTCTTCTTTCATGAGTGCATAGTATGTCAAAACATAGGCCCGAGAAAGCAAACACTTGAGTTCATTGTGATTTTGCTAAAGAACCTAAAAATTAATCCAGGCAGTCCCTTGGGCTTGTGTTAATTATGAACTTTAGAGAAAGGGGCCACAGGGAACTTTCAGTTAGCTATACCCAGTCATCTGATCCTTCCAAGTCCTTTAACTTCTCAGCCAGCCTGAAGCCCCTGGTTTGGTCTCTATCTCCCTACAGGGATTTGACAGGGCTCTTGGAGTTCTGGATATGAAAAACAGAAAAACTCTGTGGCTGGAGGCCTATAGGATAAAGGAGCCAGAGGATGTCTGTATATATTGTACTTTGCAGTTTTTGCAAAGGATTCAAAATTCAGAACCCTTTCTATCAGTCCATGAGACTGATAAAATGCCCACTATGATTTGATTTAAAGTCTACTTTGATATGATTTACTTTTCCAAATCTGGAGATAATGTCTGTTCATGATTCTTGACCTTGCTAAGGGTCATGGTATTCCTTTGATGCGATCTTGAAAAATATTTTTGAGTGGTTGAATTTTACTTAGAGTATCCAACACTCACATACAAGCCAATATGAAACTTTCATTTTTCCCCCTTAATTATGTAACTTCAGACAGGTGAATGTCTTGTCCCTTGTAAGGCTTCTGCCTTTTATTGTCTATTCTGAACCGAATCTGTTTTAATTGGATATGTTGACCTAAAAAATTAAACACATGACCTCAGTAGCCAGAGGAAAGCTAGGCTTTCAATTCTGGTAATAGACGCTAGCTATTTGATGCAAGGTCAGACAGAGAAATTCCATACTGAGAGTGTATTCCTTTTGTATGGTGGTAGAATGGAACCTGCATTGGGGGGAAAAAAATCCCAGCATGGTACATAAAACACTCAACCCAAAGAAAAGCCTGTCTCAATCAGGTATTTTGAAAATGAAAATTTCTTTACATTTCCACAAGAATGAACTCCAATATGAAGCATGTTTTGTCAGTGCTTTAATCTATGTGAAGCACTTTTGCTAATAACTTTTGCTAATAACGCAAAATAAGAAAAGAATAATCTAAACACAAAGTATGGATTTGCTAAGATTTCTTCCATGATTTGTACCTTATTCTACATCAGGCTTTTATATATTCTCTTTACTCAGTGTCGAATGCCCATCAAGAACGAGTTAATGAGTAATGTGTGTTTTTGTGCCTGTTTGTTCATGTTTGAGTTGCTATTATTAGGAGCAACGAGCTCAGTGAAACACGGTACGCCTGCTCGGTGGTCAACAGTGCTTCTACTCATTCGTTCAGTGTTAAAGCTGTTTTTAAAAGTGATTACACGTGCTTAGCCTTTCTAATATGAAAAACAAAAGAAAAAGTCATTTGCTTCAAATAAAACATTAACATATACACTGCCAGCTCCCAATTTGTGGGTTGTTTGTATTTATTATGCTCACAAACACAGGAATACTAAATTTGAGCTAAAACAGTTTTTTTCCCTGTTTTCTACAATGTTCATGAGAAATACCATAATTTCCTTAATTAAATTGAACTCCTGTAGGACCCTTTGGGATCCTTGATTTATTCCTGTTGTCATCTCACTGCTGATGATTAGTAATAAAGTCCATTGGTTGACCATAATGTCTTTCTTATTCAGCCATATATTTTTTCTTTCTCTCTTATGGAGTATGCTTATGTCTCTTCAAGGCTAGCACTGAACTTCTAACAGCTTTATGCCTCTAATGCCTCTCCTACACAATATTTCTCATAACTTGTCAGCAGTCAGTCCTAAATTGCTGATTTCATGCTATCATTTATCTGCTCCCAAACTCTCCCTTGGCTTGATGTCCCTATGGGTTAATGTCTTCAGCATTCAAAACCTTTAACCCAGTAATCTGTATTTTCCATTATAACCATACAAATACCTTTTATTTAGGAAAGCTGGTTTTACAAAATAGTCTTCTGCAATGCTATTTCTAAATCTGTATTCAAGCCATTTTTAGCTTTCTATTTCTCTTTAAAATATAGAATCTTTGAGGTTCTCTTTGAGCAAAGCAAACTGCATTGGCCCTTTTCTACTGAACATCCAGAGTAAATTTATAAAAATCTGGGTAATTCTTCTTTTGACATTTAATCTGTATCAGCTTTTATAAAATATTAGATATATTTTAAAAATATTAAACAGAATTTCTGAAAAGTAGGTACATGGTCTTATACTTCTTTGTATCACCTGCAACACAGAAACTATTACTTAAAATGTTTAGGGAGCTCAACAAATACATTTCCATGATTATTTTCAAATCATGTGAAATCTAAAATACTTGATTAATCAGAATGTTCTATTCCTTATATAATCTGAGCCTAATTTATGGATTTGAATTTGTATTACAGGTTTATTTTATTTATATACTGTAGGATGTTTGCATATTTTATTTACAACCAATATATAATCAATATAAGCAATAAAACATACAAAGGACATGTACTCACAATGATCTATTGCCTGCTCTTTTTTCGTTGGACTGTAGATTCCTTGATAAATAGACTTCTGAATCTTTTTGGTATAGATTACTTCCTCAAAGAATAACATATAGTTCCATACAACCCTCTGACACTCATAAAATTGTAAAGCAAATCAAACAAGGCGTAAGAACTCTTCCAAGAATCCTGAAACTAGGGGCACTGGGGTGGCTCTGTGGGTTAAAGCCTCTGCCTTCGGCTCCGGTCATGATCCCGGGGTCCTGGGATTGAGCCCAGCATCGAGCTCTCTGTTCGGCGGGGAGCCTGCTTCCACCTCTCTCTCTCTCTCTGCCTGCCTCTCAGCCTACTTGTGATCTCTGTCTGTCAAATGAATTAATAAAAAATCTTTAAAAAAAAAAAAAAAGAATCCTGAAACTAAGTCAGAAGATCTGATCTAGAGGTATCCAGAAAGAACAAGGTAACTCAACAGATGCTAAACTGTGATTAAAAAATTAATTTCTAGATTCCCTTTATATCTAATTAAGCCTTGCAAGTAGGAACTCTTAAAAGACCCATTCTGCAGTGGTCCATTGACCCAGACTCTTGCACAGCAACCCACAGTATACATGCTGTCATCACTTAGGTGTAAAACAGAACATCATGTAGTCAAGATCTGCTCCTTGTGCCCACACCCAAGATCTCCACTCCATTTCCTCCTTATTGCCATCATTCACAGATCACACCATCACTTTTAGCTTATTGAGCCCTTGGGTTTCTGACCCTCTGCCTTCTCCTTCTTTCTCACTCCCATCCCATTTTGGGGAATGGTAGAATTCTGTCACTTCCTAGATTTCACTTCTGAATTTTTTACCTTCGTCTCATCTCATGACTCACACCCACAGTCACCCCATTAGAGCAATACCTCAGAAATCTACTGCAACGATGTAGTCTTTGACAAAGCTTCATATCCTATCCTACCAGGGTTCTGACTGTAAATTTTCCTTGACCTTGTTGAGGCCTCCTAATGATCCTACCATTTTTGCATTAGTAATCATTGCTCAGATGACTTTCCTTTCTTTATAATTCTACTTACTGCCCATGGTCCAACATTATTTTTATTTCCTGATACACAATCACCAACCTGGTCTCTCTCGCCTGCTTTTAAACTGATGTGGTAAAACCTCAGCTATTTACATTCTTGGTGCCAACACTTGAGCTGCTTAATATGCCTAGATTTTGGAGAAAAAAAAATAAATTATTTGGGCGATTGGATTTACTTTTTTATTGTTAACAGTGAATAATATTTACCAATACTTTCATCAATGTCCCCGCCAACTGAATATGTTCACTTATTCTTGCAGAAGTACGTTGCTTAATCATAGCTTCAGTAAAGGTCTGTGGGAAGCACTTTATGTCTTTGAATGTCTGAATATTTTGTCTTGCTGTCATTCAAAAAAAATCTAGTCAATCTAGGCATAGAGTTGTTGTTGCAATTTATGTTTTTCAGTCTCCTGAAACTAGCATGACATTTACTTCTGAAAACATTTTATTATTGCTGATGAGAATTCTGATGGTAGTGCACTTGTCTGGTTCTTTTAAGTCATCTTTCTTTTTTTCTCTAGAAGCTCTTAAGATTTTAACATTACCCTTGAAGTGCTTTTATTTAATTATAACTCATCTCTGTGGGTTTATTTGTATTTGAGCAGCTTAGTATTCACAGTATATGGTTTTTTCCTTTTGCAAAAATCTCAGAAGTATGCCTCCAAATATTATTTGCCCATTATTTCTTGCACTCTCTTTTTTGAAACTCCCTTTAGATGTAAAAGCATCTGAAATGATCTTCCACATCTCCTAATTTCTTGTTTTTATTTTTAACTATTGGTGTTCCAGGTGACTTTGTCAGTGCTGCATTTCAGTTTACTAATTCTCTCCTTAACTATGCTAGTTGTATATTTATGGGATCTCTTGATCTTTTTAATTTGATAACATTTTAATTCATAGACTTTAAATTTCTCTTTCATATCCACCTATTTTCAGCCACTTTTTCTTTCACAAGTTATTATTCTTTTGAATTTGATATTATTCTTTCATTTATCTCTTTGAGCATCCTAAACATTTGTGTACAATTAATTTCACCAGAAGTGAATTTGTATTCTAATTACTGATTTCATTGCTTTCTTAGGATAAATTTAAGTTGTTGAGTTCACTTTGAGTTGACATTTTCTGTTTTCTTTGTCTTGCACTTTCTTCATTAGTTCCAACCTTACAGTTGCCTCTACCCTGTTGCCTGTTTACAAAACTTAGCACTAAGTCTCACAATGGTATTTCAGGGCTCATCAGACCCCTCACTGAGCCAGGAGATGATCTGACTCAGTTTCTGGCCCTGAGACTTTTTGCTGCTCCTAGCTATCTCAATAGACCCATAGATCTCTGTAACATAAAACCCCAGGCCTCAGGCAGTAGATCTTTCATGTTATGCTACCTCACTGTTGTGGGTACTAGATTAGTTTCTGCCATTTCTCTTTCCTTTTATCTGGAGGAGTTAGAAACCTATAAGCTTTATCAGATGTGAGTAAGTACCTTCATGCTAGATTTGGAAAGTGCAAGTGAGGTAGAGGCAATCTTCCTAAAGCCTCTGTCTGCCTCTGTTGGGATGTAAGGGCACAGCTTTCCTGAAACAGTTTCTAGTGAACCAGGGACTGGTAAAGCTGCCAGCCCAGGACAGCTCCCAGAGCAGCTGAGGTTGTACCTGACTCTATAGTATTCTGCCATCATTCCATGATGTCCAGCCTAGAACCTGATTCTTCAACCCTCCCAATAATTTGTAAGCACCTGATATTCTGAACTAAATTCTATACTATGTTTCAAAATACTTTTTAAAAATTTTTTTATTATTAACATTTAATATATTATGTTTCAGGGGTACAGATCTGTGATTCATCAGTCTTACACAATACACAGTGCTCACCACAACACATGTCTTCTCCAATGTCCATCACCCAGCGACCCCATCCCTCCCACCTCCCTTCACTCCAGAAACCCTCAGTTTGTTTCCTGAGATTAAGAGTCTCTTATGGTTTGTCTTCCTCCCTGCTCCCATCTTGTTTCATTTTTTTCTTCTCTCCCCTATGATCCTCTGCCTTATTTCTCAAAGTCCACATATTAGTGAGATCATATGATAATTGTCTTTCTTTGATTGATTTATTTTGCTAAGCATAGTACCCTCTAGTTCCACCCATGTTGCAAATAGCAAGATTTCATTTTTTGATGGCTGCATAATATTCCTGTGTGTGTGTGTGTGTGTGTGTGTGTGTATGTGTGTGTTTGCCACATCTTCTTTATCCATTAATCTGTCAATGGACATCTGGGCTCTTTCCATTGTTTGGTTATTGTGGACATTGCTGCTATAAACATTATGTTTCAAATTTCTAGAGTGCTTTATATTCTTTCTTTTTTCTTTTTTAAAGATTTTTTAAAAATTTATTTGAGAAGGAGAAAGAAAGCACAAGCAGGGGGAGGGTCAGAGGGAGAAGCAGATCCCCACTGAGCAGGGAGCCCAACACAGGGCTCTGAGGCAATGGCAGATGCTTAACCAACTGAGCCAACCAGGTACCCCAAAAGTGCTTTATATTTTTTTCTGCTGTAACTGATACACCCACCCTAACTAGCTTTAAGAGGGAGCTTAAAATTAAGCTAATTTTATCCTTCACCCTGAAGAACCCAAACACCCAGCCACCATGCCTGATTCTTCAAGAGAACTTACTGTCTTACTTTTCTGCTCTGTTTTGAGTATGTGGAGATGATTATATTCTTTCTAAACCCAACTGAGTCTTTGTTTGTTTATTCTATTAATAATAAAAGGGGCAGAGGGAGAGGAAGAGAGTCTTAAGTAGACTCCATGCTGAGTGCAAAGCCCAAACAATAAATAAAATGTTTATTCTATTAATATATTAGTTCTCACTGCGTTGGGTTGGGAGAGAGAGAATGCTGTCCAAGTATAAATTTATTACAACATCATAACTAGTGGACTCTTCATTAAGTTGGGGTTACCTCAAATTTGGGGACCCGAGCTCCAATGGGTGTGTACCACCACCTCTTTCAATTCTACCATGCTTCCATAGGAAATTAAGCTTTTTTATTCTCCAAATAAAGAGCTTCAAACTTCTCTTCTCTTTTCAAATACTTCCAACTTCTCCCTCGAACTCCACACTATTATCTAATTTGCCACCAGGAAAAATAAAAGCCATCAAAATGGAACTCCTTTCTTTTGGCCACCACCCATCCACAAACCTAACTGCCTCTGTGCGGATCTTTGCCTTTCCTCCTGTCACATTTCAAGAAGGGCACCTGCTCTATCCACAGGTGAGTCTCTTCAGATCTGCCTTGGATCCCATTTCCTCTCACCACTTTGAATCCAGTGGTCAGAAGACATTTTTTTGGTAAAGGTCCAGGTTGTAAAAGTTTTAGGCTTTGTAGGCTATGAGTTCACTCATAACAACTCAAGGCTGCTGATGGAACATGAAAACAGCCACCGACAATAAGGAACTAAGTGGCTGTGGCTTTTGTAAAGCTTTATTTACAAAACCAGATGATGGAGTTGGGGCCCTAGTTTGCTGATTCCTGATGTGGACCTTGCTTCTTTGGCTACCTTTTCTCTCCTGACTCACCCTTCCCTTCTTCGCTACTCGTCTGCCTTGCAAACATCTTAAGAAAATATCAACGACCTTTTTGATACTACCTCCCTCCTGTAGCTATCATCCCAATTTCTCTCCTTTACCTCATAGTCAATATTTTCAAAAGAATTGTTGGCTCTCATTCTTTCCACTCCTTTGTCTTCCATTCATTCTTTAATCCTCTGTCTTTGAAGGCTCTATTCAAAGTGGCCTCTCCTTCCCCTCATCTCTATCTTGTCACTCTAGTTTCTTTATAGTACTAACACTTGGTAATTATTTCATTTGTTTGTTTCCTTTTCATAAAAGCCGTTCCTCACCCTCCAGAGAGAAAGTCCCAGGAGGGTGAGGACCTGGTCTGCTTTGTTTATTGCTTGATCTCGGGAACAGATTGTGAGAGTTCCATGCACACCCATTGGATGAATACATGAATGGGTACACTGTACTGTTTTAGACACTAACATGCTGTTCAGAGTCCCCTTTTCCAGAATTTATTTCCCCAGATGCTGAGAAAATAAATTCTGGATGGCTCTTTGCTGGTACCTTTGCTAAAGGGAACCACAATGCTCAAAGTCATGGCACTCATGGGGAGGCACACTCAATGAGTAATCAGTGTAGGAGTTACAAGGACCTGGTACTCTCTGGTCTCAGGACCATTCTGATGGATTAACCCAACTTTGGAGCTCCTTGTTGAGCAAATGGAAGACTTTGATGAGACTACAGAGAAGCTCAACTTCTCTCTACCCAATTCTGCTTCAGTTCTTTCTCTGCCATCTTTTCTTGTGTGTTTTCCCAAGTGCACCCCTAGATAAATCTCCTAGTGTACAGTCAGCTTCTTTAGGGAACTCAACTTATAATGCTTGCTGAAGTTTAATTGGTCTGTAAATGACAACTTGGAATTCAAACATTTTCTACTGAATTTTAAAGTCAATGCACTTTTCTTCATCTGTTTGTTGGAAGTTTTACATGATTTTTTTCTTTAGTTTTAAAATAAACCCCTTCCCCTTCCTTTTTCAGTTCTCTTTACCATTAAAACGGACTTACAGCAATAGAGTGAATGTTTATTTTTCTCATCCAATCTATCTGCATCTATTATTTAGTTTAGAATAAATCTATCCAGAAATGTTAGTCTTTCATGCATTATTAGAATATCTTTTCTTAAATGCCCACATCTTTCTATTTGCAATGATCCTCCTGTCAGTAGCAGATGTGACCAATATTTAAATATGTATAATTATGCATGTGTATATTTAAGTATTTATGTCTCTGAGAGCCAAAATGCAATGTGTGTTCTTTGGCTTTAGCTTGTAAAATCTGGCAAAACCTAAAAAAAAATTTTTTTAAAGATTTATTTATTTGAGTGAGAGAGAGCACACAGCAAGGAGGGGCAGAGGGAGAGGAAGAGGGAGTCTTAAGCAGACACCATGCTGAGTGCAAAGCCCAGTGCAGGGCCTGATCTCACAATCCTGAGATCAGGACCCTGAGATCAAAACGTGAGCCAAAGCCTAGAGTCAGATGCTTAATGGACTGCACTACCCAGGCACCCTGAGAAAACCTAAAAATTTAAGGAGGGATATCTGGGAGAGACACATTCTAGAAGAGTTATTTATTTCCAAGAAGCTAAATCAATTTCCAGGGTGTCCTTTTAAAACATCCCCAAATAATAGCTTTGCAAAATCTAAAGCCTTTTGGACTCAACCTAGAATTCAGCTATAATTCATTTATATAAGTAATGGACAAAAATGACTAACCTAAAAGTTTACAAAACATGATTGCTTAATCTTCTATTTCTGAAAGTGAAAATTCTTTATTTTATACTGTCAGGGAAGGTCCTTAGAAGAGCTTGGTGCAATCACTGACAACTGAGACACATCTTTTTCTACATGTTTTCCGTATAGGAGAATGAGAAGCCCTGCAAAATCCTCAAGTCTTTGGGCCTCAGATAGATTACATCTACATAGATTATGGTTTCCATTTTCCCTGGAGGCTTCTTTTTAAATGATGTCTATGAAAGCCTTATGTGGTTATGCCTAGACTCTTAGTTCCTTGAGCAAAGGGACCATGTGGTGTTCTATTGTATGTCCTCAGGTGCTGAATGATCCTTGTCCCCTAAGTATATGGGAATATGTGTAGGGACACAGTTCAGTGTTATTTTCAAGGTTCTTCTTTACAAAGCTGCTCAAGTTCAGGAAAAGAGGAAAGTGATGCAAAATTACAACCATGTTTAATTTCTGCTAACTAAAACATAAAGTCAAGCATGGTAACCTCAGCTGCCACATTAATTGTCAATCCTTATCATACATCATTAAGAATTGAGCCTAAGTAAATGCAAAATTAGATAAGCAAAGCTATTACCTTCATATGTAGCTAATATAGCTCCTTATTTAATGATTATACAAGCTGGAGTCCATGATGAAACTAAGTGATATTTGCATTACTCCCATGCTTGTTAAAAGGAAAGCGTGAAGTCCGAAATTCTTCCTGCAGAAAAATTAATGAGTATGTATGAAGTCTTCTATGGTCTTATACATTCTTTTTTTTTTTTTTTTCAAGATCTTATTTATTTTTTTTGACACAGAGAGAGATCACAAGTAGGCAGAGAGGCAGTGGGGGTAGGGAAGCAGGCTCCCCGCTGAGCAGAGAGCCCGATGTGGGGCTCAATCCCAGGACCCTGAGATCATGACCTGAGCCGAAGGCAGAGGCTTTAACCCACTGAGCCACCCAGGTGCCCCGGTCTTATATATTCTTGGGCCAGAAACAACCAGGAATGACACAGATAGTCTTCTCAAGGGGGGGCTTTTACACCTCTAGAGCCAGGTCTCACAGAAGTTAGAATCAGGAGCTGCATTTCTCATCCAACACATCTGCTTAGGGCTTGACAGAATGAGGGTAATTGGATTATACCATTCATTCTCTCTGAGCAAGCCCCTCTCCCTGTTCATTCTAAAGTATTCTTGCTATGTTTGTTTCCTCTCTGTCTATCCCTGTGGGTTTATGATCACCATCATTACTGCTTAGCATTTCAAAAGTCTTACCTATTGTTTATTTCAGTCTCTCGTTACATAACCCAAGGAAGCAGGTCAACATTGCTATTAACATTTCCCAGAAAATGAAGGAGAAAGGAAGCAGAGCCTTGCTTAGGAAGGTCCCAGCTAGTGCACAAGGACTCCAAGAGCTCCGAAAAGAGCCCGGACCTCCTGACTGCACACCTCTCCCCATCTGCCTTTTCTCAGCCCTGAGTGAGAAAATCAGTCCCCTTATCAATTAACTCAAGAGCATGGGTTCTGGAGCCAGGCCAGTGGGGGTTACAATTCTGACATATGGGGCTGCCTGATCTTAGGCAAATTTCTTTCTCTCTCTGAGCATGCATTTCTGACTTTGTACAACAGTGAAAACACTGAACCCATAGTATTGTGATGAAATGATTAATGCGCAGCTCTTACCGTGGTCCCTGCACACTGACGTGCTCAATAAAAGGGATGTCTTTGCTTTGGGTATTCGTTTGACTCGCTACTTCTTGTGGATGTGTTTTAAGTGCACCTTCTGTTTGTGCTTCTTGGTGGGACAGAAAAAGAGCAGACAGCAAGACAGTGTGGTATGTGATTCTCTTCTGTGTCTGGGACTCTCCTTCGGCACTGTGTTCTTTCAGAATTTATGTCTCTCTAAGAAGGCGAAAGGGCAAGTGGTAATGGCTAAAAGAGTCAGGAACAGATGAAAAAGGTAAAAGGGGTGACAGAAATTATGGTAAGCACTTTGTCTTTATCCCTAGCCACTTTCACATAAATGCAATTCAAATGATTTGCTACAAGAAATTATATCTTCACAGGTGTGAAGTGTTGAAATAAAAAAAGGAAAATCAATATGGCACAAAGAAATCAAAATGACTGTCTTTTTAAAAAATTATTATTATTAATTTCCTACACCCAGTGTCACCAAGGAAGAGACCTGCCCAGCCTAGCTTTTCCTGACGAATGTGTGGATGTGTAGCCATTTCTGCTGGTGCATTTTTAAGCAGAGCTGCAGGGGATGTCATGTGTTGCGGTAATTGCCATGGAAACCATTGTTGTGGAATGAATAGGAGAGGTTTTAAATCCTTGGTAATGAGCCCGAGAACTAAGTAGGTCTTCATGTTTAACTTGTTTGGAAGTGGTTCATATTTCACGCAGAGATATTGGAGGCAAAATGTGGGGGGGGGGGCGAAGAATAAGAGAGAGGAAGTTTCTAAAAAAATGTGAATAAACTAACCTAATATGCTACACTTCTACTAGGACTTTTTAATAGAAAAACACCAATGATGCATAGTATCAAGCTCCAAGCCTTGAGCAACACTCTTGCCTATTGAACGGAGTAATTTTGATATATTTCCACCGAAATCAGCATTCAGTTCACCTCGCACAAACCTCAGCAATGCAAGGGAGAATGTAAAGATTTTTAAGGCAATGAATTCTCAGGTTTATGTGGATTGGGAGATCCTTGAAAAGGAGGGCCGAGCTCTGTCACCTTTGTATGCCCCCATGTTGTATGACGTACTATGACAGAATAGACCGATTCAATATGTGTCTTCCATCGGTGATTCAAGGAATGACCAGTAACTAAGGGATTCCCACCTTGGCCAACAGCCATTTATGAGGATCTCTTTTCTTCCTTTCATGTTCATGGTTCTATAATGGCACCTTCTTCTGGCACCTTCTCTCTGACCCAAGACTTTTTCAGGCTGGGTGCCCTCGAGGCAGGACCGGTGATAGAAGCATTGGAAGAGACAAGAAACAATGGATAAAGGGCCAGAAGGGTAAGCTTTCTCTTTCCCAGTGGCAAGGAACTCCCCAACCAGCTCTTTTCCCTCAGCCGGAGACACTGGGGCATACATGCATGGGTTTGGGGATATAAGCTGCTCCCTGAATATTTGTATGGTGAAGGGAATTGGGACACACTACCCCAAAATATGCCACTTTGGTGTAAGAACTATTTTGATCTGGAGGCATTTGAGTTTCTGAAATCTCTTATCTTCCTGAAAGCAGAGCCTCCCCACAAAATTCAGCGGTCATAAATCCCCTCCACAGGCAACTGTGCTCTCTCCCGGCACCGCACCCAGACCCTGCCACACACCAGCACACCGCCCATCACTCCTCCTAAGGGTCCACTGATCTTTCCAGACAGTCCCGGGCTCTCCCGTACGTGCCCTTCTCCTCCTCCCTCTCCCCGCTAAGTTAGGTGCACCGACCCCACGTCCGACCCTCCCTTGAGTTGCCGAGAGCTGGGCGCCGTGTGGATGCAGGAGGCCCCGTTAATAAGCTGCTGTTTTTCTCTTGTTGATCTGCTTTCGTCAGACCGTTGACAGGGCCTGGCTGGAGAACCCAGTAGGGTGGAATGAAAATCATTTTTCCTCCCTCCCCTACGATGTTAACTTTGTCATTCTTGGCAGAGTTTACGGGAGAAAAGAGGGCGGTGATGAAGAAGGGCCCTAGTGAGAAGTCTTCACAGTCTGCCTCTTTATCTTTGTTACTAGTGCTTAGAAAGTGTTAGAAAGGCTTCCTAAAGGTTCAGGGCTGGAGAGCAAGCAGGAGAGCATCCTTGGCTGAAAGAACCACGATGACAGGGGAGGACAAGATGAGAAGTCAACATCTGACCCAGAAATTAAAAGAAAGGAAATGAGAAAGGAAGGGTAGGGAAAGAAGGAATAAAAGAACCCTAGCTTGGGAAGCTTGAAGGCTCAAAGCTTGTAGTTCCTGTGGGTAACCTAACCAACGAGAATCTTTCCTTTCAGCTGATCATATGCCGATATTCTACGGAAAACACTGTACGGTCTCTAAGATGAACCTTCAGCCTACGTGTGGGTATTAGATCTGCCATTGCTTGCTGCAAATTACTTCACTTCCTGAAGTTTCATCCTCCTTAAATGGAACCAGTGGATAATTAAATACACCACCAACAAAATTATTGTGGAGATTAAATACAATGATATATGTACCTTTTCAGATACGTGCTAAAACGTAGGAGTTTCAATAAAAAGTAAGGGATCGATAAAAGTCACCGAGTATGGTTATTCATCTCGACTTGCACAGACCTGCTCCCTCTTAGTCTTCACTTGAATTAGAAACCCAGACCTGGCTGCAGAGTCATCATTCACAGTTTTCTATTGGGATTCTGCTTTCCCTCCTTACTCTACAGACACTTCGAGGTGAATGGAGAGAGGGAAAGAGTGCTGTTTTAGTGCTATTTTAGACTATTACAGCTGGAAATGCAGCAATTCGAAAATCCTGTCCTGCTCATAACTTCTATATTTGAGGAAATTCTCCAGGGAATTCTAGGCAATGAACAGCAGAGTTGATTGGTCATATTGGCTGGTTTAAAGCCCTCTGGTTAATGTTGGAATTGGAGCACCCCCCCCCCTTAGATTTTCTGTGCAGAACTTAATCTTAAGATTGCACCACTGTCGGGGCACCTGGGTGGCTCAGTGGGTTAAAGCCTCTGCCTTCGGCTCAGATGGTCCTGGGATTGAGTCCCGCATTGGGCTCTTTGCTTGGCGGGGATCCTGCTTCCTCCTCTCTCTCCGCCTGTCTCTCTGCCTACTTGTGATCTCTCTCTCTCAATCTGTCAAATAAATAAACAGGTGTCTTAAAAAAAAAAAAAAGAAAGAAAGAAAAGATTGCACCGCTATCTAGCTAGGCTCATCAAGAAATAAAGTCAAGAAGAAGGTGGGAGCAAGATGGCTGCATCTGTAGCTGGATCTTAGGTCATAATGGCACCTTCTCAGAGAAGTTGACCTCAGCCATCCTGTCTTAAAATATCACACCAACAACCCCCTATGTCCTGGCTTCATTTTGCTCCTTAGCACTTATTACCTGAGACACCTGATGTTTTCCTTATTTTTCTGGTTGATAAGAATCACTCACAACTAAAATGTAAACTCCACGAAGAAAGAGACTTTGGTCTGTTTTGTTCCCTGCTTTATCTCAGCAACTAAAACAGTGTCTGGGACAGAGGAGGCACTTTTCGCGTGTTAGTTGGATGAATGAAGTAGAAGAAAGGGCATGAAGCATGTCTGTGTACCTCTTATTAAGACAGAGTTGCTCATGCAACTAGTAACCCAAGGCTGATAAATGGCCTTGGATGCCAGCCGGTCAGGTCTGTAAGCCTTCTACTGAGATCAGGGGGCAGCGTGGCTGGGAAGGAGACAGAGCAAGCAGACGCTGTTCTGTTGGAGAGAGAGGACGCTGAGAATTTTGTTGTAAGTGAAGGGAACAAGTGAGAGAACTAAAGGAGGGTGTGACAGATGACAGAACACCATCCCAATCCTATCAGGACAGGAAAAAGTCTATGCTGGACTAAAGGTATGTTCTGGACTCATTTTACCATGGGGCATTACACGGTTAGGCTCTTTGACAATAATATTAAGTGTGTTTGAAACACACATTATGATAGTGATATAGGAATATACATTCTATGCTTTGAAAAAAAAAAGCATATATGTTTTAGTGTGCCTGTATTTGAATTATGCCTATCTATCATTCTTTTGAGGAAAGAATAAGGACTTGGAGAGCTACACACCTCAGAAGGAATGGATTCAGACTAAAATTCCTTTGGATGGGCTGTAGGCTGCCGGTTATAGCTATTCTTGGAAAGTTGACCTGAGCTGGGAAATCTGTCCAGTCATATTGAAGAGAAATCAGGTTGAGGATTTCATGACATTGAGACTTCATTCAAGATTTCCTCTTTTACTTGGTTAATTGGTTGGAAAGCCAACCTAAAGCAGTGTGAGGTTGGCTTTGTAGTACATTTTTTTAGAAGCACAGAGAGCTATCAGAGATTTCTAAAGCTTCATCAAACAGCAAATTTGCATTCAATAACTCTTTCAGTGCACATTTTTATACTCCTAGAGCTCTTTACCAAAGATCATAGCTAAGGTTGTGGAGGTCTTAGCAAAAAGTGGAGAATACGGCAGGTAGCAGAGAGTGGCCCATAACTGAGCAAAGGGAAGCATGCCTCGCTCCTCCCTCACGCCATTGGCATAAATCCTACCTTGGAATTCCCAGGTAGGCCATTTACATGGATTAGAAATTTAGATGGTTTGTAATTAATAAAGAGTTAAGAGAGCCTTTACCAAATAACACTTTGCTGGTGGGGCCCGTCCCTCAATTTGCATGAGTGAATTCACTGACCACTGATGCTGTTTGAGTTGACAATGGTGATTTTTATGCAAAGTCAGTCCTATCATCCACCTTTTCTCATGCACACTTGTTTAAACACAGACAAACCAAATAACTGGTATTGGTTTTGAGCAGCTACTGTATGTCAAACACTGAGCTAGGCACTTAACATTCGTTTTCCTTAATCTTTCTAACATCCTGTGGGGGTGTCTAACTGATGAGGAAATTAAGACTCAAAAAGTTTAATAACTCGCTCAGAGCCACACGGCTACTGAATACTAGATTCAACGCCAGATTTCTCTAGCTACCAATTTCATTTTATTTTGCCATACTTCATGTGCCTCCCAGAGGAAACATTGCATTCCCCAAATCACCAAGGAAGTGGTCAGACATGCTGAATTTTGGTGGTAGAAGGCGATTTGAATTTTGTGATATTTATTACAATTTATCTTTAGATGAATGATTTTTTACACTCTCCCCAGCAATACACACATTTTCTAAATTTTTTAGTAGCCATGTTAAAAAAGTAAGAAGAAACCATTAAAGTCAATTTTAGAAGTATATGTAATTTGGGGGACCTAGGTGGCTCAGTGTGTTAAGCATCCAACTCTTGATTTTGGCCTAACTCTTTTTTTTTTTTAAAGATTTTATTTATTTATTTGACAGAGAGAAATCACAAGTAGATGGAGAGGCAGGCAGAGAGAGAGAGAGGAGGAAGCAGGCTCCCTGCCAAGCAGAGAGCCCGATGCGGGACTTGATCCCAGGACCCTGAGATCATGACCTGAGCCGAAGGCAGCGGCTTAACCCACTGAGCCACCCAGGCGCCCCAGCCTAACTCTTGATCTCAGGGTTGAGAAACAGCCCCACACTAGGCTCCATGCTGGGGGTGAAACTTGGCTAAGATTCTCTCTCCCTTTCCCTCTGACCCTCACAGATGGAACCTCACCCCCCACTTGTGTTCATGCTCTCTCTGGAAAAAAAATGTAATTTAATGTCTAAAATATTACTACTTCAACATATAATCAACACAAAACATATTAATGCAATATTTTATATCATTCTTACACTAAGTCTTGGAGAAATCCAGTGTATATTTTATACCTACAACACATCTCAATTCAGATTACCACCTTTAAAGTGCTCAGTAGCCATACGTGGTCAGTGACCACCATCTCAGGCAGCAGTTGTGGAGTCAGGAGAGGCTGCGTCTCGGCATGTGATATATTTGTTGCCAAAGTTTACTGAACTTTAAAATCTTGAATTAATGGTGTTTTCAAGATAGATGGAAGCGTTAAGAGTACGTGTATATGTGTATGTGTGTGTACTTACACAGGGATGTGGAGAGGTTGCAGAGTTTAACTTGTTTAATGTCCTAAATGGTGTAGGGTATCCTGTATACCGAACAATGTGAGTTATTTATAAAAGCCACAATCTGGGTCATTCCCAGCACAGATTGCTAATACACAGGTCATATTTACAACTGAGCAAATCCAATTTTGTATGACACTAGAATTATCCTCATGAGTATGAGAAGGTCCCAGCTCTGAACAAATGTAACTTGGGTTCATGCTTTTCTCTCTGCCCTAGTACATTGTTTATTCACCAACGATACAGACTGTACAGACACAACAATTTTTCTTTTCTGTAAGTGACAATCAATAGAGAACGGGCACTAAACAGCTATCATAGCTTGGTGTAGACTTCAGGTAGAAATAATTTTAAGTGTATCATAGATAAAGTAAAAAACAGAATAGACTTTTCAGTGTTCCACATTTCTATATTTTGCTAATATAGCTTTCTAATTATTCCTCTTGAGATTCTACTTTTAGTTGTTTGTTAATGACATTTTGCTATAGCTTACCTAACCTTTGTTTTATACATATAAATAGATAAATATAAATATAAATATATATATATATATCTGCATAGCAGTGATGTCACCCTATCACCCTATGGCTAGAGCTTGGCAAATGTGGAAGCAACTCAATCTTGGCATATTTCACTTCCTTTTTCTAGCCCCTTTGTTCTCTGATCTTCTGCTAGTGATTCTGCATAGTGTCCCTCTCCCCAACCACACCACATCCTGCTCTCTTATACCTAATATATATATATATATATATATATAGAGAGAGAGAGAGAGAGAGAGAGTCTATGGGCAAAACCATGTCCTATGTATAATTCAATTTTTAAAGTTTCTTAGGGTTGTTTGCATCTGAAGCTTTCTATTTCACGATGGAAGAAAACTAATGAGTGTCAGACATTGGTAAGTAGTGGGAGGGATGCATTTATGAACTTAGTGATGTAAGAACCACATGAAACAAGGTCAGACCAGGCAAATGGAGGGGACTTTATTCAGAGAAATAGTCATACCGACGACAGAAGGGCTGAGAAGCCAAACAGGGGTTACTGAGATAACCCAGAGGCTGATAACTAGAAAATTGGATGGGAAGAAGATTGTGCTTAGAGTCCAGGGCCAGAGGGCAGCGGGAAACAAGGCAGACTTGTCCTGCAGCAACTAGAACTCTAGGACAGACTGCCTAAGGCAGAGAAGTGCCTGGGTTGTCTTCCTGCCCTCTACTCTACATAGCCTCCCAATGGCCAAACTCAGCCAGAAATCGTCTGGACAACAAAGACTCTGCTCTGTAATCAGAGCAGAGCAGAAGAAGGGCAAGCTGTGATGTCTTGATGTTGGAGGCATACCCTGCGTGCTCCATGTGAAGAATGAGGTGTATGAGATCTGTACTGTGTTGTGCACACACATCTGGCCCAGATCCTTCTGTCAGGTGTCGAGGGTAATGGCATTTGCTAATTCCCTTTTCCTTTTCTCCCCGGATCTGCTCGGCTGTCAAATCCCATTGCCTTAACCTCTTCAGTAATTCCTGAATCAGTTCATGCTTCTCCTTTCCTATTATCACTCTCGTCCAAGCCACCGTTGTCTCCTGCTGGGATTACTACAATTACTGCCTACCATCTACCAGCGTCCATTCAGACTTGAGCCACTTTTTAGTCTGTTCTTTACACCAGGGGCAGGGGAATCTTCTCCGACTATGAAAATGCTCATGCTATCACCTTGTGTAAATTCCTTTAGAGGATTCACTTGGTATTGTGCAGGCAAGGACCTGCCTGGTCTGGCCCCCACCCATCTCTCCAACCACACCCTGCCCACTACCTTCTCTGAGCTCTTTCTGTTCCAGGTTCAATGAGGACCTTCTTTAGGCTTTGAACTCGTCATGCTGGCTCCTTCTATGGCTGCCGGTCATACTGCCCACTGGCCTCCAATGCTCTTTCCCAGTTGACCTCTGGGTTGCTTAAGTTCTGGTTTGGTCTTTCTTCAGGGAAGTCTTCTCTGACTTACCCAAATAGGTGATGTTTCTCTCATCCCGATCTTTGAAAGCAGAGACCATATGCCCATTACCCCCTTCTTTCTATGGCATAAAAGGTGTTATGGACTGAAAAGCATTCCCCGAAATATTCATATCAACATACTGAGTCTTCTTGAGATTAAATGGGATTTGCTTGCTAGGTTTGGGCTTGCTTGGCACCCATCACCCCTTCTTTTTCCATTTTTCCCTTTTGGAATGGGAATGCCAATGGTCTGTCTGTCTCACCACTGCATTTTGGATGCACACAATTTGTCTCATTTCACAAGGTCACATCTCAAGAGGAATTTTGCCTCAGGATGAATTACACAAGACTCCCTCACATCTGATTTGAATGATATTTAGAAGAGACTTTGGATTTTGGACTTCAGACTCGATGCTGGAATGATTTAAGACTTGTGGGGTTGTTTGGGTGGAAGGACTGTAATTTGTCGGTGAGAAGAACAGGAATTTCAGGGGTAAAGGGGCCAAATGTTGTGGACTGAGTTGGGTCTCCTCAAAATGAAAACATTGACGTCCCAGTGTGATGGCATTTGGAGATGGGGCCTTTGGGAAGTAATTAGTTGGGAAGTAATTAGTGTTAGATGAGGTCATGAGGGTGGAATGCTCATGACGGGGCTAGTGCCCTTATAAGAAGAGAGCCAGAAAGTTCGCTCCCTCCCTCTGTCGGCCGTGTGAGGACACCATGAGGAGGTGGCCATTTGTAAGCCAAGGAGAGAGCCCTCACCAGAAAACCATCTCTGCTGGTACCTTGATCTTGGACTCCTAGTCTCCAGAACTATGGGAAATAAATGTCTGTTATTTATGCTGCCCAGACCATAAAATTTTGTTATGGGAGCCTGAGCAGACTAAGACAGAAGGTGCCCCATAAATGGAGAATTAATGAATAAACAATGCTAACAAGGAAATGGCAGCCCAACCAGCCAAAAGCTTCCCTTGGGATCTGTCTCTGATCCCTGACTCACATAACACGGAGTAGCCTTTTCTCTTCTTTACCGATTATGCAGGGTGCGAATCTGTTTTACGGCACCCCACAAAACACTTAGAAGTCTCCTTTGAGGTCAGAGCAAACTGTTTCATTTCACAGCCTGAAGCATTTCGCTTCTTTATCCTCCCTGACACGGTGGGTGTGAGTTTACACCTGGAAATAGGATCCACCTCTAGGAGGTATTGAAGGACAGGCCACATGGGGTTGTGTCCTTGGGAGAACAAATATATCGGGCAAATCTCCATTTATTTTCTGCTCGTCTCCATTAGGAAAAGCTGCAGGCAAGAAGGATACTATGTACTTCTTTCACTCCCACACAGCGCTTTCTTTACTTAAAATTCTTTATTTCTTCCCAGCCATTCATTGCTAGGTTACACTTTCTGGAAACAATAGGCTGCCATTTAGCTTCTCTCTTGAAGTCTCACTGTGCCTCAACCCAAGGACTCGCCGCCATGAAGTATTATTGCACAGTTTGGAGAGGCACGTGGCTTTCCCAAATGGACTTTCATTTGCACTGATCAGCAGCAACCACAAAAGCCTTGTGTCAGAGATACAAGGCAACCTCTTTGTCTGAAACCACCCCCTCCTCTTTTGTTTTCTTCCAGAGCTCACTGTGAATTATGTTCCACATGCTCTTTTCCGTGCCTCTGCAGATGTGAAACTTTAAATGCAGGGTATTTAAAAATAATAAGAAAAAAAAAAAAACCCCACCATGAAAATTATAGAGCTTTGTAGTCAAGCGGCATGCGGCTCCCCAAAGAGCTCCTTACAGCAAGAGTTCAGATGGTTTATGGGTTGTTGATTTGAGCTATCTGGATGACAGAAGGAAGGGGGTCAGAGGGGAGGGAAGTTAAATATCCACACTGGAAAGTACCTCAAAACCAGCTCTCCCAGACCCTGTTCCTACTCAGCAGAAACACATCAGATAGCTTTGCGTGGGAGGCCAGGGTTCTCCATAGCTTGATGATCCTGCTGTCAAGGAAGGAAGGGCCTTGCGGGCACGCCCAGATTGGGGCCATGAAAGGGAAATCTTGTCAGCTCCAGCGACATTCCAGGGATGAAATAGTAGTACCCGCGCTGGTCTCAGTCGGTTCTCATCAAAATCCCATGAAATGGTGAAATTGACATTTACCTCTCCAGTGCAAGGACGGGGGTACCACCCTGCCCCCCACCTTCAGGACCAAGCCCGAGCGGCTAAGCTGAAGGTTCACATGAATGACCTTCGATTACGTGGAGTCTCTTGGTGCAAGGATTTGCCTCCTTCCCTTCCCTGGAGGCATTCCTTTCCTGGAGGCATCAGGTCAGTGTTGGGGTACAAAGACCCAGCCCTTTGACCTCAATTTGGGGCAACTCTAAAGGGTCACCCTTGCTCCAGAGCTCTCTGTGGGATCAGCTGAAGCCTCTGTTATGACTCTATTGTGGTTCAACTTCTCCCATGGCCAGATGCTGCTTCCTTCACTTCTTTACTGACTTTATCCCCGAGAGCTTGCCTATATCACTCCCCCCACACCCCTACCCCTGCTTGTAAATGTGCTGCTTGCACACAGCCATCTTGGGGGCTGCTGCCCAGGGAACCTATCTGCTGAGTTGTGTTCCTCCAAAAATCCTATGTTGAAGTCCTTTCCCTCCAGAATATGACTGTATTTGGAGATAAGTTCTTCAAAAGGGTGATTAAGTAAACAGGAGGTCTTTAGGATGAACCCCAATCCAAAACGGCTGGTGTCCTCATAAGGGGAGGAAATCTGGACACACAGCAAGGGATTCCCGACCCCATACCCACCAAGGGATGACCACTTTCACAGAGAGGAGACTTCCATTTGCACCCCAAGGAGGGAGGACTCTGAAGGAGCAAACCCTGCCCACCCATGACTCCAGACATGAGAGAAACTACATTTTTTAAAAAAATTTATTTATTTATATGACAGACAGAGATCTCAAGTAGGCAGAGAGGCAGGCAGAGAGAGAGAGAGGGAAGCAGGCTCCCTGCTGAGCAGAGAGCCCGATGCAGGGCCCGATCCCAGCACCCTGGGATCATGACCTGAGGCCTAACCCACTGAGCCACCCAGGCACCCCCAGAAACTACTTTTTTGAAGCTTAACCACCCAGTCCGGGATAATTCGTTATGGCAGTACCAGTAAATTAATACACCACCTAAGACATTTCCTCTAGTTCCTCTCTCTGTGCATTTTATAAATAAGAACCTGAGGGTTAAATAAAATGCCTAAGGTATAACATGTCTTGTACCAATAGACTCCAAGGTTAAAGCGATAGTCCAAGCCAAATTCAATGCCTTTCTGTTACCAGAGATGGACTCTGAGCTTCCTACTGCACCTGCTTATCCTACTAAAACCGCTATTAACCCTCACTATAGATACTAAGAACTAAATTACACTCAATATCATTTAACCTCTGCCCCAAATGAAGCCTCCTTCTAATTGGGGTTGATCAAGAGGAACAAGCTACAGATTGCTATTTATTTGCTTAACTAATCATTAAAGAAAGCATGTTCCCCCAACCCCAGACATACTTACAAAATTCAAGGCAATATACAACTTGAAATATAATTATGGGAAGTAAAATGGATACTTATAGATGAAAACGATAATAGCTTCAAACCAATATCAAAAGAGAGGTTAAGAAAACCTTGATGACTTTTCTCAGAAATAGGAAATCATGATCTATTCTTAGCCAGCAGAAAATTATTGACCCACTGAGGAAGACAACAACCTATTATATTTAGGGGAACCTGGGTGGCTCAGTCAGTGAAGTACCAACTCTTGATTTTGGTTCAGGTCATATCTCAGGGTCATGGGATTGAGCCCTTCATTGGGCTCTATGCTCAATGTGGAGTCTGTTCGTCCCTCTCCTTCTGCTCCTTCCCCACTCTCTATCTCTAGAATAAGTAAATTGAAAACCAAACACAAAAACAAAACAAAAACTCCTGGGTGCCTGGGTGGCTCAGTGGGTTAAAGCCTCTGCCTTCGGCTCAGGTCATGATCTCAGGGTCCTGGGATTCAGCCCTGCATCGGGCCCTCTGCTCAGTGGGGAGCCTGAATCCTCCTCTCTCTCTCTGCCTGCCTCTCTGCCTACTTGTGATCTCTGTCTGTCAAATAAACAAATAAAATCTTAAAAAAAAAAAACCACAACTAGAGCGTATCATGCTTAGTGAAATAAGTCAAGCGAAGAAAGACAACTATCATATGATCTCCCTGATATGAGGAAGTGGTGATGCAACATGGGGGCTTAAGTGGGTAAGAGAAGAATAAATGAAACAAGATGGGATTGGGAGGGAGACAAACCATAAGTGACTCTTAATCTCACAAAACAAACTGAGGGTTGCTGGGGGGAGGGGGTTTGGGAGAAAGGGGGTGGGGTTATGGACATTGGGGGGGGGGTGTGCTTTGGTGAGTGCTGTGGGGTGTATGGACCTGGTGACTCACGGACCTGTACCCCTGGGGATAAAAATATATGTTTATAAAAAAATAAAAAATTAATTAAAAAAACACAAAAAACTCCTACTTATATTTAATTTTTCAAAACACTGTGATCCCCATAACCATAAAATAACTTTCAAACATATCCAACATGCCAAATTATTTATACTATTAGGATATTTATTACAATATATATTCATAATTAAAACTAAAACCTAATTAGAAGGGCTTATAGGCTCATCTCTCTGACTCTCACTACTCCCTGTCCTCAGAAAGAAAGGCTGATGGTTATCTTGGTGTTCAGGGAATGTGATATTGAATTCTGGGGCTGAGACTGTGACAAAACCCCTTCAGGAGACAATAAGAACCAGCACGTGCACTCTTGCACGGGTAATTATAAATGGGGAGGTTGACCGCGAATGATTTCGGACTGTGTGTTAGGCTGGGAGGGACCTCGGAGACGCTCTAGTCCACTTAACAGATGAGGGAGAACAGGCCCGGAAAGATGAAATGATGTGTCTGCAGTCACATGCTCACTAGTGTGGAAGCCGGGGCTAGAGCCAGTGGCCCCCGGCTGCCCATCTGGGGGTCTCTCACCAATGACCTGCTGCCTTTTCTTTCTGGAGACGCTGAACTTAAAATCAAAAAGTAACCAAATTAAAGGAAAGCTGAGAATAATCTTTAGAATAGATTTTTTTTGTGAACGGTATTCATCTCTGCGTGTTATAAATGGGATTAATTTATGCCCTATGTTTGTATTCTCTGTCCCATAATATACAATTAGCTCTTTGAGGGAGGTATGATAGATGTTTTATATAGAACAGATCAAAACTTGCTCAACAACGGAGGTTAGAGAACAAGGAGCCCAATAATTTCACCTGGCTGATGAATCAGGTTCCCAGAAAAATGGACATTAAAAGAACTTATTGCTGAGATGACCAAAAAAAAAAAAAAAAAAAAAAAAAAAAGTCATTGCATTAAGGCTACTTGCACTCTTTGCCATTTTAGGAACAAAATGGTGCTATTTCATGGGGAGGGGACCAGGAGTGGTAGAAGACTGAGGACTTCCATGGGGTGAGTGACTCCTGGTAGCCTGGGAGGCAAAGCACACACAGTTGAAGAACAGATTGCATGCTGAAAAGACACTGAACCTGAAGGCATACAATAATATAAAGCCCGTTTCTGTGCTGTGCTCTTGAATATCCTGTGGTATTTGTGAGGCGAGTTCACATTTATCTCTTATTAGCTGCTTTGCTGGAAAAATCAGTGCATATAAAATCTCCTGCTGTCCAAGACATATATGTGACAGTTGTAGAACCAACAGAGGTAATTACTGGGTGGTGTGGGAAGCCGGTCTACAGCCTGGTGGGTCAGATAGTCTCAGGTGAGGACCGCAGTTTTGGTAAAACAATGACAAGGGTGCACTGGAAATTTGTGGATAGGCAAGTATTTGGGTAAGAGGCAAGATTCCAAACACTTGTCTCTCCCAGAGTCCTCCTCCCCACCCACAAATGTACAAAAAATCCTTTTATTCATAGGTACGTCCTTGATAATCAAGTTTCAAAGCCCCATTAAGGAAAACAAAATGTCGGTGAGATATGTGTTCCCTCTCGTCTCACATTTTGGGGGAGGATGATATCGTGTCATTTCCTGACAAAAGTCAGGAAAATAATTTACCTACAACATATAAACCCATTCTAACGTAGTCTCTTCTTGCCTGGAGAGTAATTATGGCCTGTAATTGTCTTTAGGAGCTAGCTCATTACCCTAGGGCACATACCCTAGCAGAGAAGAAGTGGGTCGCACACCGACCCACATAAACACCAGTTCATTTATAACATAGTCCGCTTACCATTAAAAACACGGGGTTCATCTACCCAAGTGTCCTGGATGTGAACTCGCTAATGACCACAAAAACCCTCTCCTTGCCACCTGGGTCCACGGGTCCAAATTAACCAACATGGGGTTGAACTCTTGAAAAAGAGATCTACCTGAACCCCGTGAACAAAAGCATCTGTTGTGCTATTTATAGACAATTTATCAAAATTCAGTGGGTACAATTAGCAATAGAGAGATTATTGGGTGGTGACTGCCGTGTCACCCTGCACGGGTGAATTTGCATAACCCCCTGTGCATGACAGTCCGTGGGCGTTGCCTTAGTGTCTAGTGGCAATTTTGTAAGAGAACTGCCATTGGCTATATGGCCCCAGTGCTTTGAAAGCTGTTTTGAGTGGATTACTGGTGCCAGGCACCATAGGAACGGATAATTTTTTTAAGTGCTTGTCAGATTTCTTTTCCTGATTGTTATCAGTGTCATCCTATATCCTGAGGGGTTTTCAGCGCAAGGTCTGTTCTCTGAACCTCTCACTGGATTGTTACCTTTCTCCTGGAGCGCAGCCAAAATGACACACCTCCTCTGTGGACGTATTACCGCTTGCCTCGGTGCTTTTAACCACAGACGTGGCCTTATTTTGATATGCTCTTCATTTAAAGGCTGCTTCTGCTAGAGTTATTATTTTATTCCTCAGCGCACTGCAAAATGTCTCTCTGAGGGGCTCTGCTACCTCACTAATCTTGAAAGTATGAACTTCTCTCATTTTTTTAATTGTTTTCTATTGAAGATTTACTCCTTCTTAGCATAAAAAGATTGTGCATATATAAAATTATATCCCGAGGATCATGCCCATGGAACAAAAGCATCGTTTTATTTGTTGCTTTGTGTTTTGTTCATTTTTCTGACTCGCTCTTGAGAATGATGCCATGGATGACGAACTCATTCTTAATATGATAGGAAATCTTTGCCCTTAATTAAAACATCCTTTTTCTTATGTAGAGAAGCACACTTGATGTCATCTCTTTATAGTGGGCCTTGTTTGGGTTTCTTTGGTTTGTAGGCAGAAATAGAGTTAATCCAGTTAGAGGATGACTAGCCAGACTAGATTCAGTGGAATGTTTATATCTAAGAATATCTGCTGTAACCTGAGTGGGCACATGTGATGGAGTTTTTTTATATTCACACGGGGGCACGCACGTGCACACGTGCCCAGCCACGTGCCTACACACATCTCCATAGATCGTGTCTGGCTTTCCAAATAAATCACAAAAGAATACGTTAAGGTGGAAATGGGCATCCTTATGTAAAAAAAAAAAGAAAACAGAAGATATCATCTTTCAGGTTTTATTGTGGTCTCTCATTTTATTCTTCAAGTGTTTGAGGAGAGCCGAGGAGATGCGTGGGCTGATTGCTTCGTTCTGTGTGTGTACTGAAGAGAAACAGAAACCTCACTGAGGTGTGTGCATGATGGTGATCAGGAATCCAGGTGCTTCAGGCTTTAGAATTTTAAGGATGACTTCAGGGGCGCCTGGGTGGCTCAGCCATTAGGCGTCTGCCTTAGGCTCAGGTTATAATCCCAGGTCCTGGGTTTGAGTTGCATGTCGGGCTCCCTGCTCAGTGCGAAAGCTGCTTCTCCTCCTACTCCCCCTGCTTGTGCTCCCCCTCTCACTGTGTCTTTTAATAAAGTCTTTTTTAAAAAAAGAGTTTTAAAGATGACTTTGGACAAAATATTTTCTTTTAGGTGTAGAGCTAGACACTCATTCAAGGGTCCTGGAAGGAACAACCGAGTTTTATTTTTGCCACTTTTTGCCAAGAGAATATCAAATTAAGGAATTATTTTACATGGATTATTGGAAGGGCTGTTCAAATTTGTTTCAATACTCGTTGGTGAGCAATCTCTTATAATTCCTTTTTAATTCCACGTGTGGGTTCTGAAAGGAAAATGTTCCTTTCTTCTTCTCTCTGTCTGCCCAATTAATGGTAAGAAGGGTTTGCAGAATTTTAGGCTTGCTCTTTTCTTCTTTCAGACTTCCACTTGTTTTTTTTTTTGTTGTTGTTGTTTGTTTGTTTGTTTGTTTTGGTTTGGTTTGGTTTTATTTTGTTTTATTTTGGTTTGGTTTTTTGCAGTCACCATTTCGGTGTATAGTAGTAGGAGTATTATACTAATAGTCTTCTACATGGAATCTTTTAATTTTACTTTAAAACACTTCATAAGTTTGTTCACGGATCTATACAGAAATGTCACACAGCTATTACATAGGTAGCTCTGTCAGGTATAATAGCCACTGAAGCCCAGGGAGAGAAGTGATTCGCCCAATCACTTCCTCCAATAACCAAGTCAGGTTAAAGGCCACGTTTATCATGCTGCATACTATCCTTGCTGTGCTGTACGTAACAGGATAGTCCTCACATCCACTCTCCTGTGACCCCTTTCCTGGTCCCAAATTGCTCCCTTCCAGGAGGAGTGAGTAAGATAGTGGCCTCGGCCAAATGCTCCACGCTTTCTTCAACACTGTACTGACCTTACCGATGTGTAATGTGCTTCTGGGTTTGTGCTCACCCGGTAGCTGGAAGGAGCCACTGTTGTATTTTATGTTAGATTCCAATTTTAACACTGGTCACTAGCACTTGTTACATCACGCTATCCATAGGTAGGATGCTGGCATGCTTTTAATCGTGTTCTCCTCCTTTAACATCTTTAGAACATAGATCTGTACTTGTTGTGGGCATGTAATTGATTCAGGTCCCCAAATGCAAGCACTCATGTTAGCTTTCATATTAACTTTGTGTTAGAAAGAGTCAATAAAATCATAGCCAGAGCCATATCTCATTAGGGACTGATGTATTTCTCAAGGCAAAACTCACTGGATGCTTGGTGTTGAAACTGTCATTCACTCAAGTCATTGAAAAATGGTATCTCACGCAAAAGACTGTAGGACTCTCTGAAGGCAAGGGTAGTATATTCTACTTCTTTTATCATAATGAAAAGACCTGGTTCTCAGGACAAAAAAAATTTAACTCATTATCTGTGTTGCATACATTTAAGATTCTCTGTTAAATGCTTACTCCTCTTGAAGACAGAACCATCTAGTAACATAAGGAAATGCGGTAGGCTATTGGGTAGGCCGCCAGCTGCTGAAAAGGAGCTCAGTCTTTGAGAGCAAAAGAGTTGAACAGGTTGCCTCTCCTCCAGTTCACTTGTGTAGTAATTTTGAGATCTGAATTTTAGTTTGAAAATGGAACTAGAAATTCTCCCCTCCTTGCATTTCAGCTAAGACCTTAGCCAACCTTTGACATTTATTCCGTGCGCATGATTAAGGATGAGGCCGACTGTTTTTCTACCTCTTGCTCCTCACCACCAGGCAAATCTTAAGTAGCGAAGGCGAGGTCAGCATTAGGAAACTCAGCAGACACCAGAAATTCACCAGAAATCAAGACTTTGACCTAATTCACAAACCTGCTCCAGTGAAAGAATCTGCTGAGAGCTAGAAGACTCCTTTCCAGAAGGAGGCTGTCTTCCATGGTGGGAGAAAAATGAATGTTCTAGCAGATTCTTTTGCCTTAGAGATTAAACATACAAGCTGACAATGGCCAGACCATATGTTAAAAATAGGACTATTACCTACTATCTGCAGCAACCAGTCCAGGAAACCAACCCACTGTCCTTCGTAACCAGCTCTGGAGGCCAGCTCTCTAGAAGCCAGACTTAGAAAAAGTCCTATCAGTATTTCTAGAAGACAGTCCAGAAAGCCAAACAAGAACCCTTTTAATGATTGGCCTCAAATAACTAGTGCTGGATCAGCAACTGACAGCATTCCTAATTCTTGTCTCTGCTTCTGCCTAAGGACCAACCAGACAGAGCCAGAAGTGCACCTGTAACCAATCACCTGGGGCGACCCACTTCCAGTCCGTCTGCCTACAGCCTCCCACATCAACAGCCTCCAGCCAGGGTATGTCTGACGCTTCCCTTTTGTCCTCCATGCACCTTTCCCACTCTGCTCCCTGACTGAGTCTCAGCCACAGCACAAGAGATGGCAGCTGGCCCCATTCCTATAGCAAACTCGGCATAAACAACCCACGTCAGTTCTCATTTGCTTGCTGTTCATTTATTTCCACATGCCCCAAAGTTTCTTTTCCCATCTTGTTGTCAAGCAGTGAAGTATGGGGCTCTGCAAACACACCAGTCGCCTGTGTTTGAACCCAGGCATGGACGCTTGCCCGTTGTGTGGCCTTTGACATATAGAGATATGTCAAACTCCTCATTGGAAGTGGAGTGGATCCCTGCATTTGCTTCATAAGGTATGTGAGTTAGATGACTCAGGCCCATTAAAGCAACAAGAACTATCTATCCTAAGTGCTGCTGTGAACCATTTTATCAGCCCCATTACAATTAAATTCCTTGTCCCATTACTCATTTCTTTGACCTGCATCCCCGGGTATAAATCCTGATAAGATGTAAATCCTATCTGGAAGAGGCAGCATTTGAAACTGTTGACATTTATTCACAAATTAACCTGAATTAGTAGATAAGATTTATTAACCTAGGAAGAATCCTGAAATTTGATATCAGCGAGTCTGGAGAAAGGCTTTACGTGTGTGTGTCCTCAGGGGGTGAGGTGGCTGGGGACGTCAGTAGGCATCAAATGAACACCAAAGGCACAAGAGCAAGGAGAGGGCACTGAATTTTTTAGGAGGTGGTTGTGGTTGCAGGGGGAGGATGTTTGGGAACAGACACCAGCACCGTGGAATCTGTCCACTTAACGAGGCCCAGATTCTCATGGTGGACACAGTCCTGGTAGCCTCATACGTTTTAATAATTGGGGGAAGTAGATGGACCCTCTTCTCTAAAGGAATCCAGGGCTCCCTGTGCAGATTCTTCTATTTCTGCTCATCAGGAAGTTATCTCAAGAATTTATCATTGGTAACATTCACCAATTTGGACTAAGAATCAGCCTTTCTCCCCCTGCTGTTCTGTGACCTCCTGTTTAGTCATGAATCACTGCGTGGGCGGGCAGGTCTTCTAGAGTTAAAGAATTCAAAAAAAAAAAAAAAAAATCCCTTTTGCTCTATCAAAAGACAACCCCAGCTTAGGTATTTTGCTAGAAAACAGTCAAAGCATGAGATTTCTCTTGATGGCGATTGTGCACAGCCCCCCAGCAGAAAGTTCCCAAGAGGATGTCAGTTCAAACCTCGGAGCCCAGACCTGTGCGCCGCAGATAAGGAGGCACAAGTGTGAGAAGCCAGGAGCACGCAGCCCTTTGCCGCACATTAAACCGAACCTGTTCCCGTGACGTTCGGTTTGGGAGTAGATGTATTATGCTGTGTGTGCTGATGTGTCTGCTTCCAGACTCTGCGATGCAACAGCCTGGACTTGATCTTGAAGAATTAAAACTTCACCATGAAGTCCTTCTTCACCTAACTGAGGAAGGTTGCCTCCAGCAAGAAGTTACAGGGCTCCTCACATCACCTCTGCTGTTCAAAACCAAGACACTGGAGCAACAGGAATTATTACTGCCTCAATCTTTTTTGGAAAGATTTGGAGAGTGTAAGTATTTAAAAAAACAAAAACAAAAACAAACAAACAAAACAAAACAAAACAACAAAAAGCAAAAAACAAAACAAAACAAAAAAACCCAAAAAAACAAAACAAAAAACAACAACAAAAAAATCCCCATAAAACCCCAAATAAAACAAAACAAAAAACCCACAAACAAAGAAACAGAAAAACCCCAGTGGAGCTGGAGAAGTCCTGTTCCACCCTTTACCTCTGCTGAAATACTCTGTTTCTTAAAATTTGCTAGAACTACACCTGGCAGCTTTCCCTGAGTACCCGAGGGAAAAGAAATAAAAATCGAGGAAAGATTCCCTTATTTAGCCTGGCTTATTTTCTTACTTTCTGCTTCAAGTAGCCAAGTTATTTACTTTGAAAGCTTCTGTAACTGAACATGTATATTTGCTGAGCTATTTCAAATGGGTTCCATTATGCCTCCGCCTTTTTCAGTGATGGCCTTTGCACATAGTTCTAATGCCTGGTGGTACAATTTCTAACTGGGAGGTGTTCTCCAGGCGGGCTGAGTAAAAGCAGTAGCACAGTGTAGAAATAAAAATAATCTCTTCGGAGTTGGTGTTCCAGAGCTTTCCGTGAAGCTCTGGCAGCCAAGATCACGCAGCCCAGTTCAGGGAGCGTGGCCTTCTGGGTGCTGCCCTTGCCATCGGTGTGGTGGGAGGGAACTACCTGTCCCAACTTCCTTTGCTACAGTTGTGATGCGAGAAATCCTAATGGGTGCGTAAAATATCACAAAAAGGAAGGGTCCTGGCTTTTCAGAAGCCAGGGTCCCTCTAAAGTTAGCCAAGCAAAGGGTCACCTTCTGCACTGGCCAACCCCATAGAGACCCAGGGCAAGAGTCAAACACTGGTCCCTAGTGCTGATCAATGAGGATTATGCTAAATCCTCTGATATAGATTAGCTCTTGGTATTTAAAAAAACAGAATAGGTATTGTTACTTTTTTTTTTTTTAAAGACATGGAGCACTGGGTGTTACACGCAAACAATGAATCATGGAACATCACATAAAAAACTAATGGTATACTGTATGGTGACTAACATAACACAATTTAAAAAAAGATTTTTGCTTATTTGAGTGTAAACAGAGGGAAGAGGGAGAGGAAGAGGGAGATGTAGGCTCTCCTCTGAGCCGAGAGCCCGATGCAGGGCTCCATCCCAGGACCCTGGGATCATGACCTGAGCCGAAGGCAGAGGTTTTAACCCACTGAGCCACCCAGGCACCCCTCAGATCACTACTCAACTACTTCATCAATGGCTTTAGGGCCAACTCCCAGAAATCTGGAATGTGGAACCATACTGATATTTTTAAAGCATCTGGACGACTCTTAGGAATCAGTGGTCATCAGACTACTGAGAAACACTGAACTATGTTACCATTCTCTGTCCTGCTGCTCTTTTTTATAGACATTTGTATTCTACTTGTTTCTTAAAAGAATTTGGGGAAGATTTAAAGAAAGGATGTCAACCAAACAAAAAGGTTAAAATATACTAGGGAACATCAGAACTCATAAGGAGACCAAAAGACCACGAAAAAAAAAAAAATGCTTTCTTCTAGTTAATAGGAGAGGGAGCAGTGGTATTTGTTCACCATGATGAATCTCTTTTGCCTGATATTTCTTTTTCCTTCAGTAAGTCCTATATGCTTAGCACACATGGCTGTTTTGAGGTCATTCGATCTCAGATACCAAGTTGTCACTCATCTCTCTTCTCTTCTGTAGAATGTTCTGCGCTGGGCATTTGCTCCCTGACTATATTATGACTAGGCTGGGCTTTCTGTGAGACACACGAGGTTGGCCCTGGTGGTAGATGATGGATGAAAGCTAGGAGGGCAGATAGAGAGATGTAGGGGTTTAACCACAGACATGAGGCACCAGGCGCGGCATGCAACAGAAGCAGGAGGGACTGGTGTACACGTGCGTGCTCCTGTCTCTCCTCGCCTTTCCAGACTCATGCTTCTCCAACCTTCTCCATCTCCCTCTGTGCCCAGGAGGTTGAGCTCTGGGGGCTCTGGGGACTGTGTCATCTGAATTCTCTTGTGCATTGGCTTCCAGTTGGCATCAGCCAATGGAGAATAAGGGCAGGAAAACAGAGGCAGGGGGAAGGGGTCTGTATATTCTGCTGGTCTCCCTACTGGGCAAAGGTGGGGCTGGCAGGGGTGTTCCTCTGCTGAAGGCCACACACGCTGTCAGCTAACCCTCTCCTACAGTAACAGCTGACCCTTGAACAATGTGGAGTAAGGAGTACCCACCCTCTGCTCAGTTGAAAATCCATGTATATTTCTGATTCCTCCAAAACCTAACCACTAACAGCCTACTGTTGACCAGAAGTCCTAATGATAAAACAGTCGATTAACACATATTTTGCATGGCGTATGCATTCTATACTGTATTCTTCTATTCTTACAATAAAGGAAGCTAGAGAAAAGAAAATATTATCAAGGAAATCATCTGGAAGAGAAAATAGATTTACAATACTGTGTTTATATAGGGAAAAAACTGTATATAAGTGGATGTGTGTAGTTCAAAGCCACGTCACTCAAGGGTCAGCTGGTCTCTTGGTGACTCCTCTCTCCTTATCCCTTCATGCCGACAGGTCATAATGGATCCTGCACTTCCCTTAGGGCTTGTACAGGTTCTGCTTTGCCTCTCTGGCCATAACCCTCTTTATGCCATGAACAGTCCTTGGGGATAAGGCACCATGTCAATTGAAGGACATGTTCTGCCCCCTTCTAAGTCAGGTTCCAAACACCAGAGACACAAAACTCTCTCTACAAATGGCTCCAAGCCCAGCTGAAGGTTCTACCAGGACTTTTTCTGGGCTACTCATGCACCTGTAGTATTTTCAGCCACAGGCTCTAGGGGTGGTTAAGGCTTGTGGGGGAGAGTGAACTGAGTTGGGACATGTGGGCTGGGCTTTCCAGGCTCATGCATGTGAGACCCCTTCTTGGGACAGTACAGAGCCAAAGGGGAGAAAAGTGAGGGTACAGGCTGACGGCTCGTCTTCCACCACAAATTCCCAGCAGAACGTCAAGGAGTCCCAGAATTGTTCATTCAAGCCAGCTCCCAGGCCATCAGAAAATGACATTTGGTTAGGTAAGTAGACAAGATGCATTTTATTTCACAGTTTGCTTACTTTATAACTTAAATTTAGGACCTATGGGAGGGAGGTGTCCATTTGTGCCCTTGCCCTGGGCCTCATGCTGTTCGGGACAAGCTTCCTGACTCCCACTGCTGCCAGCCCTGGGCTTCCCCACGTGCCTTGGTAGTTTCCCTTCATGCTGCCCCACGTTTTGGAATGTTCCTGTACTGGTTTTAAAGCCACTGACTCTCAGCTTCAAAACTCACCCCGCCCTGTCCATACCTTTCTTCGTGATCCACGAGCTGGTCTACGCCTCTGCCAGGCCAACTCGTTCTTTTTTAGGTTCTTTGTGCTAGAGGGAGACTGCGAGCCTGGAGGAAGAAGAGGTTTCTCCCCCTTGTTTGCTTCTTGCTTTGCCCCTCTGGCCATCACCCTTTTTATGCCATGAAGAGTCCTTGGGGACAAGACGCCATGTCTGTCCAAAACAAGGACATCTCAGGTCTTACAGCAGCTTCACCTGACACGCTGGTGGTGGTATTTTATTCCACAGCAGCAGCAAACTGAATGCCCTTGGTCTAATTTGCTCTTTGTTCTTCCAAAATTGAAGAACCAGCCCCATCATGCCCCTTAAAAACCATCAGCGCCCACCAGTGGAACCCTTTCCTCTCAAGTTTGGTTCCCATCCTTTCTCTCATCTTTAACAATTCCAGTTGCTGCCTGTAATTTCTCTAGGTCTATCTCATGCACCATCTGAGTTTTTAGTGTTCTCTTTTTGCCCTTTCAGGTACCCAGTAGACATATCCTTATATTAAATTCTCTGTGTTAAAATAACTGGTGCAATTTCTGTCTCTGATGGCATCCGCCATCCGCCATCAGACTCTTGTGAATGGCCCTTCTTGATGGAGCTGTGCGTTACCTGCTGGGACCCTGAATGATCCTCCCAGCCAAGAGTTACAAACCCAGAATCCTATTCTGGAGTCACAGTTAGGTCAAATGATGAGTGTGGCCATCCACAGAACTGACTTGATACTTAATCAGTGGCTTGGGTTTCCTTAAATTCTCCTCAGTGAGGAACACTTCACTTAGAACATACACTTGCAGAGCAGATGCTATTGCAAAATAGACCACAAGCATTAGGAAGTATTTATGTGAGCAATTTTTTTCATGGCGCTTTCAAACCCTGTATGTGGAAAGCACATAAAGCATCATTCATACAAATCACTCTAGTAAGACTCTGAAACTTTCTTGTCACCCTACCCCTCTCCAGGAAAAATGCCTTGTTATCTCAAATTCCAACACAATCCCGTTATAACATGATTACTTACTATGTTGAGTTGCTTATGTGGTGGGTGTGGTGTAAAGCACAGAAGTAAGGCTCAGTATTATGTGCTGGATTGACATTTGGTACAATCAAAAGGGCCTTGAATGGCTGAACCACAGATTTCCCTCCCCATTTGGCTCCTGTGAAGTAAGGGCCTCTACATAAACAGTCCTCCTTACTAAAGGGACTGGGTACCATTCCTGTTTACCCCTGAGTAGTGTGCCTCAGCTCCCTGTAGGCTTACAGATTTATTCAAACACATCAATCACATCCTCCCGTGGGAAGCAGGGGCCCCTCACCCTTTTGCTACTACAAGGCCTACCTCCCAGAGACCCTGGTTCCATTCCATTCCCAAATGTACCACCTTGTGGCCCTGAGTGGCATGCAGTGCCATCCTCCTTTGTGCTGTGTCTATGTAGTTAATAACCACAGTTGATTTCAGCCACCTAGTATTCATGTCCTGGGTTCAAAGTCACCATCATCACTCTGGGGTAGGTACCCTTCCTTCACCAATGAAATGAATGGGAGATATTTAAAAAGTAGGCAAAACAGATCTCCCCAAATATATACCAGGGTTGATATAATGGGATTTGGTTCATAGAAAATAATTTTTTTTCTTTCCTGCAAAATTTTCTCTCTTTCTCCTTTTAAAGATTTTATTAATTTACTTGAAAGCAAGAGAGAGCACAAGTGGGTGGAGAGGCAGACAGAGAGGGAGAAGCAGACTCACTGTTCAGCAGGGAGCCTGATCCCAGGACCCAGAGATCATGACCTGAGCTGAAGGCAAATGTTTAACTGGCTGAGTCACCCAGGCGCTCTTCCTGCGAACTTTTCTTAGTAAGGAGTTCTATACTATTATACTGATTAGTTTCTTATCTGTGTATACAGTCCCAGATTCATTTTAACATTGCACTGGTTAAGAAAATTCTAAAAGATTTCTTTAAGTGTCAACTATTCTACATTATGCCTAATTCTACTCAGGGAAAGAATTAAGTTGCCCCCTTTCAAAGTTCATCAATTCTTTTAGACCATAATGATGTATCAGGATGACCTCTTGATTTCTAGGAAATCCCTCAGTGGTCTGAAGTTAACCATTTCTTAAAAACGAACACACATTCTTTACTTCTCAAAGGTAGGATTTTACTTCCCATCTGGAAAGAGCAAGGGATAAGTGAGGGAAGACAAATCAAATTGGAGATTGGGTCCATATTTTCATAGTGAACCCTTACAAAATCTATCTGTATTTCTCTTTACCCTTCTCCCTCTGGTTCAGATTTTAAAAAGTCCCCTTTCCAAGGTTAACCTAACTTTGTGTCCATCGCCTTGTTTCCTCCTTGGGCTCATTGGAAACCCCACTTGATGGATTTCTCTTTCTTTCTGAGCTCTCTGCCCCATCAACAAACATACTCTGGTCTCCCAACTTTAAAAGAAGTTCTTTGGATTGCCTCGAGTCACTGTGCTATTTTTCACCTCTCCTTTTACCCTACACTTCTTAAAAATGTGTCTGTATTTAGTGCCTGCGTTTCCTTACTACGCTTACTCCTAACCTCTTGCCTTTTATTTTTCCATCCCTGAACGACTGTGAAGCATCTGATCTTGTGGTCTACTTTCTCCCACTCAAACACTCTGTGAAATGGAAGTTGGTTTTCATCATTGTCTTCCTATTTTCAGCTGATCCTTCCTTGGTATCTTTAATTACCACTAATCTCTCAATTTTCCAAGCATATCCTTAGAGTTAATCTTTCTTCTTTCTACTCTTTCTGACTCTAGCTCTCTCCTGAACCCTGATACCCCACTTCCTGCTATTCATCTTTTCCTGGATGGTCCACCAGCATCTCAGAGTCAACATACCAAGACATTAACTATATATTTATTTCCTCAAAGAGATCTCCTTGTCTGGGCATGGTGTTTATCTCATTACCTCTGGTTCAATTTCTCCCTCATTTGTGAATCCTACCTCTCAGAGTGGTTAAGCCATTTACCAAGGTCACACAGTTAGGCAGTTCTGATACAACAGTCATGTCAGAGTATATCTGATTCTACTACACTGTGTTCTTTCCTTTATTAGCCACTCTGAGATGGAGAGGAATAAGACCTAGCTTCAGCTCTTGAAGGACTTATAACAAAGTTCAGGAGTAGTATTTGGAAAAAAATTAATGACCCTTAGTAGGTTCTTAAAAATTGTTAGTGTACTTTTCTACCTCCCTATAATAATCAGTAAAGGTTTGTATCATGATTATTAAAAAAAAATGTTCTGGTTCTTCCAAAATTTATATGGTCTGAATATTGAACAGTAGCCCCTTCCCACTGGCCCTTCAAATAGTTTTTATTAAAAGACAAAATAAGTCTGTTTGATCAACATTAACCGTTAAAATAATAAATGACAACCTAAAGTCAAAACACGTCCCCATGTTTAAGCCCGTACTGTAAATCATACTCTCCACATTCAAATGTACTCTCTCTAATTAATTTCAGGTGTTTAAAGCTATATTATGGTAAGTTGTCATGGTTTCGAACAAGTAAAGATAATTTAGCCATCTGCACTATTTCTTCTCAGTTACAAACCCAGCATTCTGAAATAAGATGGATTTAAATCTGCAGAGACAGCATTCAGAGAAAGAACAAAGCCAGAAATGCTAAGTTCATGAAAATTCCCATCAGCCCAAATCTCCCGCCAATATTTGGAGGGTGTCTGATTGAGCATGGCTGCTCTACACTTATGCTGTATTTTGAGTGATTTCTTTCTTCAAGAAAATGATATCTCCATTTAATTTTTTTCCCTCTTGTATCATTGCAACATCTAATTTACCTTGGTAGCTCAGAAAGATCCCAGATCTCTAGTGAGCAAACGATTTTTTTTTTTTTTTTCACAATAGAAATACGTGATACCTAAAGGAGATTTAAAATTCACTAACAGGCAAGGACCTACATTTAACAAGTGATACCTAAGACTAACTTCACGTTGATTGTATCCTATTTAGAGATCAGGACTGCAACACACAGAACAATGCTGCAATATTATTTAATTTGTGCTGCTTACAATATTAAGTTGTGTAATCACAGAAACCTTTGTCACAGCAGAGTACGCCTCTCTCCCTTAACTTGTGACTTTCATTTAAACTATGAGGATTTCAACTGTGCAAATAAAAGCGCTGTTTTGGTAACAGCTTGTGGAGAGAACTACATGTTTCCCCAGAATGTACTTGAAGAAGATTAATGAGTCCTACATACATGCCAAGTCAATCTGTTCCTCCCTGTCAATCATCATCCCAAGAACAAGCTTCTTTATCTCTGTCTATATGTTTTCAAACAGATGTATAGCTTAAATTTTAATTAAATCATGGAGAAAATGACTACTAAAGACTTTCCAAATGCATGGCCAAGGAGTTTTACAGTAGAATCAACTGGACTTTATTGAGAAGATCTATCTACTTTGGCAGTTCTCAACCAAGCACTGGCAGTAAGACTTGAAGAGACGTTGCCTGTCATTGGAAGCAGTTGAATAACATTTACTGTACTACTTATTCAAATACTTAGGACTTAAAATATTGCATTCTTTCTTCTTTCTTAGCCATCTTCATCTAAGGATCTCCAACCACTCAGTCAACTCCCCACTAGCGTGCTTTCCTCATAGAGTAATGGCTACATCTACAGACATTAATATAACTGCAATACCATGAGAAGGATTGGAGCACCATGCTGAGAGCCTCCTGAGAACACCAGCTCTTCCTGGCTGACCACAGGACGAAAGGGTGCTATCACAATAGTTGATGAAAATCATGTTCTCTCTACAAGTGGTGAATTTCCTATGAAACAATGTCAACACTTGATCTTAGCCAAAAGGCTGAGAAGTGATCAGTTAAACAATGCTAAAAGGAAAATTGCAGTTGATTCATTCTGATTCAAAATTATTTAAAAAAGGATATGAGAAGAGAAATTGAGCACTGGAGACTTAAACAGTAGGCTTCTCCTGCAGAATTCACGGGTAATCACATCTCAGCCCTAAGTGAAGATTGTACTGCCTCGTTCCCCATGGACCAGGCAAAGCAGGCTCCATGTGAAAGATTGAGCAGTGGCTGATGTCTAAATCCAGAACTGCCTAAAGAGGTGCCAGAAAGAATGATTCAGAAGAAGACCTGAGGTCAGGATTTTGGGCATGTGGTCAGGTATCAGAGCCTGGAAAACAGTATTTTCCTGTCACAGGACTGTTTGCGTTGGTTGTTTCATCATCCTAAAGACACTACAAGACTTTGGTCATTATACTACTTCATTTTAAAGAGAGATTCTTAAACATGGCGTCCACCAAAAGCATATAGGATGTTAAATGCAGTTTCCTGGAACTTGACCCAGTAGCTACGTGGAGTGAAGTTAAGGAATCTGTATTTTAAAAAGTGTCCCCAGTGGATTCTGATGTATGTGGGGCTCACAGCCTACTTTGAGAGACCTTGAGAAACTGTGGCTTTAAGGAATACCAGTTTAGACTGAGGTAATGTATGATTGTAGGTGAATGCCAAGTTAAATGCATTTCTATTTTTTTTTAAAGATTTATTTATTTTAGAGAGAGAGTGTGCATGTGTGTATACACATGAGCCGGGGGAAGGGCAGGAGGCAAGAAAGAGGGGTAGGGAGTAGGAAGAGAGACAAGCAGACCCTGCACTGAGCACAGAGCCCAAAACAGGTCTCAGTCTCATGATGAAGCCTAATGCAGGGCTTGATCTCAGGACCTTGATCACAACATGACCTGAAACCCTTAACCAACTGTGCTACCCAGGTGCCCCTCAAATGCATTTCTTTAGAAGATGTGGGTAGCTTATCTTTGAAAGGCCTGGTATTGAATTAGCCATTCATTTCTCGCTTACAGATACTGTACAGGGTAAAAGCACAAAGAGACACAACCATGATTTTCTGTGCGAATATCAGCAGAAAACTACCACTTGACCATCATCTTAATTAGCTATTTTGTATTATAAATACCATGAGCAATCATCAGCAGCAGGTGTAGGTCCACCCTCTAGTTTACTCCTATGTAATTTGAAGACACAACATTAAAGAGACAATTCTATTCTGTATATGGGAGAAAAGAACAGTGCAATTCGGCCCTGAAAATAGTTTTTAATAAGAATTAGTGAATAGCATGCTGTATTTATTCACTGCTTCAGAAACCTTTCTTTATTCAATACACCCAGCCCATCTCTGCACTCACTGTTTTCAAACAGCTTTGTAGGTAGTCATGTATCAATATACAATAGTCGTATAGCAGCTGAGAAGGGCGTCCACTCTCTCTGCCCTAACCTTCCCTGCGTTCTCAATCTGAAGGGCGGATAGGGCTCCTAGACCCCCAGAGAAACAGTTTTCCCTGGACTGTAGGTGTGTGTTTGTGCATGGGTGTTGGAGGAGGATGCCACATAGGAAAAAGAAGTAAATATCCTTTTGCTCTCCCATTAAGACAGCAGAGCAGCTCTAGAAATTCTTCAGCTCTTACAAGTCTTGGACAGTTTCTTGGAAATGTGGGTTCTCCCTTGATTTCATTCAGCACTGATGAGGGAGACCTTGGGATAGAGTGCCTCCGTTGTCCTTGCAAGGGATTCTTTAGTCTTCTGACTGAGGCAGGGGTAGATTTCATTTACTTTAACTGTCCACTGAGGAACCAGATAGGAGGGTGTCTGGAGGACACACTCATAAATGTAAGTGGTCTCTAAAATATGGCTAGCGAATACTTGACTAATTTTTAACACTGCTGTGCAAAAAGAGCAGGACAGCTGTTTAATATTTTATGAAGCAAGCTCTGATGTGGAAGGCTGACAGAATTTCCACTCACCAGCAAGAACACACCAGCCCTACTGCACATGCCACCTCTGAATGTGACAGGGCAGAAATAAACAGCACTACTAAATATCATTCAGCCTAGCATTAGACTCTGTCCAGGAGGGTGAGATGGACTGGATTTGCTATAATGCTATTTTACATTGCTTTTAATGAACATACCTGTTCAGCTCATAGACGAAGAAGTGCTATTGTACACCTAGCTTCTTTCTACCCCACACTGGCTGATGAGACATTCTCCAGACATTTGTAATTATGGACAATTTGTAATAATAATAATAGCTGCTTTTTATTAGATGCAATAAAAAATCAATTCTACATTCAATTACCATTCTTGGCTGTGCTATGATAGATAGTCCTAGGTAAATACTAGTGTCAAAATAAGATTAATAATAATGACAATAATAGAGTTTTAAAGGACAAAATCCCCCTTTTAAGATCAAAATATACCCCTTTCTTTAAGTCCCTCCCATACCACTAAGTCATGAATGAATGATCTGCATTCTTGTTTCACTTGTTTGATGATAAAGGATCTTTTTTTTTTTTTTTTAAGATTTTATTTATTTACTTGACAGAGAGAAATCACAAGTAGATTTTGAGGGAGGCAGGCAGAGAGAGAGAGAGAGAGAGAGAGAGAAGCAGGCTCCCCGCTGAGCAGAGAGCCCGATACGGGACTCGATCCCAGGACCCTGAGATCATGACCTGAGCCGAAGGCAGCGGCTTAACCCACTGAGCCACCCAGGCGCCCGATGATAAAGGATCTTAAACCAGTATTGCCACATGTAATAGCACAAATCTTTTCAAGAATGTGACACCATAGCAATTCTCACCACTCATTAAATAAAGGGAATGGATTGAGAGTACAGGCTAAGCATCAGTTCAGCATGGACACTGGCCAACATTGTAGACAGACCCCTGCTGGAGGTATATAGATAGGATTTCTCATCCAGAAAGTCATTAATTTAGATGGGGTAGATTAGCATATTCATTTCTGAGGTTCAAGAGTCAGGTTTTTAAGCTTGAGACTTCTCTCTTGTTATGTAGATTTGTTTATTTCACAGGAACCCTCCCATATTAATATTAAATGTCAATGTCAACTAGCTGCCCACCTGATAGCGAGGAAGGCCAAAGGAGTCTGCTGTCCCCTAATCACCTTTCTAACCTGCCTTCTTTTTGCATCCAGGCAATCTTTGTCTTTTGCTCTTTATGTCTTCCACCTTAGTATCATCTCCCAGAGAGCTTGGTGAATTCACTTACCCCTTCCTGGTGCATTGCTTTGTGACCAAAACAAAAGAAAACAAAAAGGAATGTATCACAAGCTGTGTAAATTCAAGCACCTATGAGCTGAAGTAAAAGCCAGTGACGTGGTTTTGGTTAGCAATACTGCATGGTGAGCTAGAGCTGCGAAGGTCTGGGCTCTAATGGGAGACCCTCCAGTAGTTGCGTGATCTTGGGTAAGTCATTTAACTTCCCTGGGGACTGAATGAGACAATGTATGGGCAAGTCCTGTCAACACTGAATGAAGTTCCATATACATGTCACAGGTAATTGCTGGCTCTTCTGAAATGAGCTTTGCTTGAGTGAGGATTATAGAGTCAGGTCAAAGAAATGTGACCACTTAGGATCCTTCAGTGTGATTCCTTCATGATACTTTGGCCCTGTCCATGCACTTACTCCTGAGGGCATCAAAATCCCAGAACAGCTATGGAAGTAACAGCGCTGTTCTTCTTATAAAGAATTACTGTCTACCATTGGATGCAATAATTGTTTCCTCAATTGCTGAGATTTCCTTGGACATTCGCTATCATACCCTCTGGGGCCCAGCCATGTAAGAAGTTAGAGACTCACAAAAGAAAGATGAGCACCATCTAGAAGAACTGAAGTATAGGAGTTACCTGAGAAGAGTCAAATAAACTCCATGTACTCTATGGTATATATTATCTTTAAAAGGGGCATCATGCATTAATACATTATTCTGCCCTGTGGTTTGGTTAATTAAGAATAGTCCAGATTCACAGCTTCACACATTTATCATTGGAGTGTGACATCACTGAGTACTGCAGTGCTGGGAGACGGTCAGCCCAACATTAACCAACTTGGTCTCCTTTTATGTAAGTGCGTGTGCAAAGAAACACATCTGGATCTTTTTCTGCTTGTAATGAAACCATAACATTTTGCTTAAATAGGTCAAAATAAAGTGCTACAGATGATTTATAAACTGTGGTACAAGTTGAATATATCCTGTCTGATGCTAGTCTAGAATATGCTTCTTTGCTCAGATGACCACAAGTCCAGCTCCTCAGTGCTTGTCTAGCCATGATTTCCAGAAAGAGTGGCAGGACCAACCCTATCTGTAAAGAAACCATCCAACTGAGATTGAGATGGTTCCATCCATCCATCTCATTATATAGAAAACGAAAGCTTGTCTTCCGTGTGACATCTGTGTAATAATTGAAGATAATTCATTTATTTATCCAGCAAACATTTATTGAGTAAAAGAATAGGAAGTGGCAAAGTACAGGGTTGGTGGGGGATGAGCTCCAAGTTGATCTGTGGAATCTGAGATGTCTGAGGGCCATCTGGATAGAAATATCCAGCAAGCAGTTGGATAGACACGTTTGAACCTAAGGTCTGGTTTAGGAGCCATCAGCATCTGCTGCATATGAAGTCACTCTGAAATTAAATGAGGTGGCAAATAATGATGGTAGAGGGAACTCTATCAAACAGCAACAATTAAGGGCGCCTGGGTGGGTCAGTGGGTTAAGCCTCTGCCTTTGGCTCAGGTCATGATCTCAGGGTTCTGGGATTGAGCCCCACATCAGGTTCTCTGCTCAGCGGGGAGCCTTCTTCTCTCTCTCTCTTTCTCTCTCTCTCTGCCTGCCTCTCTGCCTACTTGTGATCTCTCTCTGTCAAATAAATAAAATCTTGAAAAAAAAAACAGCAACAATTAAAGGTGTACAGAAGTAACTTACTAAGAAGTCATCAGACAGGTAAGACCGTCCTATTTGCTCCTTTGTAACATGACTGTGATATTTCTCCATAAAACGTTATCTGAAGTTTTGATTCCAGACAATGTATCTTGAGGGAAACCTTTATGCACCGAATTACAGTGGTTTTTGACTAGAATACTGTTTACATGTGACAGCTTATTATTTTTGATTCTATACTGTTTCTGCAGTGATAGTTGGAAGAGAAAAGGGTATATACTTGGCTAATAAACAGATTTTTACCTAGTAAGTCCAGTAGACAATTCTTTAAAAGGTTAATTTTTTTTTTTTTTAAAGAAGCTGAGGAACTTAGAAATGTGGCCCCATTTCAGAACCCTCTATTGTTAGGTCTAGAATGATGATTCTCATCAGAAACGTATGCATATATTCACACATACATACAAAGACTTAACATTCACTGTGCACATGACATATTTGTAGGCCTCTAAGCACTAAATAAGCAGTAGATGCTGACCCTTTCCTCACAAAATCCCCAACCCATTCTTCTAAACAAAACTGAAGTTTCATTCCAAGTTTCAACACTACTTTGGTAATTTATTAGCTCAAAAGGATGTCCTCACATCCTCAAACAATGTGCGGCATCATCATCATCGGAATCCTGCTCTAACAGAAAAATGGATGACAGGGCTGGAAATCTCTTTAAAAAGCCAAGTCGCCATTCCTGGAAGTATCAGTGAGAGGAATTCTATCACTTCCATCACTTCTGTTTCCTAAATCACCATTTCTGAAAGCAGACTCTCCTCTGATGCAACTTATAATTAAGGTCACGGATTCCCTTTGGTGTGATGGGCAGTTTCATGGGGTAACAGTATAAAAATGGCCATGGACTCCTATCTCAACCCCATGTAATAATGATTGAACATCTATTTAAGAGTTTGTCCATCTTGTGTTAATACTAAGCAGGAAGTTCCTTTGGCCTTAAGATCTCTGAATCTCCTAGATTATTCTTATTTTAGACTTGTGTATACACATAAGAAGGAAAAGCACACTTACATGTACACACTAATATACTGTTTCAAACTTCTATCATGAACTTTGCCCTCTGAAACTTGTTTGGCTCAAGTGTAAAATACCTCTTGGGGGTTCCCATATGCTTCGCCATTCCAGTTCTTTCTTCTTCCTTTGATTTTATTTTGATCTTTCCACATTTCTTATTATTTTAATTGCCAACTGTCTATAGAAGACCCCCTTCATTAAAAGACTTTCCTGCCAAATAGGAATATACGGATTACAAATCTCTCTGTATGATTTCTATTTGTTCAAAATTTAAACCAACTATGTAGTTTATCTATAGGATTTTGGCATCACAGAATTTTGCTGGCTGAAGAGTTTGGAACGGAAGCTGGATGGCGCCATTCATAGGTGTAAGATGCTCTTATTTTGTGAGACCAACCAGACTGAAGTATGAAGTCTTTCATTTACTGAATGAAAATTGTGGGCGATTCCTGGGCTACAGGGTTGGAGGTGCTGACCCCACTCTCCCACAGCCCTACTCTGGAGCTTGCTCCTACACCACTAGCCCTGGGAGGATAGGGACTGTACTATGTGACTTTTTATTGGTGCATCCCCAGTGCTAATTATAAAGAACTGTGTCAATGAACATTTGTAAGTGAATGAACACTGAATGGAGGTTGTGTGGATGCCTTGATGTTCCTAGCTCAGCGGCAAGGATGAACTTCTTATTTTGACTCCAGGAAATGGAAGCTGCAGTGGTAAAGACTAAGGAGGTTTCCCAGGCGAGTTTTTCCACTAAGTTAACAAGGTTTCACTAGCTCCCCAGCTACAACGTTAAGTGTACATAGCACTAAGTATGATGCCTCCAAATTCTGGGGATGATTCACCTTCTGACTGCTGATCAATAAAGGCTGAAGGACAATGGACCTAAGTGTCCATCTTCAGACTAACCAACTCTTAGAAATGGTTTCAATGCATGTAACTAAAGTGCCTAAAATGGTCCCGATATTCTTTGAAAGATATATGTATAGTCAAGCCTCAAAGTGTTACTGAAGAATGTTGTAACCTAATAAATTGCATTACAACTTAATGGGTTGAAAGAACTTCACGGTGCATAGAAAAAGGGAAATTTGACAACAGGAATATGTCAGTGCTTATCTGTCAGGTCACTGCTGTCTACCAGCAGCTCCCTGCCTCATCTCCCAGAGGCCGACTTATGCGGCTCTCCCCCAGGAGGCACCACTGTACACAAGACTCTAGGATCAACCCTTCCTCTCAGCAGGGGAGATTGCAAAGAGTTCGAGCCTTTTTTTATCTTAACATCCAGCATCTTTTCTGTTTGCCCGGTTCTGTCTTAAACTTGATACTCTCCTGACCATTGTACAAACGTCATCCAAGGAAGAAATATGCTGAGTTTGATTAATAATAACCTTTGTGACCCTGATACTGACCTTTCAAAAACAAGGAGTGCCCTATAGGATATTACATATTCTGTGGGAAGATGGTTCCAATGATCCCCAACCTTGGGAAATGCTGTATTACTCTATCTTATTTATGAAGACTCAACAATTCAAATTGGAATGTCCACGATTGAGAAGTGATCATGGTAAAGAATTTGATTGTGCCTATTAGACTGCCACAATTCCCACTGTTTATTGAATGGACTTCCCAGACTTCCCAAGCCAGGAAGCTCTACTTCTTGGGTCCATGCTCACCAAGCATCCTACTGATAGTGAATCTGATGCCCCAGAAACCTTGATACCAAGAAGTGTTGCACAGAGTACGTGCTGGCATTTTGGCAAAATTAGAATCTTATATGTGGAGAAGGACACTTGGGACCCCAAAATTGCTGGGATTATTTAGCAGTATTTCCCAAACCTGCAGCAAGTGTGAAGAACTCACTCATTTTTGTCATGCTTGCCCCAGACAAGTGACTTCGCCAAGATGCTGCCACTTTCTAAGAGCCTGGCTGGGCTTTGGCCATTCACTTTCATTAACTGCAGCCCAATGTGGAACACCACTGCCCAGTTGTCCCTATTCATTCCTTCTTCATTATCTGTGAGTTAGAGAAGGATGTGAAAAGTATGCAGAGCCTCTAATTTTTCTTTGTTAAAATAACACATTTGTTTATGGCCTTTTATTTATTTATTTTTTTTAAGTAGAATGGACATCTTGGTAGGGCCCTGGGAGTTCCATTTAGGTGATCAATTACATAATGAATTAAATGTCGTGTACTTTGCTTCAGTTAACAATTCAAAGAGGTGCTATAGATTTTATGAACTTTAGAGTGAGCGAGCAAACAAACAAAAAGCAGAAAGAGACCCATCAGGTCTGGAACAAACTAATGGTTGCCAGAGGGGAGGAGCGTTGGGGGATGGGCAAAATGAGTGAAGGGGGTGGGGAGACCGAGGCTTCCAGTGATGTATAAATAAGTCACGGGGATAAAGGATAAAAGGTGCAGTCCAGGGAATCTAGTCAGTGGTAGTGTAGTAGGGTTGTATGGTGCCAGGGTATCCACACTTGGCCATGAGCGCAGTGTAATGTACAGACTTGTCCAATCACCATGTTGTACATGAGAAGCCAATGCAACACTGTGTGTTCAGTAAAAAACAAAACAAAGACAAAGATCAATGCAGCCACTTCCGCTTTTTACACCATTCTAGCTCCACCTTATTGGCTCATTTACATGATGAGTCTAAGACCCCCTGGGAAGGTTATGAGTTTAAAATATTTAGGTAATAATGGTCCTATCTTATCAGGTTATTGAGAATAACAAATCAAAGACAGACACAAAGGACTTGGCACAGCGCATGGCCTGGGTTAGTAATGCAAACTATTTTACCTGTTCTTTTTTTTTTTTTTTTAAGATTTTATTTATTTATTTGGCAGAGAGAGAGAAGGAAGCAGGCTCTCTGCTAAGCAGAGAGCCTGATGTGGGACTCCATCCCAGGACTCTGGGATCATGACCTCAGCCGAAGGCAGAGGCTTTAACCCTCTGAGCCACCCAGGCGCCTTATTTTACCTGTTCTTAATCTGAAAACTGAAATGACAGAATCTTCACTCAGCTTCTTAGGCCCTGGCCTCCCCTACCACACCCCACATCCAGGGCTCTCCACGTCCACCCTGAGCTCCCACGCCGCCTTCTTTCGTCAAGTGCCCGACATCTCATGGGGCCACGGCAGCTCCATTTTGGAACGTGATACTTCCATGGCTTCCACCCAAGCTCTTGCCCACCAGTGGCCGCCCCTGCCGGTTGTACTTGGTCTGGGGCTAGTGACTCTTCTCTGACTCATCTTTGCCCCTCTCCCAGGGTCAATGCTCTGGTTTCCAGTCACTGACATCCACTTGCTCAGAGCCAACCCGGCATTTGCCTCAGACTCTACCACCTGAAATCTCCTCACTCCTTCAACAGAATTTTTAACAGAAACTTGCATTTCAGGAGCTGGTTTTGTTACCATAGCACTGTGGCTCTTGTCAGGGCCTGATTTGAAACCACCTAGCTTGACTAAGTAGTTACTAATCTGTTTGGTTTCCATTTAAACTTCCTCCCCCCCCTCCCACCATGTGCTCATTACTGTGGTTTATATTCAGCTTCTGATGATCGCTAACCATTTTTGTGAAGCCTAGAGCATAATAGGTATTAAAAGCTCAAGCCTTCTGATGCATCTGCTGTTTGTTTTCCCTCCCTACTAATTAGCGGGTCTACATTCTCCTTTGTCTTGTTCCTAATGTATTTGTGAAATATTGTCTGGCTGCCCTTTGTTTCTCTTGCTAGTTGCATCTCGCATTGTGCTTGGCTTTCCGGCTGCCGTTCCCATATTCTACATGCCCTATTCTCTTACCCTTGCCTTTAGCAGTGTGCCCTCATTTTGCCTTTGCATGTCATTTTATCCTGGCAGCTTAAAACTCAGCGTGGGTTTTGCTTTCCATAGAATCACTAGCTGGGTGAAAGCTTGAGGACAAGCTCTTAAGCACTGGAGAATAGGAGTATTGGGCTCTACGGTATCTAGAGCTTAGCACAAAATGTAAAACATTCCAGTAGGTTTCGGAGAGTTGACCTGCCCGGACCCAGCAGGCCGGACAGTTGGCCATGGTGTTAGGTCAAGATCTGGATATTCTAAGGTATTCAGCAGTAGTCTCTGTTGACTTCTGTGAAAGTTGGACAAGGCATCAGGTAGGAAAGGGGCATTCACTCCTCTTGCCTTCGCCTGCTCCCACGAACACACTAGTAGAAATTGCAGATTTCTCCACTGGTCATTAAAGAGATGCTTACAGATTTTGGGGGACGGTCTAATGTTGTCATGCTATTGTTTAAAATGTGAAGCAGGCTCAAATCTTTTGTCCATGACCTGGCTTGGTGCTCTGAAAGATTTAATAGGCTCAACTGCGAGGTGAAAAGTAGAACAATGAAGTCAATAACTGTGGCACAGATTTCTTTAGCAGGTCATATGATGGGGGGCCCATGAGGATGGTCATGGCCCCTTTTCAGCTTAAGCTTCTTCCATTTAGTAACCAGCAAGAGGGTCTGGGTTCATCCAGAGAGAAGCACTCCTTACCTCCCATGGGCTGTGGAGCTCCCCTACAGCCCTCTGAAGGAACCAGGACGGTCACCCACCCATGTCTCATGTGCTTTTCCCACCCAGTACTTGCTGGTTTCATAGTAAACACAAGGGGGAGCAACCCAGACCATCCGACTCAGGATTCTCACTAGTTTTTGAAGCTGAGACGGACCTTATGGTCTGGCCTAGCTCACCATCGGGGAGATGGTGTTTGTAAATGGAACACGCTGAAATTGTTCAGCTACAAGAAGGCACTCTTGAGGAGAATAAGGCCTGGCAGGAGCAGCGTGGGCATTTCTTTCATTTTTAAGCACTCTGCTTTCATGGGCTACATCTGTCAGGACTATTTTTCTTTTCTTTTTCTACCACTAGGAAGTCGGATCTGCTGTTGACTTGTGAAGTTCCAAAGCTTCTCTAATGTTATCCTAAATGACAATAATGTGGACACATCTCACCTACCATTACATAAACTGCCAAAAGTAATGGCGTGGGTCATTTCATTTATTACAATTCTGATCCATCCACTTGTGATCTGAATTCCTTTTTTTTTTTTTAATTTGGCCCAATATTAGGCTATATTAATTTGCTTAGAAGATTTATCCAAGGTAGTCACACATCCCTCTTTTGATAGGATCTCCTGAGCTTGACCCTTTAAAAGACAATTGTTTCCAGAGATGAGTAGAGGCTACGCTTCACAAACACAGAATTTGTGCACAAAATAGCCAAGTGACCTTGAGTTTTGCTAAATTCTGTTCCTGCATGGAACAGAATTGCTGCGTGGCCTACCTCCTCCCAAATCCATGCCAGGCTGCCCTCAGATTGGGGTTCATACTGAGCCTCAGAACGTCTTAGTTAACGTTATTTAACTTTTTGATCGACTTCCTGGAATTGTGCTTATTTTTTCAAAAACTTGACCCTTATTCATCCCTTTTCTAACACTTTTCGGACTGATCTCCTGACCGGTTCTTGGCCATGTGGAAAGCTCTGTTGGGCTCACCTGAGGTGCCCAGCTCCCAGCAATGTGCTTCCCCATCCACGTGGAGAAATTTATTTTCTTCAAAGATGGCCTCTCAGCTAACCTATCCTCTTCATCTTTGGAGCTTGGCTCACCAATAGGATGGTCCTTAAAAAGAGTCTACTCCTGAGTATAGAGCTTCCTGTCTCTTCTGTTTCGTCCCGATGTCTACCAGATAAAAGTACATGTTAATACTGGGTGCAAACATTGCATTTTTTCAGATTCTGTGTATCATTATCTTCCTTTAAGAATTTTACTGAATTTTAGTTAGTAATTCATAGCTCAAGATAATAAGACAGAATTCCTACTCTTGTGGTGTTTGGAGCTCATTCACATCCTCTAGTACAATCCTCTCTCCGTATCTATGAGGAGCCCAGAGCCCAGAGAGTTTCAGTAACTTCTCTGAGGTCACACAGCAGCAGACCAAGACATGGAAATATAATCGCTTGTCTTTTACTGTATTTTTTTTTTCTAGCACAGTTTCGGTTTCAGTCCGATATAAATAATGCACCTGCATATTGGTGTGAAATCTGGGTTTGAGAAAGCACACTGTTTGTATTAGGGCCATTCTAAGTATAGCACTGAGCCTGGGAAAAATAATCATAGTCTCACAACTGCTCGCAACAGCTCCTGTTACAGAGAAAGACAAAGAAGCCACGACAAGGGGAAGCATCATTTGTGGGGTGCTGGTAAAGTTGGGCTGGGCACAGCTGAGAGCCCCCTATGTAACAGTGACATGAAGCCGATAGACACCAAGTGTGACTAGGCTGTCTGCACAGCGGGGTGGGGTTTTGGGGAGGTAGCGGGTGGTTAAGACACGGTTTGTCACCTCTTCAGTGGAAATGAAATGCAGCTGTGCCAGTGAGGCCATTGTCCTTCTGTGAGAAACGGGCACCCCCCCAGGTTTGGGCACTGGAAAGCCAGAAAAGGAAATGCCGTTTTATAAAGGATTTTCTAGCACATTAACCGCATAATTCCTCAGCAGGATTGTGGAGCTCTGTGCAAGGTGCAGCCCTCTCCCGCATAATTGCCGTAGTGGGATTGCTGTCGGGAAGGCTTCAAAGCTCCTGTGCAGAGACTCAGCTGTCTTTCGGCACCTAGTGAGACTACGCCCTCCTGGCTACTCTCGTCACCTATTTTTTTAAGGCTGCCAATCAAAATCGCTTCCACAAACTGGGCTAATTTCACGAGACAATCTGACATGAGCCCTTGCCGATGTCTTCAATGAACTTGACGAAAGGATCCAGGCTGCAAATGTAAAATATGGGCTCTGCGTGTCAGCCCAAACTCCAGGAGAGAGTCACATGTCAAAATATATTTCTTATTATGCGAGCCGAGCTGACCAAGGTCAGGAGTATGAAGTTTTGACAGCCCTCCCGTTTTTCTTACAACGATGCTCGGCCTTTCCTCCTTCATAGCCAGAATTCGCATACCAGGAAGGCAAAAATGAGTAAATTGGCTAAAAATATGGGCTCGAGGTAAAAACAGCTTGGGCCTGGATAGAAACCGGCTTCTCCTCTTAATCCTGCAGGCTGGTTTCCTCTCAGCTTGGGAGGCCCGGGTCTCAATTCAGTTTTCCGCAAGCTGGCACACCATTCAGTCCCTGAATTAAGGATGCCTACCTCCTCTGACCACAGGGATGGCGAGCCTTGGCCGAGACAAATGGCATAGGGTTAGCTCTCAGTACGCGTCCGATGTGTTGTGTTGGCCCTTGCTTCGTAGGAAACAATAACTAATGCATGAATGTCTCCATGCACCCATCCCAGCTGGTTTAGCATTAAACCATGAGTGAGGGCAATGGAAGAGAGGGTAGGGGCCCCCCAGAAGACACCTGTTGGTACTGTGCCAAGGAACGAAGAGGTAGACGGAGCCTTCTAGGGCCAGGTATGTATGATGGTGGTGAATGAAGATACCAGGCTGGGAGACATTTTACGAAAATGAGGAGGGTGTGTTGGAACAAATGATTCATCTGGGACTAGGGAGGAGACTTGTCCCCCTCCAAACTTCAGAGGAGTCGGGGGAGGGAACGCAAACATAGCAGAGGTGAAGTTTGCATTTTTTCATGCTGCTGAATATTTATTTTCTGCCATCTTTTCTCTCCAGATCTATGGACATAATTTACACAGGACCCCGAGGGTAATTAAGCCAGCAATTCCTTTGCCAGTGAAATGAGAAAAGCCAGTTCTCAGTAAATTCTGAATTCCACTATGGATGTTGTAGAAACAGAACTAAAAACAGCTGTAGTTTATCTGTGCTGCAGAATTGACTGTAATTTGCTGCCACTCTTACCCTTACCACATAGCAATCAGTGTACAGAAGTACAGAATTTTAAGATGATGAATGTTTTATTTCTTAAAATAAACAGTAGCAATTTAGAAACACATTTATGTATTTTACATTTTTTTATATAGTAAAAGTATATTGGAAACTTCCTTAGTGTCAAAATCCTTACATGCACTTGTCAAAAATATCAAGATGACAAGCTAATATGGAATTCAGATTTAAATAATAGACTTTTCAGATTTAGTCCATGAAATTTCTGATTGTTGTGTTTTGCACTGACCAAGCAATGCCTATATCTTACCCATGAGCAGGTGTCTTAAGTGTTTCAGACTTATATGCCATGCATTCCAAGTGTTAGCGCTGGACCAATATGTGAGTTCCTTTTTTTAGTTAACTTTCATCCATCTAGCGAATTCCGGTCACTGAATTAGTTTGCCGGGTTGGAGTGACTGCATGCATATACTTGCCACATTTGTAGCTCTCTCACATAATTTCATCAGAACTGGTTATTACTATCTTCCATCAAATCTAAGATGCATGGACTTGGAGGGGGGGCATACTGTTATGTCATTTATCATGAAACAAACAACAAAAAAAGTGCTGCTCACAAAAATGTGTTGCGGCATAGGTTAAAATGTTTCCCCACTTCAGTGATGTTCAATGAGAAAAAAAAATGTTCTTAGAATTCATGGAATAGGGCATGTCCACTTTTCAGAGGAGAAAACCAACACAGTGACTGATCAAAGTTCACATAGCTACTTAGTGACAAAAACAGGAGATGAGAGTGTTCCTGACTCCGGAGATCTTTCCAGCTTAGCTTGTCTAACATTGTGACCTTGAGCAGTCACGAATTTTCTCTATGCTACGTTTCTTTTCTTCTTTGTTCCAAGGGAAGTTAACAGTGATAATAACAGAGTGTTAGTGAGGCACAGTTGGATCCTGGACTATAAAAGATTCTTTGATTTTTCAAATGATCCTCTGCCCCCTTCAAGGTCACTTGATTTCTCTTTTACTAGATTGAATGATGCTCATTTTTTCCTAATTATTTAATATAAATGTTCAACTACTATATATTAGTGTTTTAAGACTGTGCGGTAGTGGAAGAGAATTCAGCTCAAATGAATGACCTTTAGTCAAGGCAACTGAGGATTCGGGAAGATCTCATTGCGTCAACATGGCTGGTGTTAGCACATATTGTAATTGAATGACTTCATGAATTTTACCCAGCTCATGTGGGCCAGATTCATGATTTATATCAAATCAATTGTGGGAACCTGATATGTTTATAAAACGTGATCAGATGCAGTTGTGGAGTTCAGTGTCACTGTAATAGCTCAGGGGGCATTTCATGCACTCAGTACCCTCTGTCCTTAGCAGCTCTTCTTAAACTTGGTGGGCTTTTTTTGTTTTATTTTTTGTATTTTCAGATCTCCTTTCAAGTCAAAATGCCATAGGCAAAGAAGTTTGGTCTTTGCCATTATCACACATTTGCATAACCTGTTATATAACTCCTACTTTGTCATAAATGCTAATTAGCAGGGCTTTGCAAAGCTTCCAGAGGTTATCCTGATTTTGCTGATGAGGAAATTGGAGGTAAGATTTATTTGGAAACAGGAGTTTGAATCACACCAAATGGCGACAAAATGGTGGTTTCAGGACTTAGCGCTCATGTTCTGGATTTGTTAGTTCTCTGTTTAAGTCTGGCTATTTGTTTTCTTTGGAAAGAGACCCAGAAGCCATGTCTCTTGAGGAGGCTGGTCCCTTGGCGCCTCTACTACTCAGGCCACATCGGCTGCTCTCCTCACCAGACAGGGAACCCTGCAAGCCCATCCTGTTTTCTCCCAGGCTCCTGCTAGGTTTCTGTTCTCAGCTAGGGTTTGAGGCCCTATCTTCAGGAGGCTTTCTGAGCTGTGAAGTTCCCAGGACTTAATCATTCTCTTTGCCCTATGCTTGTTGCTTCCTGTGTTACTATTCTTCAAATGCATTCCTGAGGAGCAGGAAACATGCCTTTTGTTTTTCTCTACTCTCCACCTCACTTGGAGTGTGCTGAACATAACTCCCCAACAACAATTCATAACCAAATGTTTATTTGATTCAGTTACCATCATCCCTCAGTAGGTCAATTATGTACGTGCCCAACCCACTGAAAATGAGTTCCATGTGTGGATCAGTCTACAGCTGCAGTCCAAGGCTAATTTTTTCTATAAAGTTCTCCAATTCTACTCTTCCAAACCGAGTGTTCCCATCTCTCATTCCAGAATGTTTGAAATCAAGAACTCTATATTTGTGAATGTCCCCTGAGGATCTAGGGATAACATCTTCTAAAGTCCTCGGGGGTTCTGTGTGCTTGGCAAAGAATGTGAATGAGCCTGTCAGGAAGGCAACCATTAGCAGTAGATGGCTTTAGGGTGTTTGAGTAGGTGATGGAAAGTGAGAGGTCTGCTGGCAAGTAAAAGAATCTAGGCTGTGTTTAGAGAAAGAACTTGGGCTTTGCTTATATACCTTACTTTCGCCCCTTCTTTGGAGCTGATTTAGAAGGTGACAGGTTCCAGGAGCACCTGGGTGGCTCAGTAGGTTAATCCTCTGCCTTTGGCTCAGGTCGTGGACTCAGGTCATGATCTCAGGGTCCTGGGATCGAGCCACGCCTCACACTCTCTGCTCAGCAGGGAGCCTGCTTCCCTCTCTCTCTGCCTACTTGTGATCTTTCTCTCTTTGTCAAATAAATAGATAAAATCTTTAAAAAAAAAAGTGATAGGTTCTGCAGCACAGGTTTTGCAGCCAAGTGGAATTTGAATGTTTGTATTTTTCAAAATTAAGTCTTTGAAGAAAGCACCTTTATGATTTAGATTCATGATATATATCTTTTTAGACTAAATGATATTATCATCTCAGCTATTTTGCTATAATTTGACCTTTCTACTCTATGTAGGTAGCTCTGCTAAAATAATCCTGGAACCACAGGATAAATTGAGGTTTTTGTATTTTTCTTATTTTGGAGGTTCCATTTTTTTTTTCTCTCTCCTCCATTTTATACTGAATGAAGGAGGGTTTCCATTAATTGAACAGAAGTATTTGCTATTATGGATTGATGGACTTTGTCTTTCTCTTGAAGAAAACTTTGAAAAAGAAAATAGAAGAGGGAAATCTTCCGACCCTAACAAATTGGTAATGCCGGGGTAAAGGAATGCTGCTCTTTCAACACATCAGGACTAGTAGGACTAGCTGTGAGGACGAGCTGGTGGTGACATCCATCATCCTTTGATTACCAGAGTGGGCAGAGTGATGTCATTCCTTAAATGTATCACAGAAAATTTATGGGAAAAACAAAAAGGGAGAAAAATCTACAGTACCCAATGAACTGTTAAGGTACATAGCATCTGGTCCATTATTAATGCTTTATTTAAATCTTTTAATAGACACTGATTATTATCATTGCGCCATACTCAGAAAGAACAGGAAATGAGAGTGAGCTTCCCAGATGACCTTATGTATCTGCAGAAAATAACCACCTTCGCACCCTTTTCGTTGTGTCAAATGAATCACTGAACTGTTAGACCACAACTTTAGGCAACAGGCAGCTTCTTATGAAGTAGGAGGCTGAAATCTTCAGAAGACTATTTCTTCTAAGCCGGAAAGGGAGGCTAGAGTGTTGATTTGACCACCCACTAAGACTAATAGCTTATCTTTCTACCTTCTGGTGCAAAAGGAAATTCAAAAAAAGGACTAAAGAGAAGATTGTGTTTTGTTTAGTTTTTAGATTTATTTATTTGAGAGAGAGAGAGAGAGAGAGAGAACATGCTACAGAATGTATCCACACATGGTGGGAGAGGCAGAGAGAGAGAACCCCCAGGTAACTCCCTGCTGAGCTGGGATCCCAACCCTGGGCTCAATCCCAGGACCCTGATATCATGACCTGAACTAAAACCAAGAGTCAGATTCTCAAAAGACTGAGCCACCCAGGTGCCCCGGGAGGACTATTCTTTTTTTTTTTTTTAAGATTTTATTTATTTTATTTTATTTGACAGACAGAGATTATAAGTAGGCAGAGAGGCAGGCAGAGAGAGAGGGGAAGAAGCAGGCTCCCTGCTGAGCAAAGAGCCCAATGTGGGGCTCGATCCCAGGACCCTGGGATCATGACCTGAGCCGAAGGCAGAGGCTTTAACCCACTGAGCCACCCAGGCATCCCGAGAGGACTATTCTTAAGAGGAGAATAGGAACTACTAAGCAGCAGAAACCAAAATATCTTTAATTGATCCTGTTAAGCTTTCCCTGTTGTCAGGGGAGGGGGCTACTGAAACTTGGTGTGAGGCATTCCACATCCTGTCACTATAGATGTTGCCATCAGAAGCCATCAGAAGCAAAAATGTCTACTGAGTCCCTCCTACAGGAATAGAGAAGGAGGTCATCTTTCATCACAAGCTGCTTGCTTCACTTATGCCCCGGATAAATCTGCTTGTTGATTTATTAAAAAAAAAAAAAGAATAACCAGAAAGAAAGCTGAGGATAACTTGCCAGATTCACATGGTCCTTTAGGAATATGCCCATTTCAATATCCCCGTGTTTTGAGATTACAGTTGCTGGATTCAACAAGCATCTATTTATGGATAGTCTAACGTTTATCACCTCTTGTTGGCTCTACAAACATTAGTCAGATGAAAAAGAGATGGTTCTCACATCCCCAAATCTTTTAATATTTTTGAAAAGAGAAACTATGAGAATGAAATATTAGGCCACTATAAAGAAAATAATAATAATAGCAAGCCTTTACATGGTTCCTCCTGGGTGCTGTGGCCTGTTGCAAGTGGTTGATGTATATTTACTCATTTGATTCTCACAGCAACCCTTGAGGCAGGTGATAGTATTATTTATGTTTGTTAGATAAGGGAACTCAAGCATGGATCGGTTGGAAGGTTGAAATAAATTATCAAAGCTTTCATGATAGAAGCAGCACCCCAGATACATACATACATACACACACACATGCATGCACACACACACACACACACACGCACACACGCATGCACGCACATTTTTAAGTAAAACCAGTCGTCTGAGACTCTGATTCAAACCCCTTGCTTTCCCTCCCCTGTCATACAGAACGCAATCCAACCCTCCATATGGGCTTACTGAGCCTCCAAGCTTGCTGCTGCCCACTCCTCGGAGCTCTTCCAGCCCCGCCTCTTCCTATCTACCTCTCCTTAGTGCCACTGGCCTTTCTACTCTGGAAATGCCCCATGCTCATTATCTCTTCCAGTCTTTGCATTTGTTATTCCACCTGGGAGGCTCATACCTTAGCGCCATGCGTGGCTCACTATTCAAAATTCGTATCTCTGCCCAGATATCACCTCCCCGGACACAATCTGCAACGGTCATCTCACTGTTCATTCCCTTACTGCCTTATTGTTTGTTTAAGTGATGTTTATCAGTATCTGGTGATTCATAATTTATGTGTTTGTTTATTGTCACTGCCATTAGACTATAAGCCCTAACAGGGTAGGGATTGCATCCGTTTTGTTCACTGCTACCATCCCCAGTGACAAGAACACAGCCGAGCTCATTATCGGTGCCAATATAATATTTGGTAAATGAAGAAATGAACAAATCGATGAGCTATCACCTTGGGGAAGATAAACATTTTGTCGAGGTTTTAAAAGAGGTTGTTATTTTTATCTCTCTCCCCCTATTCTTATGTTTTTCAGCACAACCTAAAAGAATTCTGCCAGGGGCTCGCTTGATGGCTGCACAAGGGCTAGAAGCCACTGACTTTCCAAATCAAGAATTAAAGGATAACTTTTCAACAGTGAAAATGTCTAATTTTTGTTCATGATAACAGCCCTTAGAGGTTTGTGACGAGGAAGCGGATATGATGATGAAATCCAGAGGGATCCTCACTAAAATGAAGTCTCCACCCAGAAAGATCTAATAAATCAATATTCAAGGTGACTCTGGCTCAGATAAGTATGCCTTCTTTTCTAGAACAGGGCCAACAACATCCAGTACTGTAGTGCACGGGGAAGGAGAGAAGTTCGGATGCCAGCTTCTCCCTTGTTCATGTAGAAATGCCTATGCAGATGCTAGACCTCATCTGTAGAAATAATACATCATGATTATTACGCATGCCTTGCCCTCTTAGCCCACTGTCACCCATGCTGATGAGGTAACTGCAAACAACAGTCTTTGAGTCCTTTAGGAATGCGCCCTGAAGATATCGTGGAGATTTTCTCCAATGGAACTGCCGTGGTCACGGTCCCACTCTTCCAAGACAGAACCAAAGCCAAGACAGTGACTTGGCAGGACACGTGACAAAATCTTAAAGAAGATTCCCAAAGAATGGCAGGGACTCTTGGGGTTATTCTCTATAAACTGAAGCTCTCCCCCTGAGACAGGCTGGGGGTTTCCTATAGTGGAATGCCACAGACCTGATAAAATTAGAGCAGTTTACTCAAACAAGAATAGGTGAGACCGGGGGGACCTGGGTGGCTCAGTGGGTTAAAGCCGCTGCCTTCGGCTCAGATCGTGATCCCAGCGTCCTAGGATCGAGCCCCACATCGGGCTCTCTGCTCAGTGGGGAGCCTGCTTCCCTTCCTCTCTCTCTCTCTGCCTGCCTCTCTGCCTACTTCTGTCTACTTGTGATTTCTCTGTTAAATAAATAAATAAATAAGCCTATAAAAAAAAAAAAAAAAAAGAATGGATGAGACCGTCCCTTTCCAACCTCACTAAAAGCGCCTCCTGATTCTCCCCGTACCTGAAGTTATTTATGAAAGGGAAATCAAACATGCTGGCAAAACAGTAGAAAACAAAATTAAACAGAGCCTCCAGTCCTGGAATGTGTCTCATTTTGAGGAACTGCGTCTTTCTCTCTCTAGGATGACCCAACCATGTGGCCACCTTAAGATGCAAGTCATTTGATCCTTCTTATTTCATTAATTTTCAATTAATATGCTGCTCTTCCTTTTGAGAAATCTGGGTGAAGGCAGCATTGAAATCCTATGCAATTGGACCCAAACACAGCCAGTATCCCTCATTGACATTCCTCCCTGTGGGATATTGGGAAATCTCCCTGAATAATTCCTAATGGGAGCCACGGTTCGGATGACTCTGAAAGTGCATTAAAGATGGCTGAGGCAGCTCAAGACCATGCTGAGGCTCTCTGGTCTCGGCTGTTTGGCTTAAGGATTTGAGGAAGCAAATAGAAGCAGCTGCACTAAGGATTTTCTGCAATTATGTTCATGCAGATTCTGGAAGTTGCTTATTAGGTCTGTCACTTTCAATCCATCTGGTATTTTCATGTTCAAGTAGTATTGTGAGTTGCTCAGTGGGGTCAGTGGTTTTCCTTTTACCTGCTAGACAGCCCTGTACAACCGTAAAGGCTTATCTGCTGGAGGCAGGATGCACAATTTGGCTGCCTACTGCACAGCACATGAATTTTTGATTTGACTGTGTGAGACAGCACAGACACCTCTTAGGAGTTCCAGTTTGGACCAGTTCAAGATTTAGGTAACATTCCCAAATGGTTCTGGGCTTATTTATTTTTTACTTTTATTTCTTTGCATGTGTACTTTCCTCCAGTGGCTTATGTAACACAAAAACCAAATGTAAGTGCTACGGAAAGCTAGCTATTTCCGTTTTATTTTATCACCTGTCTGGTATTGATTCAGAAAGTTACAGACTAAATTAGGTGGTATCCCTGGGATAGGGCTTGACACATTCAGACTTCTGCCATATTTAAGGGCTCTCAGTAATAAAGACCATAGCTGATCCCTAAGAATCTGCTAATTTTCAAAACTATTCTCTCTTCTACATTTCTCCCCAAAGTGCTTTTAGAGCATCAATCTTCATTTGGGTGGAGGAAAACTGAATTCAAAGACATTCAGAAAAATTCCGCATGGGTACTGCACATGCGTCTCTTCCCACCACTTCCTTTCTTTCTCACCCTAGTACCTCACTTTGCCATAAATTTTCAATGCAGGTTTGGCTAGGCACTTATTTGGAAATATTTTATCTCTTCTTCCTTGACACTCACTTGGTAACTATGATTATGCTACGTCATACCATATCCTCGGGATTATGCAATTAGGAGAACTTCCAACTCCCAGGCTTAATCCTTAATATTTTATGTACTTTTTTTTTTTTTTTTTTTTGTATTTGCAGCCAACTTCTTGAGACTTTGAGAACTCTTTTTTTTTTTTCCCCTCCAATTAGACATTGAAGGGGTCTGGGCCAGAGTTCATTGGTTTTCATGGGTTTATTTTATTTATGTTACCTCACTTATCCTCAGAGTTTAAATCTGCTAAAAGATGATAACCAGAAATGCCCTGTACTTCTTATAACATATACTAAAATAGTGCTAGAGCAGGGAGAGAGGTTGATTTAGGAGGATGGAGTGGCTGCTTATTTTCTTTGATGTTGGCGATTGTGAAGTGGGTCCTGCAAACATACACCGTCTGGTTCGTGCATTTGGCCAGATGGTTTCCATGCTCTCCTTCCCAACAGGGGTGGGGATACACGGGGTGGGGAACTGCAGTGCAGGGAAAGTGACTCCTTTACTTATCACAGTGCTGCTTGGAAAGAAAACAAAACAAAACAAAACAAATAAGCTCGCACAATTGGTGGTGATTTCAGTGAAACACTGGTGAAGCTTTTGCTTCTCAAAACCGTGGTTACCGTGAAGTATTTCTGGATGATCGTATGATGTATGCTTAGATGAGGCCTCTCATTTGACCTACAGGGCTACAGAATCCGGAAATAACTGTAGCCAGTTTACTGGTAAAAGAAAAAGAGAGAAAATGGTTCATTTTAACGTAATGTTGAAGTCCTTGAAACTTGAGGCTGGAGAGGACTGAAATTCCTCTCTGTCAAGTCTATGAGCTAAATCCCAAACATCCCCAAATCTTCCTTATCCAATCTACAAATCATATCCCTCATCCGGAGCTACACGATGGAACTTAATTTTAACCAGAATAGGACACGGAGTGGCATGGTGAATGAAAGGTACACTGTGTATGCACTCTTTCAGAGTTCAGGACAAGAACTCATGCTTCCAGAGAATAAAGTCCATCAAGTTCTGTAGCCTCCTCTCTACCTTAATGGAAAGGAGGTAAGTGTGATGGCCGTCTGACATTCAAGTTCCACCAACTGATGTCTGGCAGCCACTTTGGTATTACTTGAAAAGCATCAAATATTGGAAGAGCATTTGATAATATTTGATTGGCTTATTGTAAAGTCTTATTTTTATCATCAGACACACACACACACACACACATGCACACACTTGAATGTGCTCATTCAACATGAGCATCCTGAGGATTTGATAATTTGATAAGATTAGAGTGAAAGCCAAAAGAGAAAAAAAAAAGGCATGAGATCCAATGGTAGAGAATTGATGATTTCCTACTGAAACAAACAACCTGATGCAGTTTTTTCCTTTGATCTCGCTGTTGCAAGAGGCATGACAATTGACTCATATGTAAAATATTCTTTTAAAAAATTAGTAAATACTAGTTTCTGCTTCTGGAAATAC